>NW_006399792.1:10274515-10292411 GCF_000299155.1 Elephantulus edwardii | reverse complement strand
ATAGACTCCACAATCCTCTGCAGAAGTTCTGGTTGCTGAAGCAGATGCTTGTGGCTAGAAATATCAAGAACATGGAAAACAGCTGGTGTGAAAAAGCAATGCATTAGAACCCTTTAAATAAATCAGTATAAAATTAAACAGAAAAGAAGAACATGACTCACACATTACGAGAGATGAAGTCCTGATATATGTTACAACATGGATGAACCTTAAAAACATTAAGCTGAGTGACTGAAATAAGACTAAAGCAAAAGGAAAAATATGACAATGTCTCACTTATGTGATTAAAGGATAAAAAAATATATACAGATCAAAATTTGTCACAAGGGGGAGGGGACAAAGGAAGGGGAATAGCCATCCTTTGCAGTAAGGTTCTTTTTATGTTGGAAATTTTGACACAGAGTTAATATAATGCTTGTACAATGTGTTTAGTGAAATTGAAATAATATTTTTATATGTTGTTGTTGATGTGTACTGTAGAGTCAGAAAAGACCCATAGCTGACCCTCCGATGGGTTTTCAGAGACAGTCAATTACACGGAAGGAGATTGCCCATCCTTCTACTGCAGAGCTGCTGCTGATGGCCTCAGACTGTGTGTCTTCAAGATGGTAGCACGGCTTCTTCCCACTAGGCCACTAGCATATATATATATATATATGTGAAGCGAAGCTACGTTGCTACTTGGAGGCAAGGATTCTGAAGCTCCATCTTACATACTCTGGACATGTTGCAAGGCTGGATCTGTCCTTGGAGAGGGACATCATGCTTGGGAGGGTGGAGGGACAGCACAGGAGAGGAAGACCCTCAATGAGATGGATTCATTCAGTGACTGGGGTAATGGGGATAGGTGTCCCAGAGACAATAAGGTTGGCAAGAGATAGAGCAGTGTTTAGGGCTGTTGTATAGGGTCACTATGAGTCAGAAGCGAATCGACGGCACATAGCAACAACACCAGTAAAGAGCTGAACAGAAGATTCCAAAAGGCAGCACGGAATGACAAATCAAAATATTACAATGAAATGTGCGAGGAGCTAGGGTCGGAAAATCAAAAGGGCCGAACTCGTTCAGCATTTCTTAAGCTCAAGGAACTGAAGAACAAATTCAAACCTCGGGTTGCTATAATCAAGGAAGCTTTTGGCAGAATATTAAATGATCCAGGAAGTATTAAAAGAAGATGGAAGGAATATAGTGAGTCATTGTATAGAAAGGAATTGGCAGATACAGAAGAATTTAATGAAACAACATTTGAGCAAGAGCCTATGGTGATGAAGGAAGAAGTTCAAGCTGCTTTGAAGGAAATAGCAAAAAATAAGGCCCCAGGAATAGATGGTATACCAATTGATGTATTTCAGCTAACAGATGCTGCCCTGGATGTGCTCACCAATTTGTGCCAAGAAATCTGGAGAATAACCACTTGGCCAACTGACTGGAAGAGGTCTATATTTGTTCCCATTCCAAAGAAGGGTGATCCAACAGAGTGAAAAACGATTATATTATATATATAATATTTCTATTATATGGAATATGTTATATTATGTATCTCTATCTCTATCTATATATCTATCTCTGTCTTTATGTAGAGGACCAAAGAATGTAAAGGACTGTATCCTTAGAATATGGCTGTGTGCTTTGCACACAGAAGGTGTCTTCAGAAAGAAGATTGCAAGCAGAGGTCACAAGGTGCTCTGAGAAGGAAGATTGCAAGCAGTTCTTATACATCTTTAGACACTGATTTTCATTATTATTCCTGCTCTTGATAAGGTTGTTGCAAGATGAGAGAAAGCACAGTTTATGAATACAAAGAAGCCTTGGTTGAATGTATCTAACTCTGTACTCAGCCCATCAAAGCCCTATGGTAATCTTAATGTTTCTACTTGTACCCAGCCCGCCTGGGCTCTATGATGTAACTGTTAAAGTTTCTATTTCCCTGTGAACCAGCTCTTTGTTTAAAAAAGGTATAAAAATAAAAACAGTCCAGCTGCCTGGGGCTGGTCCAGTCCTGTCCTGTGCTGCTCTGTCTTTGTAAGTTATTTGTCTCTTGTGTCTTTATTTATTCATTTCTTCCAGGTATCATTTCCCCCAGAGAAGTAGGATAAGTGGTCCCCAACATATCTATCTATCTATCATCTATCTATCTATCTATCTATCTATCTATCTATCTATCTATCTATCTATCTATCGCTGGTGGTTTAAGCCATAAGGAGTTGGGGAGGCAGGGCCTCTCTGGTAGTTGGAATTCATTAGCTGCTCCATGGGAGAAAGATGGGCAATCCCCTCTCATGTGATTTACTGTCTCTGCAAACCCACTGGAGGAAGGGTAAGTGTGTATGTATATGTCATATATAAACACATATGTATATATATACATAACAATAAAAATATTAATAGAAAAACAAATATTAATCAAAATGTACACACACAGAGATATAGATATAGATAGATAGATAGAGATAGAGATAGAGAGATAGATAGAGAGATAGATAGAGAGATATATCTCAAACAATATTAATAGAAAAAGAAAAAGAGGCTTGCCATTCTGGGACGTAGATGAAGGGTCACTACAAAATGCAGTATGCTATCAGAAATAACCATGAGCTTGAGCCATCTTGTCAAATTTCAAAGGGTAACATAATGTCAGTTGGAATTAGAAGATAAATTCTTGGATTGTTTTTGCCTTGTAGATGACTATGCATTTTGTGCTTTAACTGAGACTGCAGTTCACTCAACGAATAGTCTTCACTCCCATACCTTAGAACTTAATTAACTTGCCTATCCCAAACCATAATCTACTTCCCAGGTGCTAGCTGTACACTATTATAAAGCAATTTCCATCTAGCCTGCTGATTTCACACACAGCCAAGCCCCATGGAATCCACACACTAAATTCCAAACAGAACTCGAAGCTGATTAGTTGGAATCAGAACAAATTTTTTCCATAGAAGTCATGTTATCAGACTTATTATCTCCCAAACTTTGAGGAAATAAATTGATTTGGTAAAGGCATCCACTTGTGGTATTTCTGTTACAGCTGCACCATGTAACTCTTGAGGCACTTATGGTAAGATTGTCTTGATACATCCACAAAAGCTAATGTAGTTTGAAATGTAACTAAAACAGTAGTAATGATCATTTTCATTCCGAAATACCTCTTTTCATCTTCCTAGATCCTTAGGCTAAAACCCCAACAGCTTTGAGCGTAGAATGAGCTTGGTATGAAGTCTGAGGGAGGCAGGAGGAGGTCCCTGCAGTAGGGGCTAAGTAAGTGGAGTGAGACAGCAGCAATTGTCATGTGTAAGGGTTGCCCATAATTCAAGGGTTCCCCCCTGAACTTGTCACCCCATACAGAATTTTAATCAAGATCCTTTTGTCTCTAAGCAATTAAAATAGCTCCTCAATTTACTTCTCTTATAACTAAGTGACAAAATAGATAAAATCTAGCTCCCTTAATTTCTGTACAAAATCCAAACAGCAAATGTTTTTCCCAGGGAAATCAATGCAAAGTATTATTTACAGAATCCAAGGCCAAAAATCAAAGACTGAACTGAACATTATTTGCCTTGTGAATAAATGCAAAGGAAAATATGCCAAAAAGCTTAAGACACACAGGCTCCAGCTAGAATAGTGTTCAAAGCGATAAAAGAAAGAAAGATGAAGAACCAGAATTGTTCTAAGTGGTGCAAAAATTCCCGGGATCCTTTGCGCGATAGCCTGCCAGAATCTTTGTCTAACAAGGGTTACTTACAGACACCAGACACGAATAGGCAATTTTCAACTTTCAAAAACCCATCAAGCTTACAGCAGAGTAACTTCCAGACCTTGAATGACACAACATGACAATTTTATTGGCTGACCTTTCAAAGAGAAGAGATCTAATTAGACGCTCTGATGTGCAGGTCCTGAATTATGATGAGCAAGCAGGGGTCTCTAATCCCCCCACTGTTGCAGCTAAACATTTGGGAGCAATATTGCTAATTAAAATGCAGCATTCCAACCTGGAAGCAGAGCTCCCTGGTCTCGTCCATCTTGATCGAGCCTGCTGTTTTGGCTGCCTCTCCCCCACAACTTCCCTGCTATTTGCTACCAGAGAGATCTCCCTTATTACAATTTTCAGTATATTTCTATAACAGATGCAATGTGTTTACTTGGGTGCCTGGAGACTGATTCTCTTCAGGTGGGTAATCATTTGAACGGGGAAAGTCAAGGAATCACCATAATCTTCCCCTTAACTCTTACACAAAATAAATTCCATGTGGGTTAAAGATTTAAAACTGGATAGTAAACCCACAAAAATACAGGAAAGTGAGCAGGTACATTTACTTGCATTCAAGTTTATAAGAGTGAAAAATCTGGTAAAAATATCATTATTCATAAATAGAGGAAGGAATAAATTGTTGTTTATTCATGTAGAACAATGATAAAGTGGCTATCATATAGTTTTTAAAGGGAGAAAGTAGGAGTCTGTATACCAACACAGAGAGATATGTCTATGACTTACTGTCAAGTGAAAGAAAAAAAATTAGAATAAAGTGTGTGCTATAAACAAGCAAAGATGTCTCTGAATTCATGCATGAAAAAAATCCTTGGAAAACAATACACCAAGCCATTAACATTCATTATATATGGGAGTGAGAATATTGGGACTGTCTTTATACTGTGCTTTTCTGTAGTTTGAATTTTGACTACAAAAGAAAGTACAATCAATTCATTACAATATTTACAGCATTAATTCCATACTGCACAGGGAAGGGAAAAGGAGATGGGGAGAGAAAAGATACTTTAAATAATCATAGTCAGAACAAGAGAACTATCAATGCACTCTGCATTAGAACAGATGACAGGAAGGACTGTCTGAAAGGATGTATGACTAGGCATTGTATATATGACAACAACCTGGAACAAGGGGTGCACTGTAGGGTTAGTTGGGAGAGGGAGATTAGAAAATACTCAACAATAAAAAATATAAATATTATTTAAAAAAACCCAAAATACAACAAAGAACAAGAACACTGAAGCAAGACTGTTTACAATCAAATCCTAGCTCTGCCACTTTCTAACTGAATGAGTCACCTGACCCCAATGTACCTCAGTTTTACTTTCTCTGGGTAGGGGAAATGGTTAGGGCACTTGCTAACTGAAAGTGTGGAGTTACAAGGCCACACAGAGGCACTTTGGGAAAAGGGCCTGGCAATCTACTTCTGAAAAATTAGCTGTTGAAAGCCCTTCGAAGGACAGTTTTGCTCTGGCACATATGGGGGCCATCAAGAGCAGGAACTTGGCCAGTGACAACTGGTGGATTCTAGAAAATACTTTGTAGAGTGATTTTTTTTCTTTTTTCTTTTGTTTTCATCATTTTTGTTGTGTGCTGTTTGATTGGATCCTACTAGCACAGGAGGAGACTGCCCCTCCTTCTCCAGTGGAGCATCTGGTGGATTGGAACCCTGTGCCTTCAGCATTATAGCACCACCAGAGCTCCCCTGGCATGATTTTTACAGTTAAAGGGAGTCATAAAGTTTATAGTGCTAAAACTGTGTCTGACAGGGCATGTCTTCAATAAATGTTCTTCTTCTTATGCCACTAAAGAAGGTGATGGACCAGATTTGTTCCGTTTTTATGCCTCACTATGTGAACATCTTACCGGATTCCAGAGGATTATAGTATTTAAAGATATGTATTTCTGATATAACATGAACTCTAAACACAAGTCAACAGCTTTTAGTCAGAAAAAAAAAATGGTTTCCCCCCAGTGCTTGTGAAAAAAATCATTTAGGTTAGATTTATTGAAATGAATACTTGTGTACTTAATATCTAGACAATTTAAGGAAATAACAAGAATAATGTTCGATTTTTCCTTTCCCCCCCCTTTAATAGGCTGGCTATAGAAATTAACTATAGAATAGGGTACAATTCTTTTCATAAGCCAGGAAAAAACCTGTAACTTTTACATACTTCAAATACAGTAATTATTAAAAAAGCAAAACAAACTACCAGAATTTTCACTTGGTCAAAATGGATGCCTTAACAAGTCTTCCATATACTGTTAAACTAAAAGGGTCTCTCACTACAGCTTTCTTGAATTATTTTGTTCTTTAGCAGATTAAAGAAGTGTGGAAGAATGCCTGAGGGAAGAAAAATAATATACTTATCTCTTTGGCATCATAGGCACAAATCTAGAACCAGCAGCTACATAAAATGAGGACCAGCAACCCTGGTGCAAATACCAGGGCTCTAGAAACACCTGGCATCAAACATAGACCTTAAGTAGTGCCACCAGTGGGCTTCAGTCTTGCAGGTGGCCCTTTCAGGACAAGCAGCAAAAGGAAGAATTGCTACAGTGGACCTGAGCAGTTCCACAAGATGAACAAGGTGCTATCTTCTCACATCAGAGAGGACACCGCAAGATGGACCCAGATGTCTAGTACTTTCAATGTATTACATTTGGCAATGAACTTGGCTGTAGGTCTTTAAAAAAATCTTCAACATGTTACATGTGGAAACTCCTGAAACTACCTCAGTTTCTATTCCAGTAAGTGAAAATAATACACTTATGTTACAAAAAGAAAAACTCTGGTGGCTTGGTGGTAAAGAGTTGTGATGCCAACCCAAAGGTTTAAAGTTTGAAGGATCAGTTATATATCAACTAAACAACATATAACAACAACATATTTTGGAGATATTTACAAATCTGAGAATTCTTCAATATCTCCAGAGATGTTCAGTCCACATAATATTGTAGTTACTGAGTCATTTCATCACATTAAAGGCTCTTATCTTTTTTTCATTGACCCTCACTTCAGAACATTTGATTGTGCTAATGCGAAACTTATACTCGGACCAAGAGGCAGTTGTCAGAACAGAGCAAGGAGACACTACATGGTTCAAAATCAAGAAGGGGGTCCGTCAGGGATGTATTCTGTCTCCATACCTTTTCAATCTGTATGCAGAACAGATCATCCGAGACGCTGGGCTATACGAAGAGAAATGTGGCATCAGGATTGGTGGAAGAATCATCAACAACCTGAGTTATGCAGATGACACAACTCTGCTTGCTGAAACTGAGGAGGGGCTGAAGCGCTTGCTACAGAAGATCAAGGACTACAGCCTCCTATTTGGACTGAAGCTAAATGTCAAGAAAACAAACATTCTAACCACTGGGCCAATTGGCAGCATCAGCATGGATGGTGAGGAGATTGAGATAGTTAACAGTTTTAATTTACTTGACTCGACAGTCAACGCTCTTGCTAACAGCAGCCAGGAAATCAGGAGGCGAATTGCACTGGGAAAGTCGGCTGTGAGGGACCTCTCAAGAGTACTGAAGAGCAACGATGTCATACTGGAGACTAAGGTGTGCCTGATCCAGGCTATAGTCTTCACAATTACGTGCTATGCATCAGAGAGTTGGACAGTGACTAGGGTAGATAGAAAGAGAATTGATGCCTTTGAGCTGTGGTGCTGGAGAAGAGTGTTGCATATACCATGGACTGCTAGGAGAACAAACAGGTTTGTCCTGGAGAGGGTGAAGCCAGAGTGTTCCCTTGAGTCAAGGATTCTGAGGCTTCATCTGGCATATTTTGGGCATGTTGCAAGGAGGGACTGGTCCTTGGAGAGGGACATCATGTTAGGCAGAGTGGAAGGGCGGCGAAGGAGAGATTCTTTGACTAGAGAGGTGGGAATAAGTGCGTTTGAGATGGCAAGGTTGGCACAGGATAGAAAGGCGTATAGAGCTCTTGTACATAGGGTCACTAAGAGTCGCAAGCGACTCAATGGCACATAACAACAACAACTCACTTCAGAAAACAAGCTGTCTTTTTCTAGGGCCTTGATTTTCCTGATGATATATTCAAAGTAGGCAAGTCAAAGTAGGCAACTCTTCCTCCTCATGTCCAAGGACACTTTTGGTAGTATTGGAAATAAATAATGAACTATTTCTCCAGTGTATAATTAAAGAGTAAAATGTGAAACATTTCTGAGGCTCTCCACCAGAAGACACAGGAGAAAGATGGATGGGCTATCTCCTCCCCAACTGTTTACTGCTTCTGAAAATCCCCTGGAAGCTCTGGGTTGGTTCTTACCAGACAATATTCAACAGCAACCCAACAACCAGGGGAAACGAATCCGTCTCGGCGCTGGGGTAAGAGCACTGAGCAGAAGACCCAAAGTCAAGGCTTAAAACTACATCACTTTTAAGTGGAAACTAGGCCAAATGTTTATACCTTCTGAGCTAATCACTCCAAATGAAAAGAAAAAAAATTCTCCAGCAATTTCACAGGCCTCATCATTAACTACACAGCTTTTAAACCCATTAAAACCAACAGACTGGATGCCACTTGATAAAGTAAATACTGTAGATAGAAAGAGTGAGATGTATACATATGCTAAGTCACCAATATTCCTGTTTGTGGAAACATGTGAGCAGTCAGGAGTCTTGTGGCTGACATCACTAATTACCTTCACAATTCCCATTTCCCTTCTTTCTCCCATACAGAGAAAACTCCAGTCTTGTACAAAGGGCACCATGCCTGAAGCAGACAATGGATGATGACTAACCCTAGCCAGTCTTGACAATCCTGAGCCTCATTTTCCCAATCTTCATTGTAACTGGTGCTGGAAGTGTTTAGCTGAATGAAGACTGAGCAAGGAGACCTAAGAAAAAAATGACTGGAAAAGTGTGTTTGTGAAAATGTTTTAACTTTCCACATATGTGTGTGTGTGTGTGTGTGTGTGTGTGTGTGTGTGTGTGTGTATGTGTGTGTGTGTATAAATGTATATATGTGCGTATATAAAATATATATATATGTGTGTGTATATATCTATATATAAACAGCTGTCAATTATGTTGCTAAGGCTTCTTTTGTCCTTTTAACACAGATGCAATTGTTGCAGCTGCTGCAGACATTTTATATTAATGAGAAAAAGACCACAAAATATACACACAGGAAACAAAACAACACATAGTGAAGCGTCGATCCAGTCATAGCCCTAGGAGTTGTCACCTCCTGATAATTTTGCAACATGGGAAAATGAACCCATTATTGTTTAAGCCACACCATTCTGTTATTTGTAGCGGAACATGTTTTCTAACTAATGAATTTCCACTTCTTATTTATACTGCAAGACTCTGAACTAATGATGAGTGGAGAAGGAGGAGAGCTAAACCTTAGCTCTTGATTCCCTTCCACAATTTCCACCACTGCGTGCAAACCCAGCACCTCCCTCTTTTCAGAATCTTGGCCAGGGTGAGAGACAAATGAGACACTTGCCTCTGGTGTGAAGTGTACAGTGGGTGCAAAAGACTCAGTAATCAAGACAAACAACATTATAATGCAGTATTTCTAACAACCAAAAAGATTAGATCAATACTATTGACTTTCCTTTTGTTTCCAACTTCAATACAGCTTGCCTTATCACTGCTACTGATACTATTTTAATTGAAAGTGCTGACATCTTGTTCATCATGGACCCTTTTATCCATTAATTTAGTTTTTTTTAAAGATTGCATCAAAATATTATTTAACTTTAATTACTGTCATTTTCAGCAATTCTTAAATTTTGTGTCCAAGACATAGGGCCTCACTCACCTCACCCTGATCCTGGTGCTGGCATCGCTCCATAAACAAATAGATGTACAGTATAAGAAAGGCTAGTATTCTGTGCTCTGAAATTAAAAAATTATAGGAGAGTGGTATGGAGTGTTTGTAGGTGCGTTCTCAGTTAGGAGTTTGGGTAAGGTTCCTGTGAAGATTTGTCATTTGAGCAGAGAAAAAAAGTTAGCCAGGAAATAGCCAGAGAAAGAAAAATAATTTTCATCCTGGGTAGACAACAAAGGGCGTTTGTCCTTTCATTCTCTCATGCTTTTTACAGTATAATTTTCTTCTGTTTTTTCTTTGTATTTTTTTCCCAAATTCCTTCTCCAACAACCCACAGTATATTTTCTAGTCACTCTCCTTGACCCATATGGAATTGGTGATGGCCTAGGTGCTGTTTTTTCTGTCCTGGATGCTCTGAATGTAAACAAGCCTTCCTACAAACTATCTTGTAAACTATCAAAAATCCAACTAATTATCTTCTTCCCACTCTATTGAAATGTAAAACTTTCATCACTTCCCACCTGGATTCCAAAAATGCCCCAAATGAGGACACTTCTTACTCTAATCTATTCATGCCCATAGTTCTGCGAGTGCCCCTTAATAGTTTTCATTGTCCCGACAACCTACAAAATAAAGTCCACATTTCTGAGTTTCTTGGCACTAGACCACCAGTTACCACAGATCGATAAAAGCCAAACTTTGTGTAAAGTGGGAGCCTATCAGAGAAGAGAGCCTGATAGGGAAGAAAAACGTGTTTTCCAAATACATATGTAGACATTATATAGATGAACACGTACCATACAAAAGAAGATACTATTTTTTTTTAAACAGTGACTATCACATTACCTCTTACCTTTGTTACTTTGAACATTGTGTATTCATCTATTGAGGACTCAATAACACCTTTAAAAGTTTTGAATACTTATCCATATGCCACACCCTCTAGTCATCTTTGAGGCCAGAAACCATTGTGATACACATTCAGCACATGACACACAGCAGGGTCCTTAAATGTCTTTGAAGCATGTCATCACAGAGCTTCTCGTGCATCCAAAAAACCCTAGTGGTGCCAGCAGCTGCAACTCCATTTGGCAAAAGCTCTGTGTATTTCTAAACACTTCCTTTTATCCTAAAGCGTTTGCCCAGCACATCTTTGAGATACAGTAAAATATATAACACACTTTAATGAAGTATGTTGCATAGTAAGTCCTATAAGATATGAGTACAAAGTAGAAAAGCCCTTTGGGATAATTGGTGTAACCACTGAGCTTACTAAAATTTTTTAGCTTAGTAAACACTTAGACAACTCAGGTAACCCCAGGGGTGGAGGGGGGGCACTAGCCAGTTCTGCATCCCGACGCCATTGCCAGAAAAAGAGTTTTTGGGATTCGAGGAGGAGAGACAACTTTACTTGCTGAAACTGAGGAGGACCTGAAGTGCTTGTTACAAAAGGTCAAGGACTGCAGCCTCCTGGATTGAAGTTCAGCATCAAGAAAACAAAGATTCTCACCACTGGGCCAATTGGCACCATCAGTATGGATGGTGAAGATATTGAAATAGTTAACAGTTTTAGTTTACTTGGCTCTACAGTCAACACTCTTGGTAACAGCAGCCAGGAAATCAAGAGATGAATTGCATTGAGAAAGTCAGCTGTGAGGGACTTCTCAAGAGTACTGAAGAGCAATGATGTCAGACTGGAGACTAACGTGCACCGGATCTGGGCTATAGTCTTTGCAATTACGGGCTATGCATCAGAGAGCTGGGCAGTGAATAGGGATGATAAAAAGAGAATTTATGCCTTTGAGCTGTGGTACTTGAGAAGAGTTTTGAATATACCATGGACTGATAGAAGAACAAACAGGTTTGTCCTGGAGAAGGTGAAGCCGGAATGCTCCTTGGAGTCAAGGATTCTGAAGCTTCGTCTGACATATTTTGGGCATGTTGCAAGGAGGGACTGATCCTTGGAGAGGGACATCATATTTGGCAGAGTGGATGGGCGGCGAAGGAGAGGAAGACCTTCAGCGAGATGGATCTATTCTGTGAGTGGAGTGGTGGGAATGAGTGTGTTTTGGTTAGAATAGAACGGAGTTTCGAGCTCTTGTACATAGGGTCGCTATGAGTTGCAAGTGACTCGATGGCACATAACAACAACAACAAACACTTAGGCAGAGTCAAAGCATTTAAAAGGATCAATTAGCTAATCTTTGTAATGCCTCTCTGAGCTTAGCCAATGGTCTCACATAACTTTAGAGATAACACTTTTAAAGAAGAAAACACTGAGACAGAAAAACAGCTATACTACATAGTTGATGTTGTTGTTGTGTGCCATTGAGTCGTTTGCGGCCCATAGCAACTCATAGTGACCCTATGCACAAGAGCTCTGTCTTGTGCCAATTTTATGTGTCTCTGACACACCTACCCCCGTTGCCCCAGTGACTGAATCAATCCATCTTATAGGGAGTCTTCCTCTCCTGAGCCGTCCCTCCAACCTCCTAAGAGTGATGTCCCTCTCCAAGGAGCAGTCCCTCCTTGTAACATGTCCAAAGTATGTCAGACGTAGTCATTGTCCAGCCCTCTGACACAAAGCAAGCAATTGTGAAGACTATGGCTTGGATCAGGCACATCTTAATCTCTGGACTGATGTCATTGCTCCTCAGTACTCTGGAGAGGTCCCTGACAGCTGACATCCCCAATGAAATTCATCTCTTGATTTCCTGGCTGCTAATACCAAGAGTGTTGATTATGGAGCCAAGCAAACTAAAACTGCTAAAATCTCAATCTCTTCACCATCAATGATGCTGCCAATTGGCTCGGTGGTAAGAATCTGTTTTTTTCTTGATATTGGCTTCAATCCATATTGAAGGTTGCTGCCCTTGACCTTCTGCAGCAAGTGTTTCCTGTCCTCAGTTTCAGCAAGCAGGATTGTGTAATATGCATAATGCAGGTTGTTTATGATTCTTCCTCCAATTCTGATGCCATACTTCTCATACAGCCCTGCCTCCCAGATGATCTGTTCTGCGAATATATTGAAAAGGTATGGAGACAGAATATATCCGTGGTATGCACCCTTCCTGATATTGAACCATGTAGTGTCTCCTTGCTCTGTTCTGATGACTGCCTCCTGGTTCAAATATAGGTTTCACATAAGCACAATCAAATATTCTGGGATTCCCATTCCTTTCAGAATTAGTCACAGTGTGTTGTGATCCACAGAGTCAAATGCCTTTGCATAACCAATGAAACACAGATAGACATTCCTCTGGTACTCTCTGCTTTCAGCCAAGATCCATCTGACATTAGCTATAATATCCCTACTACCACGGCCTCTTCTAAACCCAGCCTGCACTTCAGGCAGTTCTCTGCTAACATGCTCCAGTTGTTTTTGAATAATTTTCAGCAGAATCTTGCTTTTGCATGTGATATTAATGATATTATTAAATAATTTCCACACTCTATGGGATCACCTTTCTTTGGAATGGGAACAAAGATAGATATCAGTTGGTCAGGGGGTTGTCCTTGAGATTTCTTTACACAACTTCATAAGCACACCCAGGGAAGCATCTGTTTGCTGAAATATGTCAATTGGTATCCCATCAATTCCTGGGGCCTTATTTTTTGCCAATTCTTTCAGAGCAGCTTGAACTTCTTTTTTCATTACCACAGGCATCATCATACATTGTTTCAGGAAATTCCATATCAACCAATTCCTTTTGGTACAATGACTCTGTAAACTCTTTCCATCTTTTAGGATTTGGATTATCCAAGGACGTATGGAGTACCTAATTAGTCAATAGCCCAAACTCAGGGTTAAAACATCAGGGAAGGATTTTTGCTTTACAAGGACCTCCTGCACTAAGCATTAGACAAGTTTCAGGAAATTTCACAGACTGGAAGTGGACCAATCCTGATCATTTCTAGGAAATAAAGTTGTTGAGCGAAACAAGAGAGTGACGGATGCAGAAAATTGGCCAAAAACAACTGTAACTATAAAAATAGACAATGAGTAGAGGAACTAGAAAGGGCTGCTTTGTGGCTGCTTTGCCCTTACTAGCACTCTAGGGAGCTCTGGTGGCACAGTCATAGTCCTTAGGGACTTGGATTGCTATCCCGTTGGCCATGCCTCTCCAGCAGTTTGTATCCACCAGTGGCTCTGTAGGGGAAAACTGGGTACTCTATTCCCACGTGATTTACAACCTTTGAAATCCAATGGAGGGTCTGACTCAATGGCAATGAGATTTTTCAGTTTTATGAGAAAGTTATACATTGCAAATTGTAAGAAATAAAAATATATATGATAAATATTCTTGAGTACTCAAATATCTTTTATCAATTTTGTAATGCAGGTTTTACTATCCCCATTAGAGAGCTGAAAAAACTGAACTTCAAAGTGGTTAAATGACCAACAGTGTCTGGGTTAAGAAGTGATAGGGCTAAATTAAATACAAAATCAGTCTGACACAAAATAGAAGACAATGATCATATCTCACAGTCTCCCAGCAACAGAGGCATTCATTAAATTGTTGTTATCAGTTATGATTTCAACAAAAAAAGAACCTCTCCCAATTAAATAATCTGAGCAGAGTTTAGTAAGAGTTCTTCCTATAATTTTATAATTTCCACATTATGTTGGGTCACCTTTTTTTTAATGAGAACAAACATGGATCTCTTCTAGTCACTTGGCCAGAAAGTCGTCCTGCAGATTTTTTGGCACAACCTGGTGAGCACATTCAATGCCATGTGTTTGTTGAAATATGTCAATTGGTATTCCATCAATCCCTGAGGCTTGCTTTTTTGCAAAGTCTTTCAGAGCAGCCTGAACGTCCTCCTTCATCACCATTGTGTTTTTTTTTATCATATGTTGTTTCGTGAAATTATTCTGTGTCAGCCAATTATTTTTGGTACAATGACTCTGTATACTATTTCCATCATCTTTTAATGCTTTCTGAATCATTCAATATTCTGGCCATAGCATACTTAAGCATTGAAAATCATGGCTTGAATTTGTTCTTTAATTCTTTTAGCTTAAGAAATGCCGAGTTTGCCCTTTTGATTTTCTGACACCACCTCCTTGCACACTTCATAATAGGTGACACAACAGAGTGAGGAAATGAGTGACCAGTATCATTCATATCACACACTAGCAAAATCCTGCTGAAGATTATCCAGAAATGACTGGAACAACACGTTGACAGAGAACGAACAGAAATACAAACTGGGTTTAGAAGAGGTTGTGACACTAGAGACATTATCACCAATGTCAGATGGATCTTTATAGAAAACAGAGTACCACGGGAATGTCTATCTACGTTTCGTTGACTATGCAAAGGCATTTGACTGTGTGGATCACAACAAATTGTGGCTAATCTTGAGGAAAATGGGAATCCCAGAGCACTTGATTGTGCTTATGAAAAACTTGTACTTGGACCAGGAAGCAGTTTTCTGAACAGAGCAAGGAAACACTGATTGGTTCAAAATGAGGAAAGGAGTGTGTCAGGGTTGCATCTTGTCTCCGTACCTTTTCAACCTATGTACATAACAGATCATTTGG
This sequence comes from Elephantulus edwardii, assembly GCF_000299155.1. Taxonomy (NCBI): domain Eukaryota; kingdom Metazoa; phylum Chordata; class Mammalia; order Macroscelidea; family Macroscelididae; genus Elephantulus; species Elephantulus edwardii. The sequence continues at coordinate 10,277,279 of NW_006399792.1, read as the reverse complement.
GTTGCTGGGCTTTATGAGGAAGGATGTGGCATCAGGATTGGAGGAAGACTCATAAACAACCTACAGTATATAGATGATACAACCTTGCTTACTGAAACTAAAGAGGATCTTAAATGCTTGCTGCAGAAGGTCAAGGACTGTAGTCTTCAAAATGAAGACTCAACATCAAGAAGACAAAGATTCTCACCACTGGTCCTATTGGCAGCACCATGATAGATGGAACAGAGATTGAGGTTGTTAACAATTACAGCTCGCTCAACTCCACAATCAAAGCTTTTGGCATCAGCAGTCAGGAAATTAAAAGAATAATTGCATTAGGAAAATCTGTCAGTGACATCTTCAGAGTACTGAAAAACAACAGTGTCATTCTAGAGACTAAGGTGAACCTAATCTAGGCCATGGTCTTCACAAATACTTGCTATGCATCAGAGAACTGGACAATGACTAAAAATTACAGAAGAAGAGTTGATGCTTTCAAGTTGTGGTGCTGGAGAAGAGTCTTGAACATTTCATGGACTACCAAGGAAACAAATAAGTCTGTCTTGGAGAGGAAAAAACCAAGTTTCTCCTTGGAGGCTAGGATTTTGAAGCTCTGTCTCACATACTTTGGGTATGTGGCCAGGAGGGATTGGTCCTTGAATAAAGACATCATGCTCAGAAGTGTGGAGGGATGGCTCAGGAGAGGAAAACCCCAGATAAGACGGATTAATACAGTAACTGGGGTAATGGGGGTAGATCTGTTGAGATCAGTGAAACTGGCTCAGGACAGTGCAGGTTTCAGAGCTGCTGTACATAGAGTTGCTATGGTTAGAAGACAACTCGGCACATAACAAAAACAATAACAACTTCTTGTAATGTATGGGTAATAATGGATAAGGAAGCCACAAGGGACAATCAGTGTTAGTGGTTTGCATTAATATCCATAAACTTAATGGACATAAATCTTCTGACAAAGTTTGCTGCAGAAGATCATACACTTTAGCTTTCAATATAGATTATGTCTCAATCTTAGGAAAACAAAAATTCTCACCATTGGATCATCATGATAGATGGAGAACTTGGATTTCCATTCATTCATTATTGTACAATTTCCTCCTTCCTCAACCCCAGTACCTCCTATTCTGGACTGTTGTCCTGAAAATAATATTTAATCATATATTCCTTTAAAACAGTTCTTTCCCTCATCTGTTTCAATGCAGTGTACATCATTTATCCTCTCTTTTCTTAGTTTCTCCCCAACTCCCATGTCAGTCCTATTTACAAAAGGAAAATTGTTTAACTTCATTGTTATTAAAATCTAAGGAAAAGTTTGCACACAGACTCATTCATTCTTAGATGGATATTCAGGGATGGAAAAGGAGGAAGAGAGGAGTAAAATTAATAAATAGATCAGCTCAGTGAAGGGAAAGGCAATATTCAATAAGGGTCTGATCTGATATTGTCATTAATTATATTAATCAGTTGTGATTACTTTTCTTTTTTTTATTTTTGTAAATTTTATTATTTTTTTTTAAAAATTTAGGTTGTTTATTTTTCATTTCAATGAACATCTACAGAAAGCAAATCAGTACCATAAAGAATCTTGGTAATGTACTGACTAATGTTTCAGCTGCTAACCAAAAGATTGAGAGTTCAAATCAACCAGCAGTGTGTTGGGAGGCAAGTGTAGCAGTCTGCTTCCATAAAGATTTACAACTTGAACATATTTGAGGTATTCCTTATACTTTGCTGAATTGAAGAATCTACTGAGGCTTACATCCAGTACACTTAAAGGTGAAACTTCATCCCTAAATGGCCCATTGCAATACCAATGCAGAAAGAAAGGCAAACAAATTAACATTGAAGAACTGAGATAATTTGACACTTATCTATTTTTAGCTACTTATATATGTAGTCATCAACTTTTAAGTTCTTAATACATTTCTTTCAAACATATACTGTGCAGAATGACTGCTCATTGCCATTTTCAAGGCTATGAATTGCATGGTATGAGATTGCTCATCTTTCTTCTGAGGAGCCACTGATGGATTTGAACCACCACACTGATGCTACTTTTGGGTTAATTTGTAGCACAGCTCTCTATTGCTTATGCCACCAGAGATTCCTGCAGAATGATTGGTGGTTATCAAAATTTATGTTGTGCTAAAAGAATCAGCTTTAAAGGAGTCCATCCATTTATCTACCTCTTCCACAACTCCATATAAACACACATGTCCAGGCACAGGCACACAATCTTTCCACTTTATGCTGTGACTTTCCTCTCCATTCTTCATTGGATACTTAATCTTCAAGTAAACAAATTCATCTTGTTGTACAATTTCCATAAATTAATACATTATGGCAAACCTACCCTCAATTGCTTCTAGATTGAATTTTTGAAAGTATATCTCTTGAGATTTTAAAATAACTTCCGTTTAAATTCTTTTCACATTCTTACAAAGTCTCATTTGTAGGCATCTCCAACATTTGGGGCTTTGTCTGCCACCTTATTTTTAATAGGATGTTAAATGTATCATCCAGGAAGAGTACAGACGGTCATTACAAAGACAGAAGAGGAAGAAAGGACCAAAATGGATGTCAGAAGAAACTCTAAAAGATTGCACTGGAACGTAGAGAAGCCAAAGCACAAGGAAGAATCCAAGACACTAAAGAGCTGAACAGAAGATTCCAAAAGGCAGCACGGAATGACAAAGCAAAATACTACAATGAAATGTGCAAGGAGCTAGAGTCAGAAAATCAAAAGGGCCGAACTCGTTCAGCATTT
>NW_006399792.1:10267803-10272905 GCF_000299155.1 Elephantulus edwardii | reverse complement strand
CACAGGATAGAGCAATGCTTAGGGCTGTTGTACATAGGGTTGCTATGAGTCGCAAATGACTCGACAGCACATAACAACAACGACAACAACAATTTAAGCTTAAGATAGGTTTGGAAGCAGGAGTGGCATCCACTTCCTAAACAACATGCCTCTGGACACTATGACCTTTGAAAATGGTGATAGTTTTAGAATGGCTTCAGGTCTTTTGTTCATCGGGCACTATAAGTCATGCTCGACTTGACACCAATCAACAACAACAACAACAAAATTAATTTCTAAGTCGACTTTTCATGCAATACATCTATTTTTTTTATAAGATCTCTAAGTAGCTGTTTTCCCAGAGTCTGTAGTGAACAATGAGACATTACATTTCTATGAACCACAGCAGTGGTGACTGCTGGGGCTCGTGCAATATTAAACACTGAAGGTGAAGCAGCCAATTACAGGGACTCAACTGTGGTTTCTTTGCATAATGACTTAATGAAATGAGACTGCTGAATTAGAAGAAGGTTGGCAACCCTGACCCAGATTTTTACAGTATGAGTAGTTACCCTAAATGTCTGTCAGGATTGTGCATTAGAGTGTATTCCTAATCAGTGAGCAATCAAAACAAATATTTCACTTCACTTCCTAGATTGATGCAGTGTGATTGCACATGACACATCTAGGAGAAGATAATACCTTCCAGTTCACTTCTTCCTGTTTCTAAATGTAAGCTACATTGACTTAAGCAGAGTTCTCCACTCTGGCTTGCACTAGAGAGATATGTGGAGAGTTCTTAAGATCTAATGAAGCAAGAATTCCTAACTAGTTATTGGAATATGAATTACAATAAGCAGGACCCCGTATCTAACCAGGGCTGACTGTCAGATTCACCAAGGTTCCTCCAGTGAGGAATTGGAGGAAATCGACGTGAGATTCTTTGTAACAGAAATAGGAGGAATAGTGTATGTTTCAGTTGAGGTTTGTTTAATTCAGTGCTATTTATTTCAATGTGTGACCATAGGGGAAGAAAAAAGAAAATTGCCTTGATATGTAAATAGTTGAATAAATTATTGTCCATTTATTCATAGATTACCATGCAATTAGAGAAGCAATATAACTTACAGGCTAAGAGGATGCAGTATAGAGTAATTCTGCATGTATTTCAATTCTCACTATAATGCTCGTAACCTGAGTGGCTCACAAACTATAAGAATCTCAGTTTTCTCAAATGGAAAAGGCTGATAATAACAGGACCTACCTCACAGGGCTGTTAAAGGAATTGAATACACGTGAAGTGCTTATAAAAGTGGCTTGAATTCCATAAAGTATAGCTATTAATAATCAGAAATCCTGGGCAATGTAACTTATGGCAACTCCATGTGTTACAAAATAGAATTGCTCCAGAGGGTCTTCTTAGAGGAAATCTTTACAGAAGGCTATTTACTGCCAGGCTTTTTTTAAATGTGGTGTCACAAGATGGTGTCAAATAGCTAACTGTCGCTGTTGTTAATTGCCTTTGAGTCGAGCATGACTCATAGCAACCCTATAAACAAAAGGCCTGGAGCCCCTGTACAACTATCAACATTTATCAAAATTCGTAGTTTTCAGAGGCTTGTTGTTTAGGAAATGGATGCCACTCCTGCTTCCAAACCTGAGTGGAAATTGACTTGATGGCTTAGAGTTTATTTGTTGACTTTTAAATTTTTAGGTTGGTTGGTTAGTTTTGTTTTGTTTTGTTTTTGTTTTTTGCTTGTGAGCTGTGGTGTGCTATCTAGTAATGCACACATCCACTAATTTAAAAGTTTCCATGCAGAGACATGTCAAAAGAGCTGACAATATACTTTAAAGGAAAAATCAGTCACTAAAAGTCTTTGAAACACTGTTACATTCTGGCACACAGTGGTGCCCATGAGTAACAATATACTTGATAGCAAGTGGTTATTGACAATCAAAAGAAGGAATTTTATATAGTTAGATCTCATTATTGAATCAAATAGATATTCGTGACAGAGTAATGTGTATTGTTGTTAAGCACCATTGAGTCAAGCACAACTCATAGTGATCCTATGAACAAAAGATCTGAACCCCGTCTCATTTCTCTAATGTTTATAGTTTCCAAAGGCACGTTGTTTAGGAAGTGGATGCCGCTCCTGCTTCTTAGCCTCTCTTAATCTGGAAGCTCTGTCAAACACTGTCCACCATGGGTAACCATTATGACATTTGACAGACCAGTGGCACAGCATTCAGTATCACAGCAACCCCAAGTTATCTTAATACAGCAAACTGACAGACCAGTGCTATACCACTTAGAAGAATGCTCTCCCCAAACAAAACTAACACCAGCCCAAAGGCCCAAACATCATTTAAAAACAAAGGTCCACCCACCAAGTCCTGATGGACTTAAACAAAGGCTTCCAGCCCACAGAAGATTGTTAGCTAAATCTAGTAAATCTGATCAGCTCACATATGGTTGTGAATGAAATAAAAACCAAGTTCACACATGACTTTCAACTAAAATGAGAAAAGTTACCCTCCAGAATCCAATTGCTTCACACATAGTGTTTTTAAATCATCTGTGTATCTGTATATGCTTGCTTGAGCACTAAAAATGGTATGGAAGAACACAAAACAAATCATTAATGTTTATTACTTAAGAGATACAGGACTTGGAGGAGGGAGCAAGAGGAAGAGAGAATAGATTATTTTCTTTATATATTTTGTGTTGCTTATTAGTATAGCATTAATTACTTGTTTTGTTGTTGTTATGTGCCACTGAGTCACCTGTGACTCATAGTGACCCTATGCACAACAGCTCTGAACATTGCCCTGTCTTGAGCCAGTCTCACTGACTCCAACACACCAACCCCCCCCATTACCTCAGTCAGTGTATTAATCCATCTCATCTGGGGTCTTCCTCTCCTATGCTGTCCATTTACCCTTCCAAGCATGATGTCCTTCTTCAAGGACCAATTCCTCCTGGCCACATGCCCAAAGTATGTGAGCTGGAGCTTCAAATTACTTGTACAATTTGTTAAATCCAAATGTATAAGAAAAATAGGTTAATATCTGAATTAACATTTATGCTTAAATTTGTAAAGTCAGGAGGTATTTGGCCTTGGATATAGACACAGAAATAGAAACTTGAACTGGGAAGAAAAACAGGAAAGAAGACAGGATTACAGAAAGATAGAAGGAAGGAAGGAAGGAAGGAAGGAAGGAAGGAAGGAAGGAAGGAAGGAAGGAAGGAAGGAAGGAAGGAAGGAAGGAAGGAAGGAAGGAAGGAAGGAAGGAAGGAAGGATCTCTTGCTGTCTCTTTCATTGCGCCCACACACTCTCTTACTAGTCAGTGAGTTTCTGGAAAACCCTGAAAGTGTTGATCATTAACTGTGTCAAGGCTCACAGGTGTTAAATTAATAGATGACTCCATCTCAGAGAGCAAATAATTTTGTCTGTGTCAGTGAAGATATTACCATCAAAGTTCTTAAGTACCAATAAGTTGATTGTCTCGGCAGCAGAAGACCTGACTAGCTACAGGTTCAGAATAAAACACAACCTAGGGGGGTGGGGGGAACCAACTGAAAAAACTCTCAAACCTGATCCTGTGCTATTCTGGCAATTACTGCTAAATTTAAGCCCATGGTTCCAAACACCTGGCTTTTTTTCTGTGAGTCAATACTTTAGCAAATATCATTCTTTCTTCAGGGACTGATCCCTCAGGACAACAAGTCTAATAAACTTAAGATCAAGTCTTAGTATTCTCATATCTAAGAAATATTCTGGCTGGACTTCTCCCAAGTCATATTTGTTTGTTCTTCTAGAAGCCTATAGAATTTTCCGTATGCTTCACCAATTCAATAATTCAAATATATCAATTCTTCCTTGCTGTTGTTGTTATTGTTATGAACCATCATTGCTTGTGACTCATAGAGACCCCATGTACAACAGCCCTAAACCCTGCTCTATCCCTTGCCAATCTTATTGTCTTTGACATGCCTATCCCCATTACCACAGTGACTGAATCAATTCATTTCATCAAGAGTCTTCCTCTCCGGTGCTGCCCCACCACCCTCCCAAGCATGACATCCCTTTCCAAACATGTCCAAAGTATGACAGATGAAGCTTCAGAATCCTTGCCTCCAAGGAGCAGCCTGGCTTTCCCCTCTCCAGGACAAACGTGTTTGTTCTCCTAGCAGTCCATGGTATATTTAATACTATTCTCCATCACCAAAGCTCAAAGACATCAACTCTCTTTCTACCATCCTTAGTCTTTTTCTAGCCCTCTGATGCACAGCAAGTAATTGCAAAGACCATGGTCTGTGTCAAGCACACCTTAGTCTGCAGACTGACATCGTTGCTCCTCAGTACCTTGGAGAGGTCTCTGATAGCAGACTTCCCAGTGCAATTTATCTTTTAATTTCCTGGCTGCGCTGTAGAGCCAAGCAAACTGAAGCTGTCAACAATCTCAATCTCTTCATCATCAATTCTGATTCTGCCAATTAGCCCAATGGTGAGAATCTTTGTTTTCTTGATATTGAGCCTCAATTCATACTGAAGTCTGCAGTAAATAATAAATATAGATGTATAGTTGTTGTTCTGGGCCTCAAGTTGCCTGCAACTCATAAAAACCCTATACAATAGGGTCTCTGTACAATAGTGCTGAACTCTGTTCTATCCTAAATAAGTCTCACCAACTCTGACAGACCTACTTCCATTACCCCAGTTACTGTACCAATCCATTTCCTCTAAGATTTTTCTCTCCCACACAAGCCATCCACCCTTTGAAGCATGATGTCCTTCTCCAAGGACTGATCACTTCTGGCCACGTGACCAAAGTATGCATGTGATACAGAACTCCAAAATTCTAGCATCTAAGGAGAAACTTGGTTTCACTCTCTCCAAGACTGACCTGTTCGTTCTCTGGGCAGTCCATGATACGTTCTTCTCTAGCTCCACAGCTCTAACACATCAATTTTTCTATTGTCATCCTTAGTCATTGTCCAGCCTCTGATGCATAGTAATTGTGAAGACCATGATCTGGATCAGCACCTTAGTTTCAAGAATAACATTGTTGTTCCTCAGTATTCTGGAGACTGGAGAGGTCCCTGATTGAAGATTTT
>NW_006399792.1:10266302-10267703 GCF_000299155.1 Elephantulus edwardii | reverse complement strand
AGATAGATAGATAGATAGATAGATAGATAGATAGATAGATAGATAATAGGTAGGTAGTTAGGTAGGTATGTAGGTAGATGGTAGATAGATAGATAGATAGATAGATAGATAGATAGATAGATAATAGGTAGGTAGATAGAGAGATAGATAGATAATAGGTAGATAGATAGATAATAGGTAGGTATGTAGGTAGATGGTAGATAGATAATAGGTAGGTAGATAGATAGAGATAGATGATAGATAGATAGATAGATAGATAGATAATAGATAGTTAGGTAGGTATGTAGGTAGATGATAGATAGATAGATAGATAGATAGATAGATAGATAGATAGATAATAGGTAGGTAGAGAGAGAGAGAGATACAGAGATATAGTTGTTTTTAAGAGCAGTTAAACTATACAATACTGAGTTCTGCCAGTAAACTTTCACCTAGACTTATAGCAGGAGAGCATCTAGGCTCTCTGTGAGGCCAACATGATTTTATGTTCAAGTTCTCAGGAGTTCCATAAATGCTTTAAATTGTTACCAGGAAGCAACCCTCAGAACTTACACAGGTAAGCTACAGCCCATTCAACTTGTATGGTACAACAATAATCAGAATGAGTAGCAAATGTGCACATACCACTAATGCTAATATGACCTAAAATATTCTGGGAATAAACTCAATATCCTTATCAAAGATGTTATGTAAATATTTGCATGCAGTAATTTTCTCATCAAATAAAATAAAGGGTGCATTGTCGATGGCATACTGTATTAGGAATTCAATTGCTATGGACAGAAATAACATAGTAGGTATACCAACCTTGTAAGATGCCAGAAAAACCAGTTGATCAGAGCAGGAAAATGTGTATTAGTATTTCTGAGACTCTGTAAGATTAATTTAAAAACAAGTAAAGAACATTATATGATCTTCTACTCAGTGCACTGAAATAAAGCGTTAAGCTGCATTGCATATAGCAGTCAGATTTACTGCAGGCCTGCTTGTCCCAGAAGCAGAAGGGCTGGCTAGCTGTACATGAGGAACTCTACAGAGCAACAGATGAACTTGACTGTGGCTTAGATGCAATTAACAGCTTACAAAGCTTTGCAATACGGCTTTGTTCAAAGTCAGGATTAAGTTCTGAGAAAACTTCCCATGCATAAGAGTCAGGCAGTAAAAACAACTGTGGTTAAGAATGATTGTTCAATTGATTTTTGTATGTTGATCTTGTATCCTGCTACACTGCTGAACTGGTCAACTATGTCTAATAGTTCTCTTGCTGAGTCTTTAGGGTTTTCTAAGTATACTATCATGTCATCTGCATAGAGGGATAATTTTACTTCCTCTTTGCCAATTTGTATACGTCTAATGTCTTTCTCTTGTCTTATTGCTATCGCTAAGACTTCCAATACAATA
>NW_006399792.1:10256975-10264432 GCF_000299155.1 Elephantulus edwardii | reverse complement strand
GTGCAACAATGAATGAATGGAATTCCAAAATCTCTGTAGATGTTCATTGAAATGAAAAATAAATAAATTAAAATATTTTTTTTAAAAAAAGAATGATTGTTCAGACCTCCTTCCAGATCAGGGACACTGTGAGAGCCACTGCTCTGTACACCTCACTAATGAAGGGGAGTCCCAGGACCTGCCATGTACCCTCATCCACCACAAGATCATTCTAATTAAAGTTCATTGTTGTTGTTGTTCTGTGTCATCGAGTTGCCTGCCACTTATAATGACCCTATGTACAATAACTCTGAAACTCAGACCCTATCCTGAGTTAGTTTCATGTCTCCAACAAACCTATGCCCATTACCCTGGTTACTGTTTCAATCCATCTCATCCAGGGTCTTCATCTTCTGCACTCTCCTTTCACCCTCCAAGTACGATGTCCCTTTCCTGAGACTGGTCCCTCTTTGGCACATGCCCAAAGTATGTGAGATGAAGTTTCAAAATCCTTGTCTCCAAAGAGCAGCCTAGCTTCACCCTCTGCAGGATAAACCTGTTTGTTCTCCTGAGAGTCCATGATACGTTCAGTACTCTTCTTCAGCACCACAACTCAAAGGTATCAATTCTCCTGTCATCTTTAGTCATTGTCTAGCTCTCCAAAGTATAGCAAGTAATTGTAAAGACCATGGCTTGGATCAGGCACAACTTAGTCTCCAGACTGACATTGTTGCTCTTTAGCACTTTGTAGAAGTTCCTGACTACAGCTTTCTCCAGGGAAATTTGTCTCTTGGTTTTTTTGGCTGCTGGTCCCAAAAGTGTTGATTGTGGATCTGAACAAGCTGACATTGTTAATTACCTCAATCTCTTCTTCATCTATCATAATATTGACCATTGGTGAGAATCTTTTTTTCCCTTGATGTTGAGTTTCATTCCATATTGAAGACTACATACACTCCTTGAACTTCTGTAGCAAACGCTTCAGGTCCACCTCAGTATTGTGTTATCTGCATAACATAGGTTGTTGATGAGTCTTTCTCCAATCATAATGTCACATTCCTCCTAATAAAGTCCAACCTCCCAAATGATCTGTTCTGCATATAGTTTGCAAATGTATAGAGGTAAGAAGCATCCCTGATGTACTTCTTTCCCTGATTTTGAACCATGCAGTATTTCTTTTCCCTGTTCTGGGGACATCCCTGGTCCAAAAATAGCTTTTGCATGAGCACAAATAAGTGTTCCTAGATTGCCAACAACAACAACAACACACACACACACACACACACACACACACACACACATTGTTGCTGATTGCCTTCTAGTGGAGCACAAGTACTAGAAACCATATGAACAATAGGCCTGGAGCCACTCTACAAATATCGACATTTGTCAAAGTTCATAGAGTTTCTGGAGGCATGGTGTTTAGGAAGTGGATGCCACTCCTGTTATACACACACACACACGCACACACACACGTGTGTGTGTGTATAATATCCAGAAGGTAAATTATGACCCATAATAACAATTTTACAAACAGCAGATCAAAACCCCTCTCTGTGCAATCTGATACCTTTGCTCCTCAGTAATTTGGAGAGTTCTCTGACAGCAGATTTTCCCTGTCCATCATGTCCCCTGATCTCCTCCCTGCTGGTACCAAGAGTGCTTATTTTAGATACAAATAAGGTGAAATCATTAACAATTTCAATATTTTCTCCTTCTATCATGATGTTTATTATCTGTCCAGTGGCAAGAATTCTCTTTTGATGTAGAGATGCAATCCATTATTAAAGTCTAGTCTTATATTTTTTGCAGTAAGCTTTTCAAGTCTTCTCACTTTTAGCAAGCAAGGCTGTGTCATCTGCATATGTAAGTTGTTGAAGGGTCTTAAAAATAGAAAATTATATATAGATATTTATAGGTGAAGGCATGGTTCAAAATCAGGAAGGGTGTATGCCAAAGATGTGTCCTATCTCCATAGTTTTTCAATCTGTATGAGGAACAGACCATCCAGGAGGTTAAATTCTATGAGGAGGAATGTGAAATCAAGATTGGAGGAAGACTCATCAACAAACAACCTGCGTTTCACAGACAACACAACCTTGCTTGCTATAACTGAGAAAGATCTGGTGCATTTCCAGCAGAAGGTCAAGATCTTCAGCCTTCAATATGGATTGAAGCTCAACATCAAGAAAGCAAAGATTTTCAACACTGCGCCAACTGGAGCACCATGATAGACAGTGAAGAGACATATTTTTTTTACAGCTTCAGCTTTTTTAGCTCCACAATCAATATTCTTGGTACCAGTGGCCAGGAAATCAAGACAAATTGCATTGAGAGAGTCTGCTGTCAGGAACATCTCCAAAGTACTGAAGAGCAATAATATCAGTCTGGAGACTAAGGTACACCTGAGCCAGGCCATGGTCTTAGCAATTACTTGCGAGAATTGATCCCTTAGAGCTATGGTGCTGGAGTAGCTTATTTAATATATCATGGACTGGACTGCCAGGAGAACAAACAGGTTCATCCTAGAGAGGATTAAATCAAACTGCTCCTTGGAGGCAAGGATTCTGAAGCTCCATCTGATATACTTTGGGCATGTTGTCAGGAGGGACCAGTTCTTGGAGAGGAACATCACTCTTATGAAGGTGGAGGGACAGTGAAAGAGAGGAAAACTCTTGAGAAGATGGATTGATTCAGTGAGTGGGATAAAGGGGGTAGGCGTGTCAGAGACAAGAAGGTTGGCTCAGGATAGAGCAGGGTTCAGAAGTGTTGTACATGGGGTCACTATGAGTCACAAGTGACTCAACGGCACATAACAACAACATAGGTGAAGGACTGCAGCTTTCAATATGGATTACATCTCAACATCAAGAAAACAAAGACTCTTGTGAATGGGCCAAGTGACAGCATCATGAAAGAGAAAAGATTGAAAATTTTAACAATTTCACTTTGCTTGAATCTGCAATTAACACACTTGGCACCAGCGGTCAGAAAATCAAAAGATGAGTTGCACTGGGAAAGTCTCCTGTCAGAGGACCTCTCCAGAGTGCTAAAAACCATTATCAGTCTAAACTAGCTTAAAATTAATATATTTTAGGGCATTATGATTATCATAAGAATCCAGAATGAGGGTTTCAGAGTGGAGTATACTTGAGGTGGGAGTGGGGAGGTGCGGGGTGGGGGATTGTGTACCAATGAAGGAGTTTTTCTTTTGCTTTTCAAGGAGAGGAGCGACCTGGGGGTGGGGGTGAGTGGGTTGGGAGAAAAGTGCAACAATGAATGAATGGAATTCCAAAATCTCTGTAGATGTTCATTGAAATTAATAATAATAATAAATTATAATAAAACAACAAAAAAAGAACATTATCAGTCTAGAGGATAAGGTACACCTGATCCAGGCAATTGTCTTCACAGTAGCTTGCTATGCATCTGAAAGCTAAACAATGATTAAGGATAACAGACAAAGAACAGATGTTTGGGTTGTGGTACTGGAGAACGATATTGAGCATACTATGGACTGTCAAGAAAACAATTCTGTGCTAAGGATGAAACTAGGTTGTTCACTGGAGGCAAAAATGTTTTGAAGCTCTGTCTCACATAATTTTGGTATAGTCCACAAAGGTACCAATCCTTGGAGATGAACATCGCTGTTGGAAGGGCAGAGGGTCAGCACAGGAGAGAAAGATCCTGGATGAAATGAAATGACACAGTGACTGTGACAGTAGGTGTAAGTGTATCAGATATGGTGAGGTTGGCTCAGGACAGGGCAAGATTCAGAGCCATCGTTCGTAAGGACACTAAGAGTGGTAGTCGCCTGGATGGCACGTAAGAACAGCAACAATGAAACAATGAGACCAATATACCAGCTCTGGTGGCCTAGTGGTAAGAAGCTGTGCTGCAATCCCAAAGTCATGTGGTTTAGATCTACCGGCTGCTCAGTGGGGGAAAAATGGAAAATCTCCTCCCATGTGGTTAACTGCTTCTGAAAACCCAATGGAAGTTCAGCTATAAGTCAGTTTCTACTCTACAGCAAACAACATATATAAAATAGACAATATAGATATATTAGTAAGATATCATAATGATAGATAGATAGATAGATAGATAGATAGATAGATAGATAGATAGATGTTGCAATTGTTACTTGCCAGCAAATCAGAACCAATTCATGGCTGATCCTCCAGCAGGTTTTCAGAGGCTGTAACTCTCATGGCCTTCAATATGGATTGAGACTCAATGTCAAGAAGACAAAGATTCTCACCACTGGACCAATTGGCAGCATCAGGATGGATGGTGAAGAGATTGAGATTGTTCACAGCTTTAGTCTGCGTGGCTCCACAATCAACACTCTTGGTGAGACTAAGGTGCATCTGATACAGGCCATGGTCTTTGCAATCATTTGTCATTCATCAGAGTTGGACAATGACTAGGGAGGATAGAAGGAGAATTAATGCCTTTGAGCTATGGTGCTGGAGAAGAGTATTGAATGTACTATGAACTGCTGAGAAAACATACAGATTCACCCTGGAGAGGGTTAAACCAGGCAGCTCCTTGGAGACAAGGATTCTGAGCCTTCATCTGACATACTTTGGACATGTTGTGAGGAGGGATCGGTCCTTGGAGAGGGACATCATGCTTGGGAAGGTGGAGGGCAGTCACAGGAGGGGAAAGCCCTTTAGGAGATGGATTGATTCAGTGACTGGGTTAATCGGGATGAGTGTGGTGGAGACAATGAGATTGGCACAGGACAGAACAGAATTTAGGGCTGTTGTACATAGGGTCACTATGAGTCACAAGCGACTCGACGGCACATAACAACCACAACTCTCATGGTAGAGCTTGTCCATCTTTCTACTGCAGCTGGTGAATTTGAACCACCAGACTGATTGGCAGCACAACTCCCTACCTACTAGACAAACAGAGCTCCCTGTGTATGTTTATTTATTGTTGAGTACTGTCTCGTCGAAACTGACCCATAACTGACCTCTGCTGGGTTTTCAGAAGCAGTTAATCACATGAGTGGAGACTGCCCATCCTTCTCCCATGGAGCAGTTGGTGGCCTCACACAGAATGTCTTTGGGATTGCAACTTCTTACCACTAGGCCAACAGAGTGAGGTATGTGTGGGTGTGTGTGTACCAAATAAAAACATAGAAGCACTTCAAGCTATTTTCATGCAATGTTCCATGAAGCATATTTTGTGAAATATTGAAGAAAAGTACTGAAATGAATCTTGACCAGTTAACAAATTATAAACTAAATCCATAATAGAACTTCCTCACACGAAACCCGCATAAATTCATCTCTATAGAAATTTTATTGTGGTCTTCATTCTATAGCCAATGGTTTCTCTGGTAGTACAGTACTCTGAAGTTCAGTATTTGCTGCGAGTTTCTCTAATTGCTCACAGTAAGTCAAATATTTTATGCAATTTCTGATCTATGAACAATCAAATGAGCTCAATACTTCATGAATGACTGGCAGTGACTAATAGAGGCTAGTCATTTCTTATAATACCTTCCCCTTAAGGGATGTGTGTGTGTGTGTGTGTTTTCATTTTAGTTTCTAAATTAGCATCTTAAATTTATTCAAAATGCATTTCTTTCTCTTATATTTTAATTTTTTATTTGTATTGATTAATTGATGCTTTTAAGGTTTTCTCCTTTTTAAATCCATGGGTACATTATTTACTTTTGGAAAACTGGCAAAGAGGAGGCTGAGAAAACTCCTAGTCAAGTCTGCAGGTCTGTGAGCTAATCTATGTCAGATGAGGTCTTGACTTTACTTGTCTTTGAGGTAAGAAAAACAGACTGTTACACGGGAACAACTACTCTCACCAATATGAGTGAGTGTGGGGCTTATATGTGAAGCAGTTGGATTCTGGTGTATAGGTTTTCCTGTTTTAGTTGAAAGCTGGGTATAAATTTTTCAGTGGTTTGTTTGGTGGTGGGATTTTTTGGGTTTCTTTTTTGTCATTCATAATCATGTGTAAACTGATTGTATATACTGGATTTAGGTAACAAGCAGCTGAGGGCTGGAAGCCTCTTGTTTAAGTCAATCAGGATCTGGTGGGAGGGTCTTTGTATTTAAAAGGACCTGTCTTAAAAAGAATATATGATTAGGTATTAGTTGTATGATAACAGTCCAGAATAAGAGCTGCATAGTAAAGTGTACTGTAATGGGGGTGTGTAATTGTACAACAATGAAAGAATTTTTATTTTTGAAGAGAAAAGTGAATTGGGAGTGGGCAGGGAGGAAAATGTGCCACAAAGCATGAATAGAAATGTAAGTTCTCTATAAAATTTCATTAAAATCTTAATTAAAAAAATTAAAGGGCCTGTGAGTCCTGGAGCCTTGTGTTAATTGTATTTGGGAAGAACATTCTCCTAAGTGGTACAGCACTGGTCTGTCAGTATGCTGTACTGAGGTAACTCGTGCTTGCTATGATGCTGAGTGCTCTACCTCTGTTGTGTCAAATATCATAATCATTACACCTGGTAGAAAGTGTTTGGTGGAGCTCTCAGAATAAGACAGGCTTGGCAACAGAATTGACTTCCACTTCCTAAACAACATGCCTTTAGAAACTATGGACATTAGAGAAACGATGATAGTTATAGAACAGAGTTCAGATCGTTTGTTCATAGGGTCTATATGAGTCGTGCTCGACTCTATGGCACTTAACAACAACAACAAGCCAGGAAAGAAAGATATCAAAGATCTTAATGTCTTTTGGCACAGTGTGTTACATGTTGGGCTGCTAATTAATAAGGTATAACTTAGTCTCTAGACTGATATCTTTGCTCTTTATCACTCTGGAGAGGTCCTTGATAGCAGATTACCCTAATGTAATTAGTTTTTTTAATTTCATGACTGCTTGTGCCAAGAATGTTAACTACAAGCCAAAATTTTTAACAATCTCAATCTCTTCTTCATCTGTCATGGTGCTTTCAATTAGCTCAGTGTTAAGAATCTTTGTCCTCTTGATATTAAGTTTCAATCTATATTGAAGAGTATAGTCTTTGCCCTTCTACAGCAAATGCTTCAGGCCTTCCTAAGTTTCAGCAAGCAAGGCTGGATCATCTGCATAATGCAGGTTATTAATGAGTTTTCCTACCACTAGCATTCAAATCTATGAAGCAACAACCAGAGCCAAAGAGGAGGAAATAGATTATTTCTACCAACTTTCACAGTCAGGAATTGATCAAACATGGAGCCAAGATGCCTTAATAATAATGGGTCACTGGAATGCCAAAGTTGGGAATAAGGAAGAAGGCTCAGTAGTTGAAAAGCACGGACTTGGTAACAGAAATGAGGCTGGAGATAGTATGACAGAATTTTATAAGATCCATTATTTCTTTATTACAATTGAAGCTCAACATCAGGAAAACAAAGATTCTCACCACTGGGCCAATTGGCAGCATCAGTATGGATGGTGAAGAGATTGAGATAGTTAACAGTTTTAGTTTACTTGGCTCCACA
>NW_006399792.1:10242471-10255885 GCF_000299155.1 Elephantulus edwardii | reverse complement strand
GGAAGGAAGGAAGGAAGGAAGGAAGGAAGGAAATAAAAATTGTTCCTTATAAGTAAGGAACTAGAGATTAGAACTTCAGTTTATCTGTTGATGAAACACAACCAATCCCTAACAGATTTTAAATCACTTGAATGTGTTGACTCTAACGCACATGTCTCAATAGCAGGTTTACTAGAATTTGCCTGGTAATACTCAACATACCCACTACTATCGAGTTGATTCTACTCATAGTGACACTATGAGACAGTGTAGAACTGTTTCATCATTTTTAAGGTTATCATTTTACAGTAGTGGAGGATTGCTTCATCTTTCCTCAGAGCAGCTGATAAACTTGAATCGCTAACCTTTCAGCCTAACCTCACCAGGGCCCCTTTGCTAATTCCTCAAGATGATTCTGACTCCTAATCATTCCTCCATTGGGTTTCTGAGGATGTACTTTTACCAGGAGAAGGCTGTCCATCTTTCTGAAGCAGAGCAGCCAGTGGATTCAAATCACTAGAGACACACAGGGTTTTAGTTAGTAGCACAACATTCTATGGACTACATTACTGGAGCTCCTTAGAAATTGTTTGCTATCTGCCATCAATTCACTTACAACTCATAGCAACCCTATGAACAATAGTTCTGAACCCTGCCTTATCCTGAGCCAATCTCATTGTCTTAAGACACATCTGCCCCAAATAACACAGTCACTATGTCAGTCCGTCTCATCCAGAGTCATCTTCTCCTGTGCTGACCTTCTACCCTTTCAAGCATGGAAGAACTAAGACTTCATCATGAACAGAGCCGTTCAATCTCCACAAATATTGAAGCCATTAAAAATGCTACTGGCTATATTGTGAAAGAGTTATTTTCCCAAAGGAGTTTATTCCCTGAAGTTCCAGTATCTGGAATATAATTTATACCTTCCTAACTCCATTATTATAAATGTTCATATATAGGAAAGGTATGCTCTCTTTCAACATTTATTTCATCGCTGCGTGTATTCAGTGTTCCTCAGTAACACCAATACTTGGCTCCTGTTCTTGTTACCTTTCCATGAGATTGGTGAAGAAGCTCATCTGGCAGGCTGGCTAGTGACAGCAAAGGGCTAAGAGTATGCAGGCCAAGTGGCTTTACCAGAGCCAGTAAGAGAAAACCCTAAATCCTTTGTCTGGGATGTTTTACTCATATGAAAAAATTCAAGTAAGTAAATTATTAACAAATATTAGTTCTAAGTAATAGATGCACTGAGATTTGTTATATGATTTTCTCTTAATCTTCAGGCTTAATTTCCACAAAAATCAGTTTATAAATATCTTCCATCTTCTTATGAATATATTCCCTCTGTTCATCTTTTTTTTCTCTTCACATACAGAAATTGGAAAATTTTCTTCTCCCTTTAATAATGAATGGGGATTTGTGGGGAGAGAAAGAGAAGAAATGGAGGAGGATAAAAATAAGAAATAAAAAGACAGCTTCTCCAAATTTCCTCAAGTAAGCCCTTACTGAGATACAATAACCACAATATTTAGAAACAGCTCTGGTGGCGTAGGTGCTGAAATGTGCTCAACTGCTAACTGGAAGGTTGAAAGTTGAAACTCATCAGTCACTCTGAGGAAGACAGGCACCTGTATAACAATTACAGCCTTTCATGTCATTATGATGGAAATAGGCATCCCTAATATCCTGGAATTCCGAAGAATTTCATGAAACAACATATGATACAGATGCAATGGTAATAAAGGAAGAAGTTCAAGATGCTCTGAAGGAATTGGCAAAAAACAAGGCTCAAGGAATTGATGACATCCCAATTGACATATTTCAACAAACAGATGCTACCTTGGATATATGTATACACCAGGTTGCTCCAAGAAATCAGGAAAACAACTACCTGGCCAATTTATTGGAAGAGATCCATATTTATTCTCATTCCAAAAAAAAGGTGAACCAACAGAGTGTGAAAATTATCAAACAATATCACTAATATCACATGCAAGTAAGATCCTGGTGAAAATTACTCAAAACTAAATGGAACATATAATGATAGATAACTGCCAGATGTGTAAACTGGGCTTAAAAAAGATTGTGGAAGTAGAAACATTATAGCCAAAGTTAGATGGATCTTAGCTGAAAGCAGAGAGTACCACAGGAATGTCTATTGGCTACATTGACTATGCAAAGGCAATTGGCAGTGGACAACAACAAATTGTGCCAAACCTTGAAAAGAATGAAAATCCCAGAACACCTGATTCTGCTCATACAAAACTTATACTCAGACTAGGAAGCAGTTATCAGAATAGAGCAAGGAGACACTACATGGTTCAAAATCAGCAAAGGAGTGTGTCTGGGATGTGTCGTCTCTCCATACTTGTCAATGTATCATTTGGGGGGCTGGACTATATGAGGAGGAATGTGGCATCAGGATTGAAGAAAGACTCATCAACAATCTGCATTATGTAGATGACACAACCTTGCTTGCTAAAACTGAGAAGGCCTTGAGGAGTTTGCTACAGAAGGTCAAAGACTGCAGTCTTAAATATGGATTAAATAAGCTCAACATCAAGATCACAAAGATTCTCACTACTGGGCCAATTGGCAGCACCATGATAAATGGAGAAGTGATTGAGATTGTTAACAATGTCAGTTTGCTTGTTTCCACAACAACACTCTTGGAACTAGCAGTCAGGAAATCAAAAGATGAAAATTGCATTGGGGAAAAACTGCTATTAGGGACCTCTCCAGAGTGCTGAAGAGCAATGATATCAGTCTAGAGAGTAAGGTGCACATGATCCAAGCCATGGTCTTTACAATTACTTGCTATGCATCAGATAGCTGAACAATGACAAAGGATGATAGAAGAATTGTTGCCTTTGACTTGTGGTCCTGGAGAAGAGTAGACAGATCTATCCTGGAAAGGGTGAAATGAGATCAGTCTTGGAGGCAAAGATTTTGAAACTCCATCCCTCATACTTTTGATGTTCAAGAAGGGACCAGTCCTTAGAGAAGGCCATCCTGCTTGGAAGGTTAGAGAGTCTACACAAGAGAGGAAGACGCAGCATGAGAAGGATTAGCAGTGACTGTGGCTATTGCGTCAGCTGTGTCAGATGCTGAGGTTGACTCAGGTGAGGAGGTCAAGCTTCAGATTCATTGTTCATAAGGTAGTTATGGGTTGCATTCAAATTGACTACCTAACAACAACAATGTTAAAAAAAAATTGATGTTGTGAGCCTACTCAGATGGTTTGGAAGAAGGGTCTGCCTAACTAATTCCAGAATATCACAACCATGAAAAACCCTAAGTTGAACTCTACCCTAACACAAGAAAAATTTATTGTATAAAGAAGAAATGACTCAACTGCAAGTCATATAGAGAGAGAAATCTGCATCTTTGTATGAAATAGAATCAATTTGAATTCTAAATGATAGAAAAGACATAATTTAAACTTTGGAACTCATCCATACAAAATTTTTAAAAGTCAAATGATTGATTTATTATAACACATCACATAACATAAATGCGTCTGGAGGAAATTATAGTAAGTAAAATAAATCAGTGACAAGGGAAAATATCTTTCATGAGACTACTGCTATAAAAAGCTAAGGAAATGCATACTCATAGAATCAGTATTGGATGGTTACCAAAGATGGGAAAGAAGAGAGAGGTGGTAAAAATTGTTGTTCTTCTTGTTATATGCCATTGAGTTCACTAAGGGATCCTGTGAGCAACAGGTATGAACCTCCCCCTCTCCTGTCCATTGTAATGAACTCTGATCTGCTTGAGCCCTTGTTATAATCACTGTATCAATCCATCTTTTTGGAGGTCATTCTCTCTTAGTCTGACCCTCTAACTTTCCTAGCATGATGTTCTTTTCCAAGGATTGGTAACTCCTGACAGCATGCTCAAATTATGTGGGGTGAAATTTCCCTTTATTGCCTCTAAGGAACAACTTGGTTGTACTTCCACCAAGACAGACTTGTTTATTCTTTTGACAGTCTGTGAGATAATTCAGTACTCTTCTCCAACACCACAACTCAAAGGCATTGATTCTTCTTCTGTCATCTTTATTTATTGTCCAACTTTTAGATGGATAGGAAGCAACTGAAAAGACCATGGTTCAGATCCAGGGTACCATGGTCTTGAAACTGACATTGTTGCTCTTTAACATGTTCCTTGAAAATAGATTTGTTCATGGCCACATGTGGTTTGATTTATTCATTGCTGTTGTTATTAATGTTGATAATGGATCCAAAGAAAAGAAACTCATTAACTTTATACTTTTTTAATTTATCATAATGTTGTATATTACCTCAGTGGTGAAGATTTTTGTTTTATTGATGTTAAGAGGTAATCTATGTTGAATTCGGTAGGTTTTGATCTTATATACAAGTTGTCTTCACTTTCTGCAAGTAAAGTTGTGTCATCTGCATATTTCAAGTTATTGCTGAGTTTTCCTACCATCCTGATGCCACATACATCAATATAGAGCTTCTCAAATGATTTGTCCAGGATATAAATTGAATAGGTATAGAGAGAAAAAAATACCACCCCTACACTCACATTTTCAGAAATCAAAGTATGCGATGTTCAGTTGTTCTAGTTGGACAGTTGCTTCTTGGTGTATATATAATTTTTGCATAATCATTATTAAGAGAAAGTCTGCTGTCCGAGACCTCTCCAAAGTACTGAAGAGCAACAATGTCAGTCGGGAGACTAAGGTGTGCCTGGTACAGGCCATGGTCTTTGCAACTGCTTGCTATGCATCAGAAAGCTGGACAATGACTAGGGATGTTGTCGTTGTTGTTGTTGATTGCCTTCATACATGACTTCATGTGTGACTCACAGCAACCCTATGAATAAAAGGCCTGTAGCCCCTCTATAACTATTGACATTTATTAAATTTACTAGAGTTTCTGGAGGCATATTATTTAGGAAGTGCATGATACTTTTGCAGAAAAAGAACTGATGCCTTTGAGCTCTGGCGCTGGAGAAGAGTATTGAATATACCATGGACTGCCAGGAGAACAAACAAGTTTGTCCTGGAGAGGGTAAAGCCAAGCTTCTCCTTGGAGGTAATGATTCTAAAGCTCTGTCTGACATCTTTGAACATTTTTCAAGGTGAGATTAGTCCTTGGAGAGGGACGTCATGCTTGGGAGGGGAGAGGGACAGCACAGGAGAGGAAGACACTCGATAAGATGGATTGATTCAGTGACTGAGGTAATAGAGACAGGTGTGTCAGAGACAATACTGTTGGCACGGGATAGAGCAGGGTTTAGGGATGTTGTACATAGGGTCACTATGACTCACAGGTGACTCCACAGTAACAACAATATAATTAAGTGCTCTGAGATTCCCATTCATCCCAATGTTAGCCATGATTTGTGTGATCCACACAAATGTCTTTGAACTGCTAATAAAACACTGATAAACAATTATTTATAATATGCTTTCAGGTAAGATCCATCTGACTTCATCAATAAAGTCTTGTTCCAAGGTTTCTTCTGAATCCAGCTGGTAGTTTCCTGTTGATGTACCGTTTCAGCTCTTTCTGAATAATCTTCAGCAAGATTTTGCTTGTGATAGTAAGATTTTGTATGTGATAGTAAGGACATAGTCAGTAACTTCCACATCCTATTTGATCATCTTTTTTTTTTTTTTGAATGAGAGCTCTGGTGGTCTTGTGGCAAGAAGCTGTCCTGTAATGCCAAAGATATGCAGTTCAAGGCCACCAGCTACTCCACAGGAGAAGGATGGGCAATCTCCTGTGCAATTAACTGCCTCTGATAACCCTTTGGAGGGTCAGCTATGGGTCATTTTCTGGTCGACGTACACAACTACAATGCCTTCTAACTTTCTAAAATTAAAATTTTACGAATTTTAATTTTGGTAAAATTTAGTAAACAGATAACATTAAAAAAAAGAGTTCATCCTGAAAAGGGTTAAACCAGGCTGCTCCTTGGAGGCAAGGATTCTGAAGCTTCATCTGACACACTTTAGACATGTTACAAGGAGAGACCAGTCCTTGGAGAAGGACGTTATGCTTCGGAGGGTGGAGGGAGCACCTCTATGAGGTGAATTGATTCAGTGACTGGGGAAATCAGAGTAAGTGTGTTGGAGACAATGAGATTGACACAGGAGTCGCAGGTGACTTGACGACACATAACAACAACAAAAACATATTCCAAGCAATGGAATAGCCGGGTCTTATGGAATGTCTATGTTCAGCTTTTTAAGGAAAGGCAAAATTGCCTTCCGGAGTGGTTGTACCATTGTACAATCTCACCAACAATGTAAAAGAGTTCCTATCCATCTTCTTTTGATGCTTTCTGAGTCATTCAATATATCGCCCATAGCATCTTTTGATACTGCAACATGAGACTTAAAATTTCAGTTCTTTCAGCTTCAGATATGCAGAGAGAGTTCTTCACTTTTTATTCTCCCATTCAAACTCTCTGCACATTAAATTATAATACTTTTCTTTGTTCTCCTGAGATGCCCTTTGAAATCTTCGTTTCAGTTCTTTAACTTTGCTATGTTTTACTTTTGTTTTGTTCTATGAAAGGAGTGTGGCATCAGGATTAGAGGGAGACTCATCAATAATCTGTGCTATGCAGATGACACAACCTTGCTTGCTAGAAGTGAGGAGGACTTGAAGCACGTGTATATTAAACACATGAACATCAAGGAATACAGCCTTCAGTATGGATTGCTTGTAAATGTCAGGAAAACAAAGATTCTTACTACTGGACCAATAGCCAGTGTCATGATGGATGCACAAGAGATTGAAACCTTCTAAAGCTTGATCTTGCTTGGATCCACAATTAACACCCTTGGCACCAGCAGACAGGAAATAAGGAGACGCATTGCACTGGGAAAATCTGCAGTTAGGGACCTCTTCAAATTATTGAGGAATAATGATGTCAGTTTAAATGAGTAAGTATCTGATTAAGGTCATGCTCTTTCCATTTACTTGCTATGTATCTGAGAACTAGACAATGAATAAAAATGATGGAAGAAGAATTGACTCCTTTGAACTATGCTGTTGGAGAAGAGTACTGAGCATCCCATGGATGGTCAAGAAAACAAGCAGATACGTCTTGGAGAAGGTGCAGTCAGAGTGCTCTTCAGAGGCAAGAATGATGAGGCTTCGCCTCACATATTTTGGACATGTTGCTAGGAGGCAGGCTACCTTGAAGAAGAACATGATGCTGGGAAGGGTTGAGGCTTGGTGAAGAAGCAGACGCTCAACTAGATGGACTGACACATTGACAGCTGCAGTGAACTCTTACATGTCAGGAAGTGTAAGAATAGTGCAGGATAGAACAGGGTTCAGATCTCTTTTTCATAGGGTTGCTGTGAGTTATACTCTCTACTTGATGGCGCCTAACAACAATAACAACAAACCTTTGCCAAGTTTTGTCATTCTTGGAGATTTAAATGCAGACCAGATTTATTGCATGATAAACTTATATTTTATATCCTCCATTTATACTTTCTATGCACATTTGAAGGCCTTTAAATAAACAATATGTCTCATATACTCACTGTATATGACTTGACTTAGTGTAATCACTTTGAATGCTTCTGATTGCTCCAAGGAAAATTTATAGGATGATATTTCTTTGTCTTAATGACAGATTATTTACCATACCTATAATTTATTTGGTTCCAATTCAATTTGTACAGTAAATATGTTTCCCATCATGGTGCTCTTTTCATTAGAAAATGCACTTTTAAAAAATCTGCTGGAGAATATAGCCTCCAGGAATGTGTTGGGTCAAAAAAAGCAAGAATTGTCTGGTGTAAATCACCAGTGGGGAGGATGTACCCAGAATGATAATGAAAAGGGTGTGGAGAGAAATCATAAACAGCAATGATTAAATATTCTTTGGCAGTAAAATAAGAACTTAAATAAATGTCCCAAGGAAATATAGGCTACTTTGGAAAATGTGCTGCTGAGGTTATCAAATAACTTGGCAAAAAAATAATCAAAAATGTAGAACTACATTTTGAGCATATAGCTGCTGGACTCATTTGTTAAAATTCTGTTTCAGTGTCCATGAACTGGGACCTAAGCACCAAGGAAGGAGAAAAATTACCACTGGTGAGGAGAAAAGCATGTGAAATTCCTGAGTGCAAAATGCAAATAGCAAAGGCATAGTGAAGTTGAGTTTGCTTTGAGATTCTGAAATCACTGCCCAGATACTCTTTCATCATAACTCTAAGAAAGAGTGTTTCCCTTTTCACTCTCCTCTTCCTTGCCAGCATTTGTCTCTGTACTCTCAGCTTGCTGCCTTGTAAAACCAGGGTAACACATAATAAAATAGAACTTTCCATGCATCTTTTACAAACCAACATTCTAAAATATCCTGAAATATTGACCATTTTATTCCATTGCCATTTACCGACTTAGAAACCCAGTGGAGGTTTGCTTTGGATCAAAACTGACTTGACAGCAGTGAATTTGAATTTTGAGTTTATCTTCAAATCTGAGTTATTGTTGTTGTTGTTGTTGTTGTTGTTGTTGTTATGTACTGTTGAATGAGAAGCGACTCATAATTGACCCTCCAGCAGGTCTTCAAAGGCTATAAATTACAAGGAGAAGATCTTCCTTTTGCGAAGCAGCCAGTAGATTCAAACCAGGTGTCTTTGGGTTGGCAGTGCAACTCCTTACCACCAGAGCTCCCAAGATGTTCAAGAAAGTTTATAATTGCAGAAAAGCAATTTATGACAGTAGCACTATGCAGTATTTGTCCTTTTGTGACTGGAATATTTCACTCAGCATGCTGTAAAATGGGACTGACACCAGGGTTGGGAGAAGCCTAAGAAAAGAAGGGATAAATAATGAATACTGTATTGAAACAGATGAGGGAGAGAACTGTTTGAAAGGAATATGTGATTAGGTATTATTTTCATGACAAGATTCCAAAAAAAAAAGAAATGCATAGTAAAGTAGACTGTGGACTTGGGGGGGTGGGAGAAGGAATTGTATAAAAAGGAAAGAATTTTTTTTCCTTTCAAAGAGAAAAGTGAACTGAGGCAGGGAGGTGAGCAGAGAGGAAAATGTGCAACAATAGGAGAAAAATTAAATTGGAAGAATATGCTGTAAAAAATTTAAAAAGGGAAAAAAAGGTGATTTAGTCTGAATTTTCAGCAATAAGTGACTAAGTGAATTCTAACATATCTACAACGTAGTCTTCTGGTTAACATAAATGGTTTCTACTCAGTTATCAAAAGGTGGGTGATTCAAATCTACCCATTAAAACAACGGGAGAAAGACCTGGTGCCCTGCTTCCATAAAATTACAGTGAAGAAAGTCCCATGGAAAAGTCTACTCTGTAATGTGCGGTCATCATGAGTCAGAAATGCAAAAACATATACATTGTACTTTGGGGAGATGTGGTGACTTAGTCATAAGGAATTGTTCTGTAAATCCCAAGTCAGGCAGCTGGAATCCACCAGCTATTCTTTGGGAGAAAAATGGGCAGTCTCCTCCTGTGTGATTTATTGCCTCAGGAAACTACTTGAGGGTTAGCTCTGAGTCAGTACAAAACAATAACAAAGATCACGTGGTAAGAGAACATTTGCCAAGGTGGGACAATTGCATATAATCCTTTATGCAAACCAACAGACTAAGAAACAGTTTATATAATATGATCTTGTTGTTGTTGTTGATTGCCTTCAAGTCAAGCATGACTCATAGCAACTCTATGAACAAAAGGCCTAAAGCCCTTCTACAGCTATTGACATTTATCAAAGTTCATAGAGTTTCCAAAGACATATTGATCTTACAGTAATGCATTTAGCAACATTTTCCAAGTTTTCTGCTTTGAACACATATTTGATTTTTTCAGTTTTGGTTTTCTTTTTAAAGGGCCATATTCAGAAATAGGAATGGGTTGAGAATGAATTTCACCACATTACAGGATGTTCTGCACCCTTCCTAATGAAAACTAAGAGGTAAGTAAAACACATCAGAATATAGACAAACACTTCATTGCAATGTTATTTGGAGGCCTCATTTGGGTCTCAAGTGATTAAATCCACCTAATAATTTTCAGGAAATAGTTTCAGAAAACTTACAGCTGAATTGTCAAGGCTGAATCAACAGTCCTCTGAGTCTGCATGAGACAAGATGTATCCTGCAGTATTCTGTGCAAACAGCTCCTGACAGGATAAAACAAAGGGCATGTGAAAGTGAGGTATGAGCACGTGCAACAGTGACTTGAGTGATTAAATAAGATTTCCATCAAAAATACTCTTGACATAATTAAAAATAATCAATAGCTTAGCTTAACCAGTAAAAGATGCATGTTCTTAAGACCCTTGATTGGCACAAATGGTGTGTTCTCAGCTGCTAAGCCAAAGCTGGTGGTTCAAACCCATCTCGTTGCACTGAAGCAAAAGGCCTGGCAATCCTCTTCCATAAAGATTACAACCAAGAGGCCCCATGGAGCAGTCCACTCTATAAATTGTCAAGCACTCAAAAGTAATGTGGGTTTTTTTTTTATTCTTAAGACCTCGTCTTCCAGTTTTTTTGCCTAAGGTGTTCCTGATCCAAATCACAGTATTATCAATTGTGTCAAATGCATTTGAAAGTTGAGTAATGAATAAGGATGACCAAAGAAGAATCAATGCCCTTAAATTATGGTATTGGCAAACAGTATTGTACATGCCATGGACTGGGATTGCCAAAAAAACAAACACGTCTGTCTTGGAAGAAATGTAACCAGGGTATTCCAACCCTAAGTTATCTCCATACAGCAAACTAACAGACAAGTCCTGTACCACTTACAACAATGTTTTCCACAGACACAATCATACAAAAAATATCACAAATGGCCAATGAGCTTACACTTGATTGTTAACAAAATTAAAAATGCCCAAACAGTTTAGATACAGCTTTCAAGTAAATCAAAACACTTATCTCCTAGAATCCAACTGTTCCAAGCTGGGGTAATGATGTCAGCTTGAGGACAAGGGTGCATCTGATTCAGGTCATAGTTTCTGCATTCTCTTGGTATGCATCTAAGAGCTGGACAAGAAGAATAAAGATGACAGGAAAAGAATTGATGACTTTGAACTGTTGTGACGGAAAAGAGCACTGAACATCCCATAGACAGCCAAGAGAACAAACACATATGTCTTAGAGAGGGTGCATCTGGAGTGCTCTTTGGAGGCAAGAATGATGAAGCTTAACTTCACATACTTTGGATGCCTTGCTAAAAGGGGATGTTTCTTGGAAAAGGACATGAGACTGGGAAGAGTGGATGGTTGGTGAAGAGGAAGACGTTCAATCAGGTGGATTGACACAGCAGCCGCTGCAATGGGCCCTAGTGTGTCAGGAAGTGTGAGGATGGCACATGATAGAACAGAGTTCAAATCTTTTATTCATAGAATGATTATGAGTTGTACTTGACTTGACAGCACGTAACCTAACCTAACCCTAGGCACAAGGATAGTAAAATTTAGTTTCATGTATTTCAAGCATAGAGTCAGGAGCCCCCAGTCTTTGGACAAATAAATCATGCTAGGAAAAGAAGAGGGTCAAGGAAAGAGAGGAACCCTTACGATGAGGTGGATTAACACAGTGACTTTAACAATGGTCTCCCGTATATCCTATATGGTGAGGATGGCTCAGGATAAAGCAAGATTCAGATCTGTTGTTTATACACCATGAGACATAGTTTACTTGGCTAAACCTAGCAACAACAACAATTTTGCCTCCATGGTTTCCTATAAAATTCCTGCTACTTGAAAACCTGTTTTGACAGCAAGCAACCTAGAACTTTGTGAACTAAGATAAAACAGTCTTCAACAAAGAAGAAAAATTCTGGAGGTTGAATATGAGTCAGTTCAGGGTTTCTCTGGTTTCCCTACCTCCAAAGTAAAAAAAAAATTAAAAATAAAAATGAAAGTAGTAGTTTACCACTCACTGAGATAGTGATGGTGATGGTATACAGGATTGTTCTGTGGTAATGATATTCTCTGAAAAACCGTACATATTGTCTACAGAAGAGCATGAACCACCTGAATAAACTCGCTTTCCTCACTCTATATTTCAAGATCTTGCCAGCATCCATTAACTGTTCTCAATGTCATTGCCAACACAAAAAGACACAGGAGCTACTTACCAGCACCATAGATATAACCCAGAGAGCAATATGAGCCAGAGAGCCACTGGCAGAATATCCCTGTGTCATACACAAACCGCCTCGTTGGGCAGTAAGTTATTTGAGGAAATCTGCATTTTCATATCTTGCCCTGTGTAGAAGCAATTGGTTCCACTCGAGTTCACAGGAATATAGAGAAAGGAAGAAATGCATTGTGATGTTAGAATTAAGGGCACTCAGATCAGCAAGAATTGATCAAGAGAGACAATATATTTGATGCCATGTTCTTCCCTTGTAACCAAATTTGGGCCCCTTGTGTTTTGCAGTCCATATACCATCCTAACCTATCCTTAATTCTTCAAGATTTATTTAATTATGAAAGAACAAGCCTTTCAAAAATAATTAATTACAAAAGCTACTTAATATTCAGAGATGTCATGCAAGCAGATAACTGGCATTCTCTGTTGGTGGTTTAATTAGACAAGAAGATGCAAAAAGCTGTCACTTGAGGGTGAGTGGCTACAGAGGAGGGAGGCCCTGGTAGGCACTACCAATTGGCCATCTGTATCAGACACAAAAGCGGGACTCCTTGGAAAAAAAAATTAAAAAGCAGGGCTTTTTAGCTGGCCTCCATCAGAGAAAGTCCCCCACCCTGGCAAACCCATCCATTGCCAATTCCTTTTGGGAGCATATAGCTGGAAGGCAGAATATATTCATGAAGTCTAACTTCAAATTTGATGCTGCATACATGTGAAAGGCTTGGGGGAAAAACAATTAACTGCTTGGTGCCTCAGTTTCTCCCTCTGAAAATTGCAATTCATAAATGTCAACCATCCATCTGCCTCCCAGAGCAACAGCTGCTGAATATTTCCTTTACAAATGGCTAGAAACATTCCAATAACAAAACTGGCCCTGCATTACACATTTTTATATAAACATGCTGGAAAGGAATAGAGAGACTTCGTCACTGAATTGAAGAATCAGTTTCTAAGGATCTTGTATTTGGTGGTGGTTTTCTTTTGCTTGTTTGTTTTTCAAGTTGAGTCTCATTTTGTGCCTTTCTTCCTTCTTCATTTTTTTTTTAATTTAAATCATCCTGGATCATTCTACTTTCAAATAACTTCTCTTTTGTATTGTTGCTCTTGGTGTGTGCCATCAAGTCACCTGCAGCTCCTAGTGATACTATGTCCAACAGCTCTGAAGCCTGCCCTGTCCTGAGCCAGTCTCACTGACTTTGAAACACCTACATCCATTGCCTTAGTTACTATGTCAGTCCATCTCATCTGGGGTCTTCCTCTCCTGTGCTGCACCTCCACCTTCC
>NW_006399792.1:10240306-10242011 GCF_000299155.1 Elephantulus edwardii | reverse complement strand
ACAGTGTTGCCAATTAGTCCACTGGTGAGAATCTTTGTCTTCTTAATGTTGAACTTCAATTCATATTGAAGACTACAGTCCTTGACATTCTGAAGCAAGTGCTTCAGGTTCTCCTCAGTTTCAGCTAGCAAGGTTTTGTAATAATGCAGGTTATTGATGAGTCTTCCTCCAATCTTAATTCTACATTCCTCCTCATAAAGCCCAGACTCCCCAATGAGCTGGTCCATGTATGAATTTAAAAGATATGGAGACAAGACATATCCTTGATGCACTTCTTTCCTGATTTTGAATCTTGCTCTGTTCTGGGGACTACTTCCTGGTCCGAGTATAGGTTTCACATAAACACAATCAAGTGTTCTGGGATTCCCATTTTTCTCAGAGTTATCCACAATTTGCTGTGATTCACACAGTCAGATGCCTTTTTATAGTGAATGAAACACATATAGACATTCCTCTGGTACTCTTTGCTTTTAGTTAAGGTCCATCTGGCATTGGTGATAATATCTCTAGTGCCATAGCCTCTTCTAAGCTCAGATTGTATTTCTGGTAGTTCCCTGTTGATGTACAGCTCCAGCTGTTTTTGGCTAATCTGGGTAGCTGTCCTCCAGTTTTCTTGGCACAACCTGGTGAGCATGTGCAGATGTGCAGGGAAGCATGTTTGTTGAAATATGTTGAATGGTATTCCACCTATTCCTAGAGCCTTGTTTTTCTGCCAATTCTTTCAAACCAGGCTGAACTTCCTCCTTCATCACCAATACCATTTGATCAATGTGGTTTCACAAAATTCTTCTGTGTCAGCCAATACTTTTTGTACAGTGACTCTGTAAACTCTTTCCGTCTTCTTTTAATACTTCTTGGATCATTCAGTATTCTGCCCATAGTATCCTTTAATATTGCAACTTGAGGCTTTAATTTGCTATTTAAGTCACTCAGCTTAAGAAATGCCAAGCAAGTTCAGCCCTTTTGGTTTTCTAACTCCAGCTCTTTGTCCATTTCATTATAATACTTTATTTTGTCTTTCAGAGATGCCTTTTGAAATCTTCTGTTCATTTCCTTAATTCCTGCTTTCTTCACCTTGCTTTGCCTTCTAGGTATTCTAGTGCAATATTCAGAGTCTCGTCTGACATTCATCTCCATCTTTTCTTCCTCTTCTGTCTTTGTAACGGCATTTTGCATTGTTCTTAATATCCTTCCACAGCTCATCTGGTCTCATCTGGTCTTTGGTCATTAGTGTTCAGACCTCAAATCTGTTTTCTGAAATTTGAAAACAATGGGATCACTTTCATAGTTAAAAAGGCCTATTCTAGATCCACCTTGAAATACAATATTGTAAGCAACAGGGTAATATCAATATACATATGAAGAAATCTGGTGAACATCGCTATCATTCAGATGTGCCAACAACCAGAGCCAAAGAGGAGGAAATAAAATATTTCTACCAACTTTTGCAGTCAAAAATTGACCAAACATGCAACCAAGATGCATTAATAATAATGGATGACTGGAATGCAAAAGCTAGAAACAGGGAAGAAGGATCATTAGTCATAAAACAAGGGCTTGGTAAAAGAAATGAGGCTGGAGATAAATTGCTCGAGATTTGTACAATGATTTATTCATTGCAAATACCTTTTATAAGAAATGTAAATGCAGACTATACACATGGATTTCACCTGATTGTATGCACAGGATCGATTACATCTGTGGA
>NW_006399792.1:10238054-10239676 GCF_000299155.1 Elephantulus edwardii | reverse complement strand
TGGGAGAAAGATTGGTAATCTCCTCCCCTGTGATTAACTGCCTCTGAAAACCTGCCAGAAGGTCAGCCATTGATCATTTCAGACTCAATTGGACACAATAACAATAAACATAAGAATGTGGGAAATTGTAAGGATGGTATGGGATAGGACAAGATTCAGGTCCGGTTTTTTATAAAACTACTACAAGTTGTCAACTCAATGGCACTTAACAACAACAATAATGCCAGCAATCACAATATGGAGTTTATTATTAAAAATTTCTTCCTTACCCACTAAGCATGGAAGAAACATGCAAATAAGACATGTTAGCCTGTCTAAAAGAATAGTGGCTATCCCATCAACTCGCAAGGGTTAGTCTCACCAGTCCACAAGGAGATTGTCAAGTCTCACCATTAAATTAAGTGATCCACTGCAGAAGACAAAATCTTCCCCACAAGTGAAGAAGAAAAAAAAGAAGGAAGAGAATGTACACCCTTGGAGCTCAGAAATTTTTGCTTCAACTCCAGCTATAGCAGCAGGAGCCATGGCCAAACCAGCGAACCAACATGTGATGGAGCTACATTGGGACTGCTACCCCCATGGATAGAACCAGAGTTAAATGAAGAGCCTTTGTCCAAGTTTGTTGAACAACTAGCAGCGGGGAGGTAGAGCCAATACTGGCAGGACTGAGAACTTTGTATCATTGTCTAAAGTCATAAGACTCAAGACTGAGATGCCTGCAAGCACATTTTATAAACTTTCCTAACTGTATTCTGTTACTAACTTGGGTTATAGCCTTTGACTTCCCCAGTATGGTGTTGTGTGGTGCATGAGCTATCGCATTGGATATTTGACCCCACAAAGCAGTGTTGAGGTGAGTAGAAAGAGGTCCAAGAGCACGGGGGACATGTCTGACCTCGTGGGAATTGGTTTTGTGTTAATGATGCTGTTGACATGGACAGTTACCCTTTGTAATTTTGGAAAAGTCAGATATGACTATCATCATATGCCCCTTGCTGTTTTTACACATGATTAGGCTTAACTTAGTATTCACATTTGTTGTTGTTGTTGTTGTTGTTGAGTACCATCGAGTTATAACTAAGCCGTAGCTGACCCTCCCATGGGTTTTCAGAGACAGTTAATTGTACAAGAGGAGAGTGCCTATCCTTCTCCCATGGAGCAGCTGGTGGATTCACAGCCCATGCTTTGGGGGGGGTGGGATTGCGGGGCAGTTTCTACTACTAGACCATCAGAGCTCGCTCTCTATAATAACTTAGTGAGAATAGCATTTTTATTACTCTGTCCGGCTTATTGTTGTTGTTCACCATCAAGTCAGAACCGACTCACAGCTAACCCTCCAATGGGTTTCAGAGGCAGTGTGATTGCACTGGAGGTGATTGCCCATTTTTCTCTCATGGAGCAGTTGGTGCATTTGAACCTCATGCCTTTGGGACTGAAATGGAAGATGACTGCAGAAGATTACGGGCTGTTGTCTTCAATATGGAAGCTTAACACCAAGAAAACAAAGATTCTCACCACTGGAATAATTGGCAGCGTTATGAAAAAAAGTAATTTCTAGATCCATCTTGAAGTACAACATTGTGAGTGACAGGATCATATCCATACGCTTACAAGGAAGTCCA
>NW_006399792.1:10224335-10235873 GCF_000299155.1 Elephantulus edwardii | reverse complement strand
ATGAGATGGATTGATTCGGTGACTGGGGTAATCGGGATGCGTGTTTCAGAGGCGGTGTGGTTGGCGCAGGATAGAGCAGGGTTTAGGGCTGTTGTGCATAGGGTCGCTATGAGTCGGAAACGACTCGACGGCACACAACAACAACAACAGCATGATAGATGGAGAAGAGGTTGAGGTTGTTAACAATTACAGCTTGCTCAGCTCCACAATCAACACTCTTGAGACCAACAGTTAAGAAATCAAAAGATTAATTGCTCTGGGGAAAGCTGCTATCAGAAAACTGCCGAAAGTGCTGAGGAACAACAGTTATCAGTCTGGAGACTAAGGTGCATCTGATTCAGGCCACAGGTGGTCTTCTCAATCACTTGCTGTGCATCAGAGAGCTGAACAATGACTAACAGCGACAGAAGAATTGATGCCTTTGAATTATGGTGCTGGAAAAAGAGTACTTTAACATGCTATGGACTGCCAAGAGAACAAGCAGGGTTATCATGGACAGGTGCACCCAAGTTTCTCCTTAGAAGTAAGGATTCTGAAGCTCTGTCTCACATACTTTGGACATGAGGCCAGGAGGGACAAATCTCTGGAGAAGAATATCATCCTTCGAACGGTGGAGGGACAGTACAGGAGAGAAAGACCCTGGATGAGATGAGCTGACACAGTAACCAGAACAATGGGAGTAGGTGTGTCAGAGACAGTGAGACTGGCTCAGGATAGAAGGAACTCAGATCTATTGTATATTGGGTTGCTATGAGTTTCAGGCGACTGGATAGCACTTACAACAACAACAACTCTGTTCTACAGATAAATCAGTTACCTTTAGAAAATGTAGGTTCTATGGCTAATGTTCCAAAATATAGTATAAAAATAAAAATTTAACACTCTCCTCTAAGATACTATAATATTACTTTTGATATTCTCCTATAAAGAGAAAAAAATAAGTACAAAGGCACAGACACAGGTCAAGATATATGCTATTTTGCAATTATTATAAAATGTTGTCACAATAGAAATCATATGGCAAAACAAAATACACCTTCAGTGCAATGCAGCAATGCAGTATCCTGGATTTACTCCTAAAACAGAAAAAAAACCCACCCAAAAACCAAAACTCACAATAAAAAAAAAAACCCATTATGTTTTGAAGTGAATAAAAAAATGCACAAAACCTGAGCTGGCCTTTCAAAAGATTCCCTCTAAAAAAACTCTTGTTATTAACAAAAGTAAGTGCCCTTGTCATTACTAAGTTTAAACATTGATTTTTTTAATCTATAAGCATTATTTTAAGTATTTATTTCATGTATCATCTAAATGATAAATCTTTATCGTCACAGTACTGCTGGGGGAAAGCGGCAATTATTCATTAAGTTTGTGTACTATTTCAGAAAATTAAAAGTTATTTGGGAACATAAAATCCTCAGATACATTAAAAGAGTTTTCATATTTGGAAAATCAAATAAAATATTAATAATAAAGTGATGCTGTTTTAACTTATCAAAGCCCTTGTAGGAACTCGTGGGACAGTCCATAGCTTGTTGTAAACCAGAGATTCAAAATGTATTGCCGTTGAATCTTTTTAGACTTTATCAGGTTTCTAAGACTGTAAATTGCAACAAGAGGACACTTCCCATGCTTCTCCCTTGAAAGCCTTGGTGAATTGGAACAGCCAGAGTTCCATAGTTTTCTTATTAGCGATCCAATTCACTACAGACTATGCTACCAGAGGTCCCTTATACAAAATATATTGGTTCTATGTGCCATTTAGTTGAAAGTGACTCCAACAGGTTTTCAGAGGCAGTAAGTCACATGGGAATTGATGTCTCCTTTTCTCCTGCAGAGCAGCTGGTGAATTCAAACCATGTTGCTTTGGGTTGGCAGCCCAGCTCCTTCCTTACCACTAGACCACAAGAGCTCCCTATAAGCTCCCTAGTTCTGTTCTTTAAACAAGCTTGTTTCATATATTATATAAATTTATCTCATACATTATTAAACCACCACTACTTTGAGAAAATGAGATTCTGTTAATAAACTTTAGTAGGTCAATTAATTTCCAGTTAAATAATATTTGTAACAACATAGGTTCCAAATGACATCATTTTTCAAATGAACAAAAAGGCAAAGAAAAGAAAATACACTTGCACAAAACTAAAGACACATAAAAAATTTATGGCTTAATTAAAGGATTCCTGGTACATTAGTAAGCTTCTCCCTTCCCCCCCGCCCCATATCTCTGGCTTGTGTGCAGAATTTTGATGTCACTGTATAATGTGGATTTTTATGTGATTTCCAGTTTCACTGATTTCTTGGATTAGCATTTTAAATTTTGTTTTGACAATGGGCTTAAATCAAGTATAAATGAACCGTAAAACAAAAGCTAGAAGGA
The DNA here is from genome assembly GCF_000299155.1 of Elephantulus edwardii. Classification (NCBI taxonomy): domain Eukaryota; kingdom Metazoa; phylum Chordata; class Mammalia; order Macroscelidea; family Macroscelididae; genus Elephantulus; species Elephantulus edwardii. Next base: position 10,233,490 of record NW_006399792.1, on the reverse strand, counting down.
ACTACATAATTTTTCACAATGCTAAAATAAAATAAGCTCAAATATTAATTTATTTTTCCTTAGTCACAAATGATGTCTAAGTGGTGTGATAACAAACAGAGCACTAATATAGTATCCGGCTTCAGAATGACGAGTTTGCATGATACAGCAGAAGAGTCATTACAACATCGCTGCACCACACGTCCTACAGAAAACTACACAAGCTCATTTCTGATAAGTATACATTCATACAAATCATGAAGAATATAAAAATTGTCTTTGCTCATGTACTTTAAAAAGCAATGAAAGAATAGAGCTCCAATTTTGAAACATCACCTTATACCTGTACTCTTTTTTTTCCTTCTAACTCATGTTTATTATGTGAAAAAACCATAATGTGTTTAAAATGCTATTTATTTTTAAGCAAATATGTCTGTGGACAGTATAAATAAAAGTTTTTAATAGATGTCAACTAAAGGGAAAAATTAGAAATGTCTAGCCCTGCATGTACTCACCAGGTTGTGTGAAGAAATCTGGAAGACACCTACTTGGCCAACGGATTTGAAGAGATCCATTTTTATTCCCATTCCAAAAACAGTGACACGACAGAGCACTGAAATTATTAAACAGTATCACTAACACTACACTCAAGCAAAATACTGCTGAAAATTATTTTAAAATTGCTAAAACAGAACACTGACAGAGAACTACCAGAAATGCAAGCAAGGTTTAGAAGAGGCCATGGCAATAGAAACATTATTGCCAAGGCAGGTGGATCCTGACTGAAGGCAGACAGTACCAGATGAATGTCTGTAGTGATTGCATTGACTACATAAAAGTATTTGCCTGTGTGAATCACCACATATTGTGGCTAAATTTGAGAAGGATAGGAATCCCAGAACACTTGATTGTGCTCATACAAAATCTATACTTGGACCAAGAAGGAGTCCGTCATCAGAACAGAGCAAAGAAATACTACAAGATTCAAAATCAGGAAAGGAGTGCATCAGGAATGCATCCTGTCTCCATACCATTTTAATCCATGTATAGAACAGATCTTTCAAGAGGCTGCACTTTATAAGAAGGAATGTGGAATCAGAATTTGAAGAAGATGCATCAACAACATACATTATGCAGATAACACAACCTTGCTTGCTGAAACTGAAGAGAACCTGAGGCATTTGTTGAAGAAGGTCAAGGACTGCAGTCTTCAGTATTAATTTAAGCACAATATAAAGAAAACAAAGATTCTCACCACTGGACCAATTGGCAGCACCATGATACATGGAGAAGAGATTGAGATTGTTAACAATTTCAGCTTGCTCAGATCCATAATCAACACTCTTGGCACCAGCAGTCAGACAATTGGATTGGGGAAATCTGCTGTCAGGGAGCTCTCCAGAGAGCTGAAGAACAGCAATGTCAGTCTGAAGACGAAGGTGTGCCTGATTCAGGGAATGGTCTTTGCAATTACTTGCTATGTATCAGAGATCTGGAAAATGACAAATGATGACAGAAGAAGAGCTGCTTTTGAGTTATGGTCCTGGAGGAGTCTTGAACATACCATGGACTGCTAAGAGAACAAGTCTGTCTAGGAGAAAATGAAACCAAGTTTCTCTTTTAAGACAAGGATTTTGAAGCACCATCTCACATACTTTCAGCATGTGGCCAGGAGGGACCAATTCTTGGGGGGGAAAAAATCATGCAAATCATTAAATCACTTTACCAAAAGAATTGGTTGACACTGAAAAATTTCAGGAAGTATTATATGAACACAAGCCAATGGTGATGAAAGATGAAGTTTAAGCAGCATTGAAGGTATTGTAAAATAGTAATAGCTCAGGAATCGATAGAATACCAATTGACATTTTTTAATTAACAGATGCAGACCTGGATATGTTTATTAGTTTATGCCGGGAAATTTGGAGGACAGCCAACTGTCTGACTAACTAAAAGAAGTCCATATTTGTCTCTGTTGCCAAGAAAGTCTCAACAGAATGTTGAGACTATTGGACAATATCACTAAGATCTCCTGCAAGAAAAATATTGTTGATAACTTAAAAATGGCTATAATAGTACAGAGACAGGAAACTACCAAAAGTACAAGCTGGTTTTAGAAAAGACCCCAGCACCAAGGATATCATTGCTGATGTCAAATGGATTGCCACTGACAGCAAAGAATATGTGCATTTGTGTTTTAGTGACTATGTAAACACATTTCATTTGACTGTGTGGATCATAACAAATTATGGTTTGCATTAAGAAGAATGGGAATCCCAGACCACATAAAATTGTGCTCATGCAGAATCTATACCTAGACCAAGAAGCGGTTGTGCAAAGAGAGCAAGGGAACACTGATTAAGATTAGGAAGGGTGTGTGTCAGGGTTGTATCCTTTCTCTATAGGTTACAAAGCCAGATTCTATGAACATAAGTGTGGCATCAGGATTGGAGGATTGCTGAAAGTGAGGAAGATACAAAACTTTGCTGCAGAAGATCAAGGACTACAGCCTTCAATATATACATTTCCATATCAAGAAGACAGAGATCCTCATGACAGGCCCACCAATCAACATTATGATGGAACATTATGATGGATTATGAGAACTTAATGTTAGAGAATCAATTATTTCATCTTGCTTGGATCAACAATTAACGCCCTTAGTAATAGCAGTCAGGAAATCAGGAGATGTATTGCATTGGGAAAATCTGCTGTCAGAGATGTCTTCAGAATACTTCAGGGAAATTATATCAGTTTGAAGACTAACATGTGCCTGTTTCAGAACACACAGATAGGTCCTGGAAAGGGTGCAGCCTTAGTGCTCCTTGGAAACAAGGATAGCAAAACTCCATCTTTCATACTTTGGACATATAGCTAGGTGAAGCTATTCCTTGGAAAGGGACATCATGCTTGGAGAAGTAAAGGTAAGCAAAAGAAAGAAAGACCCCTTATGAGATGAATTGACACTGACTTCAGCAATGGCTGCAGTGTCTCAGAGTTGAGGAGGATGGCACAGGGTAGGGCTGGTTTCAGGATGGCTGTTCACAGGATCCACTCAACAGCACCTAACAAGAACAACAACAACTCTCAGGAAGCTGGTTGCTGAACAGTATGTAGTTTCAGTCTATTATCTGCTTCCCAGAAGAAAGATGAGACATTTATTCCCACATAATTTAGTCTTTGAAAACCCACGAGAAGATCAACTAATAGCTCTAACTTGTGGCAAGATTGCTGTGCTGCAATCCCAAAGGCACGTGGTTTGAGGCCACTAGCTGCTCTGGGAGAAGGGGATGGGCAGTCTCCTCTAGTGTGATTAACTGCCTCTGAAAACCCACCTGAGGGCCGGTTCCTACTCAACCGTGCACAACAACTCAATAAAATATACTGCCTCACAAACTATTACATACATACAGAGAGAGAAATTTGCAGATAAAGAAACAATAAATAGATTCTGTAGAGAAAACAAATAGGAACCAAAACATTTTGAAAGCAAACAGAAAGCAAAGAATCTGATGACAAGAAAGAATTTTAAAAATATTAGTTTCACAACTAAATCAAAATATGATCAATTTCTTCATGAAGAGGTAAAACTTCTCAGACTGGCAAAAAACTAACATCTGAGTATATGTCATTTTCCACAGATAAATCTAAGTCGCTAAAGAGATTGTGAATGAAAAGATAAATAAGGCAAATAGTGCAGAGGTTGGAGAGGGGGTGTAAAAGGGGACATGTATTCTGATATTAGTGTTAGATTGATTCTAACATTAGACCCAGCTAAGTTAAACATGGAGGTGAAATGCATGGGATAGATGAAGTTTTTAAAAACTATTTAAGGTTTTACAAAATTTAGAGCAAATAAGAGTTATGAAAACATACACACAAAGGAAATATGATAGAGATTGAATGGACTGAAGCATCTTAGATAATTTTATCATGTTATTCAAAATCTTCATAGGGTCGCTATGAGTCGCCTGCAACTCAATGGTACTTAATAACAACAACAACATTCAAAATCTTTGATAACTCAAGTGAATAAAATACAAAAAAGAATCTAAAAGAACTTGACTGTGTGGATCACAACAAAAAAGTGTCTGACCCTGAGAAGAGAATGGGAATTCCAAAACACTTGATTGTGCTTATGCAAAACTTATCCTTGGACCAGGAGGCAGTCGTCAGAACAGAGCAAGGAAACACTGCATGGCTCAAAATTGGGAAAGGTGTACAAGAGATGTGTTCAATTTCCATGCTTTTTAAATCTATATGCGGAACAGATTATCCAGAAGGCTGGGCTCTATGAGGAGAAATGTGACATCGGGATTGGAGGAAGACTCATTAATAATATGCATTATGCAGATGACACACCCCTGCTTGCTGAAACTGAGGCAGAACCAAAGCACGTGCTGCAAAAGGTCAAATACTGCAGACTTCAATTTAGATTGAAGCTCAACATTAAGAAAACAAAAATTCTTGCCACTGGACTGGTCGGCAGCATATGATAGATAGTGAAGAGATTGAGATTTTTAACAGCTTTAGTTTACTTGGTTCCACAATCAACACTCTTGGTACCAGAAGTCAGGAAATTAGAAGATGAATTGTATTGGCAAAGTCTGCTGTCAGAGACCTCTCCAAAGTACTGAAGAGCAGCGATGTCATTCTGGAGACTAAGGTACACCTGATCCAGGCCATAATCTTTGTAATTACTTGCTATGCATCATAAAGGTGGACAATGACTAGGGATGATAGAAGGAGAGTTGATGCCTTTGAGCTGTGGTGCTGGAGAAGAGTATTGAATATACCACGGACTGCTTAGAGAACAAACAGGCTTGTCCTAAAGAGGGTGAGACCAGGCTGATCTTTGGAGGCAAGGATTCTGAGGCTCCATCTGACATGGACCAGTCCTTGGAGATGGATGACATGCTTGGGAGAGATGGATTGACTCAGTGACTAGGGTAATAGGGATAGGTGTATTAGAAAACATAAGATTGGCACAGAATAGGGCAGAGTTTAGGGCTGTTTTACATAGAGTCATTATGAGTAGCAGGCAATATGACAGCACGTAATAACAAACAACATTACTGAGAAAGTAAAATTAAATATTGTATATTCACACTATATATTTATATAACAACTTTTGTGGAAAGGCATAGAGCATATTCAGAGCACAGAAAAACCTTATTAGTAATTGTAAAAGATAATGAAGAAAAAGAAGACATTTCAGAGACCTAAAATTATAAACAGAGCTTTGTTAGCCTAGGGTTAAGAAGCTGCACTGCAATCCCAAAGGGAAAAAGTTTGAGGCCACCAGCAGATACATGGGAAAAAGATGGGCAATATGATAATCTCATGTGATCAACTGCCTCTGAAAATCTCCTGGACAGTCAGCTATGAGTCAGTTCTTACTCTACAGCACAGAACAACAATAAAATTACATAAGGTATAAGCCACCAGGGTTTAGAAGGGGTCGTGGTACTGGGGATATTGTAGCTGATGTTAGATGGATCTTAGCTGAAAGCAGAGAATACCAGAAGAATGTCTATCTGTGTTTCATTGATTATGCAAAGGCATTTGACTGTGCATAACAAACTGTGGCTGACTCTGAGAAGAATGGGAATACCAGAACATTTAATCGTGCTAATGCGAAACCTAAACTTGGACCAAGAGGCAGTCGTCAGAACAGAGCAGGGCAACACTGCATGGTTCAAAATTGGGAAGGGTGTACATCAGGGATGTGTCCTGTCTCCATACCTTTTCAACCTGTATGCAGAGCAGATTATCCGAGAGGCGGGGCTCTATGAGGAGAGGTGTGGCCTTAGGATTCGTGGACGATGTATCAAAAATCTGCGTTATGCAGATGACACAACCTTGCTCGCTGAAACTGAGGAGGACCTCATGCATTTACTGTAGAGGGTCAAGGACTGCAGCCTTCAATATGGGCTGAGGCTCAATGTTAAGAAGACAAAGATTCTCACCACTGGACCAATCGGTAGCATCAGGATGGATGGTGAAGAGATTGAGATTGTTCACAGCTTCAGTTTGCTCAGCTCCACGGTCAACACTCTTGGCACCAGTGGCCAGGAAATTAAAAAAACGTAGTGCGATGGGAAAGTCTGTGGTTAGGGACCTCTCCAAAATACTCAAGAGCAACAGTGTCTCTCTGGAGACTAAGGTCCGCCTGATACAGGCCATGTTTTTGCAATCACTTGTTATGCATCAGAGAGTTGGACAATGACTAGGGAGGATAGAAGGAGAATTGACGCCTTTGAGCTGTGGTGCTGGAGGAGAGTATTGAATGTACCATAGACTGCCAAGAAAACAAACAGATTCATCGTAGAGAGGATTAAACTGGGCGGCTCCTTGGAGGCAAGGATTCTGGGGCTTCGTCTGACATACTTTGGACATGTTGTAAGGAGAGACAGGTCTTTAGAGAGGGACATCATGCTGGGTAGAGTGGAGGGACAGCGCAGGAGGGGAAGACCCTCTATGAGGTGGATTGATTCAGTGACTGGGGTACTCGGAATGGTCAGAGGCAATGAGATTGGCACAGGATAGAGCACGGTTTAGGGCTGTTGTACATAGGGTCGCTATGAGTCACAAATGACTCAAGGGCACATAACAAGAACAACAACAACATAAGCCACCAAAAGCTCTACAGTTAAAAATTTGATCGCAAATACTTGGAAAACTTCAATCAGAGAGTGTTAATATGTCAAGATAATGTAATGCTGTTGTTAAATGTTCTTAAGTCATGGAGACGCAATAAACAACAGAATTGAACCCTTTGTCCTGTGTCACCCTTATCGTTTCTTGGTTTAGCTTCCATCTGTCATAAGCAAAGGTGGGCCCCTTGGACAGGACATTCCTACCCCTCACCTTCCACCATCTCACCGCCATTTGCTTCCTTGCTTGAGAAAAAAAAAAGTATTAAGAAAGATAAAACAGATTGTAATGAGATTGGCACAGGAAAGAGCAGTGTTTAGGGCTGTTGTACATAGGGTAGCTATGAGTCGCAAATGACTCGATGGCACATAACAACAACAACAAATCAAAAGAAAATCTGTTGAAGCACTGACAAAATATAAAACAAAACAAAATGAAAAATAATTCCTGTTGTGTTGAAACCAACTTATAAATAACCCTTGAGTGGATTTTCAGGAGTTTGTGAATTGTATAGGAGAAGACTGCACATCTTTTTCCCACACAGCCTTGGGTGAATGAAAACATCCAGAAAGACCCCATTTTTTGATGGGAAGTGAAGCTCCCTACATACTTTGCAAACAGATTAATTTTAAGTTTCCCACATCAAAACAAGTCAAATATTTTGAAAAAAATGGTCCACATTTTACAGTAGTACTTATAAAAAAATTATATTTTTGTAATTTGGTGAAATTATAAAATGTCTCTATAAGAATACAGAATAGTAAGAAAGTATTATCAAACTATCATTAATTGCATTAGTCATTAATTAGTCAAAAGAATTCTAAAACAATATAAGTAATAATACATGCAAGCAAAATACTGCTGAAGATAAAATACCTTAAACAGTAGATAGAAAACGGCCAGATGTTAAACCTGGATTTAGAAGAGGCTAAAGCACCAGGGATATCATTGCAGATGTCAGATAGATCATAGAAAAAAACAAAGAATACTCAGAGTAGTTATCTGTATTCCATTTACAACACAAGGCATTTGATTTTGTGGATCATAACAAACTGTGGCTAACATTGGAAATCTCAGAACATTTAATTATGTTTATGCAAAACTTAAAGCTAGGCCAAGAAACTGTTGTACAAATAAAAAGAGTACACTTGTTCTGTACTGTCAAGTTGGAACCCACCAATAGCTGATCCTACAGTGGATTTTCAGAAGCAGTTAATCACATGAAAGTAAATTGCCCATCCTTCTCCAATGGAACTGCTTGTGGGTTTGAACACTGTGCCTTTGAGATTGCAACATAGCTTCTTGCCACTAGGCAACCAGATCTACCAGGAACACTAAGTGGCTTAAAATTAATAAAAGGGATGCATCAGAGAGATAACCTTTCTCCATACATATTGAATTTCATGCTGAGCAATTTATTCCGGAAGCAAATTCTCTAAAGAAAAATGTGACATTAGAATTGGAGGAAGACTCACCAATAACCTACATTATGCAGATAACACAACTTTATTTGCTGAGAGGAGGATTTGAAACACTTGCTGCAGAAGATCAAAAACTGAAGCTTTCAATATGGATTGCATTTCAGTGTGAAAAAAACAAAAATTATCACCACTGGATCAATAGGCAACATCATGATAGATGGCGAAAAGATTGATACTGTCAATGACTTTGTCTTACTTGAATCCACGATCAATACACTTGGTATGAGCAGTCAGGAATTTAGGGGATGCATTGCACTGAGTAAGACCCCATACAGGGACCTCTCCAAATTATTAAAAAGCAATTACATGACTTTGAAGACTAAGGTGCATATGATTCAGGCTATAGTATTTTTTAATCACTTGCTATGCTGCTGCAAACTGAACAAAGAATAAGGATGACAGAAGAAGTAGTGATGCCTTTGAAATTCAATGTTGGGGAAGACTTTGAACATCTCTTGAACTGCCAAAAACCAAACAACTATGTCTTGGAGAAGGTGCAGTCAGAGTGTTTCTTGGAGACAAAGATGATGAAGCTTTATCTCATACACTCTGAGCATGTTGCTAGGAGAGGCTATTGTTTAGAGAGGGAAAGGGTGGAGGGATAGTGAAAGAAAGGAAGACCTTTGTGGTGGTGGCCGAAATTTGGCTGTTTCAGTCATTACTTTAGTTCCCTCTGATCTCCAACTTCCTTAATTGTGGATACATGGCCTCACAAATCAGGGTGGTCTCAAAATCAGCAACAGTTGAAGGATCAACATAAAAGAGCACTCTCCACACTGTAGGATGTGTGGAAAAGCACCAAAACAGGCAAGGCAGTACAGCTTTGTTTAAGCATCCAGGGAAATCCAGTTACAGCCCCATTGCTCACTAGTTTCTGAAAAGGAAAAAAGAAAAGAAAAGAAAAAAGAAAAACAAACAAAAAACCAGCCTGCATATCTGCAAGTTTTTATCATCTGCATAATGCAGGTTGTTGATGAGTCTCTCTCCAAACCTGATACTACATTCCTCTTATTTTTTTTTCTCTTTTGACTTTTTTTT
>NW_006399792.1:10222514-10224164 GCF_000299155.1 Elephantulus edwardii | reverse complement strand
TGAAAAGCAAAAGAAAAACTCCCTCATTAGTACACAATCCACCCCGGCACCACCCCAATCCCACCCCCAACCAAATATAATCCACTCTGCAACCCTCATTGTGTACTCCTATGATAAACATAATGCCCTAAAATATAATACTTTTAAACTATTCTTTCCCCCATAGTACATTCCTCTTATAAAGTTGTTATTGTTATTGTTAGGGGCCATTGAGTCAAGTATACTCATAGTGACCCTATGAACAAAAGACCTAAAACCCTGTTCTATCCTCTGCCATCCTCACACTTCCCGATACACAAGAGCCCATATCAGCAGTCACCATGTCAAGCCACCTGCTTGATGGTCTTTCTCTCCTTGCCAACCCTCCACCCTTCCCAACATCATGTCCTTCTCCATTTAGTGAACAATGTTATTGTTTTTCCTCATTTCAACTGACTTCTAATCTGGGCTCTACAATTATATTAATATAACTATGCTCATTTCTTTAGTGTTCATAATGTTTTCAAAGGCCTGTTATTTAGGAAGTAGATGGCGCATCCTGTTTCTTGGTATGTATTAATCAGGGAGTGCCACCAAAACCTGTCCATCATGAGTAATGCTTATGGCATTTGACACGCCAGTGGCACAGCTTTAGTTATCACAGCAACCTCAAGGTATCTAAATGCAGAAAACTGACAGAAGAGTGTTGTTCCACTTAGAACAATGTTCTCCCCAAACACAATTAACAACAGGCCTTTACATACAAAGGCCCACCAACCAGGACTAGATTGACTTAAACAAGAGGCTTCTGATTGTTAACTAAATGCCAGGTCACTAATCAGTTTATACTTGATTGTGAACAAAATAAAAAATATCCAAACAGTTTAAATCAGACTTCCAAGTAAATCAAAACAACTTACCCCTCTGAATCCAGCTGCTCTAAGCTTGAGCCTCTTCATAAAGCACAGCCTCTGAATGATCTGTTCCAAAGTGGCAGGAGTGGATTATTGTTGTTGTTTTTCTTATGTGCCATCAAGTTTCCTGTGACTCATAATGACCCTATGTACAACAGCCCTAAACCCTGCTCTATCCCATGCCAATCTTATTGTCTCTGACACATCTACAGCCATTATGCCAGTGATGGAATCAATCTGTCTCATTTAGGGTCTTCCTCTCCTGCATTGTCCCTCCACCCTCTCAAGCATGACATCCCTCTCCAAGGACTCATGCTGCCATGCAACACTCCCAAAGTATGTCAGATAAAGCTTCAGAATCCTTGCCTCCAAGGAACAGCCTGGCTTCACCTTCTTGAGGATGAACTTATTTGTTCTTCTAGCAGTCCGTGGTATATTCAATACTTAAGGTGGAAAAAACCCCACAAACTTTAGACAAGAAAAGTTCAAACCTCTCAGAAAGAAGGCAAATGGACTCATGAAAAGAATTAATTTTTCTTAGATCCTCTCGAGCCTCTAAAATAAAATTATTTTTCAGATAGGATTCTTACACATTCCGTTCAGAGAACAAGCTCAAGGATCTGGTGGAGACTGAAAAGACTGGGTAATGCTGGGCATTTTTTTTTTGGCTTGGCTCCACAGTCAACAATCTTGGCACCAGTAGCCAGGAAATTAAAAGGTGCATTGCCATGGGAAAGTCTGCTGTTAGGGACCTCTC
>NW_006399792.1:10207253-10222339 GCF_000299155.1 Elephantulus edwardii | reverse complement strand
ACCATGGACTGCTAGGAAAACAAACAGATTCATCCTGGAAAGGGTTAAACCGGGTGGCTCCCTGGAGGCAAGGATTCTGTGGCTCAGTCTAACATACTTTGGACATGTGGTGAGGAGAGACCAGTCCTTGGAGAAGGACATCATGCTCGGGAGGGTGGAGGGACAGTGTAGGAGGGGAAGGCCCTCTATGAGATGGATTTATTCAGTGACTGGGATAATCGGGATGGGAGTGTCAGAGACAGTGTGATTGGCACAGGATAGAGCAGGGTTCAGGGCTGTTGTACATAGGGTTGCTATGAGTCACAAGTCACTCAATGGCACATAACAACAGCAACAATAACAGCATATTGGTTTGCTCTCAAAGTTTGTATATATTGTGTTTTATACTAGCATTCATTCGTACTCAGAATTCTTGCCTCCAAGGAGCCATCCGGTTTAACTCTCTCAAGGATGAATCTGGTTATTTTCTTAGCAGTCCATGGTACACTCAATACTCTTCTCCAGCACCACAGCTCAAAGACACCAATTCTCCTTCTATCCTCCCTAGTCATTGTCCAACTTTCTGATGCATAACAAGTGATTGCAAAGACCATGGACTGTATCAGATGCACCTTAATCTCCAGAGAGACACCATTGCTCTTCAGAACTTTGGAGAGGTCCCTAATAGCAGACTTTCCCATAGCAATACGTCTTTTAATTTCCTGGCTGCTGTTGACTGTGGAGCCAAGAAACTAAAGCTGTGAACAATCTCAGTCTCTTCACCATCCATCCTGATGCTGCCAATTGGCCCAGTGGTGAGAATCTTTGTCTTCTTTACAGTGAATCCATATTGAAGGCTGTAGTCCTTGACCCTCTGCAGCAAGTGCATGAGGTCCTCCTCAGTTTCAACAAGCAGGGTTGTGTCATCTACATAACGCAGATTGTTCATGATTCTTCCTCAAATCCTGACGCCACATTTCTCTTCACAGAGCCCAGCCTCCCTGATAATCTGTTCTGCATACAGGTTGAAAAGGTGTGGAGACAGGACACATTCCTGGCGTATACCCTCCCAATTTTGAACCATGCAGTGTTTCCTTGCTCTGTTCTGACAACTGCCTCTTGGTCCAAGTAGAGGTTTCACATTAGCACGATCAAGTGTTCTGGGATTCCCATTCTTCTCAGAGTCAGCCACAGTTTGTTATAATCCACGCAGTCAAATGCCTTTGCATAATCAATGAAACACAGATAGACATTCCTCTAATGCTCCCTGCTTTCAGCTAAGATCCATCTAAAGAAAAAATTAAATAAGAAAAGTTAAGTAGTCTTCCAGGTTGAGCTAAGAATTCAGGAAAATAATCCTAAAACACCAGATTCCTTATTATCTGCTAAATGTCACTCCTTTTCACTCCTTCACAGTTCCCATCTCCACTCACCACTCACTGCTTTGCAATCAGAAACAACTCTGGAATCAGAGACAATTGACAACTGACCCTTTAGCAGGTTTTCAAATGCTCTAAATCCCATAGAAAGAGATTACACATTTTCTTCCATGAAACCTTGAGTGGATTCAAATTGCCAGAGAGGTGCTAATTTTGAACTAACAACGAACAAGCCCCCAAATCCTACTTCTTTTGTGAATATTTATTTCTGCCCAGTCATTCCAATCTCGTAGCCCTTTATTCTAAGTGCTATGGGGCTGGAGTTAACAAAAATTTCTTTCAGCACTGCCAAAAAGTAGATGCAATATGTGTAAGTTTTCTAATTAACTAAGATGCCAAATTTTAAATTTCAAATTATTTATGAAATTGAAAAAAAATGTATTAAACTCTCTGTTCTTTTATCTCTTAGTTCTTAAAGGGATATAAAACTAAATCAATTTGGCATATATTGTCAGGAAACCTAAATTTAATTTGAAATCTGACACTAAATTCCACAGGGACCTTAGGTAGTTCAAATTCTGAAATCCCATTTTCTTCTCTGTAAATTACAGAAAGAATATGAATATTATTGTTACTATTGATCTGTTCCAGATTGTAAGAGAGCTCTGGTGGCATAGTTGGTTGGGAGTTGCACTGTTGATCCAAAGGCCCTTCCTCTTTTTGACAGTTAGAATCCACCAGTGGCTCCGAAAGATAATGATGAACAATCTCCTTTAGTGCTACTTAAAGTCTCTGTAAACACAGCATGAGTTGGTTCTGACTCTACAACACTGATTCAAGGGGGCCCATATATATCCCAGTTGTTGTTGTTCTATACCACTGAGTAGCAAACAGTTCATAGCTGACCCTCCCACAGGTTGTCGGAGACTGTAAATGTCACAGAAAGAAATTGTCCTTCTTTCTCCTGCAAAGCAGCTGGTGGATCTCAACATATCCTACAGGACATTGGATCTTCAAGTGTGATCTTTCCTAAGCAGCATCACTAGCATCTGGGACTTACTAAAAATACAGCTCTGGTGGCTCGATGGTAAGGAATTGTGCTACCAGTGTAAAAGTGTACTTTTGGGATTCACTAATTGCTCCATAGGAGAAAAGTGGGCATTCTCTTCTATTGCAATTTGTTAACTCTGAAAACCACTGTGGGGTCAGCAATAGACTGGTTCCTACTCATTGGTACACAACAACAAAAAATGCAGATCCAGGATCTTTTCAATCACCTGCTATACATCTGAGAGCTGAACAATGAATAAAGATGACAGAAGAAAGGTCAATGCTTTTGAGTTGTGGTGTTGGAAAAGAGTACTTAACCTCCTATGGACTGCCAAAAGAACTGACACAGTATATCTTGGAGAAAGTGCAACCAGAGGGCTCCTTGGAGGCAAGGATGGTGCAGCTTCATTTCACATACTTTGGGCATGTTGTTGGGAGAGACTATTCCTTGGAAAAGAGCATCATGATTGGAAAGATGGAAAGTCAGCAAAAGAGAGGAAGACCCTCAATGTGATGCATTGACACAGCAATGGAATCAAGTGTGTCAGAGATCATAAGGATTGCACAGGATAGGACAAAGTTCAGGTCTGTTGTCCATAGGGTCACTATGAGTCCTACTTGACTTGATGGCACTTAACCACAATAACAAAAATGTGGATTCCAACTACCTCCCAGATCTTCTGAATCCAAAACACTGTAAGTTGTTGTTGTTTGCTGTCAAATCAGAACTGACCCATATCTGGCCCTCAAGATGATTTTCAGAAGCAGCAAATCACAAGGGAGGAAATTGCCCATCCTTCTCCCATGGAGCAGCTGGTGGATTCAAACTGTATGCATTTAGGATTGCAGCACAACTTCTTACCGCTAGGACCCCAGAGCTCCCTAACTCCCAAAACATCACAAGTGGGATATAGCAGTCTGTACTTTTAACAAATCCTCCTTAGGAAGCTGTGCTGCTAACTCAAATATCTAATTAGTGACAGAACCCACTGGCTACTCCTCAGAAGAAAAATGGGCCGTATCCCCCATGCCATTCACGGTCTCAGAAATTAAGAGTCAGTGCTGACTCACTGGCAATGAATTTGCCTTCCAGGTGATTTTGAGGCATATCATCCGAGGGATTTTGTGTTGATTTAGTAAAACACCAAAATGCAAAGAATGTTTTCAAAAACATAAAAATGTGTGCCTGTATGAGCTAGTAGTATTATGGACATCAATTATTGTGCCATGTAATGCAATGCCACCCTCAAAGGTTACTTATTGCCGCTTTTGTGCTTGTTTGATACCAAAGAAAATGGCCTCAGACCATTGTGCTGACAAACGAGGGAGAATTCAAAAGAAATTATTCTGCTTTACAGCCTTCCTCTGTCCCCTCTCTCTGCTGTCAGCTGTCATCTCTTTCTGAGGTCAGTGAGTCCTGCTGCTATAATCGGCTGCCTTAGATACACAGTCGTTTGGAGCAACTGAGCTGCCCGAGGGGGATTTCTGTCTTTCCTATGGAATACAGTTTTCAACTGTTTGCAGCTTCAAGCCTCTTTTATTTTCCCCTTTCAATTTATCTTCTGGATGGTTGAGACTGTCATCAGTCTGACCTATGGGTTAGTGGTGATTTTTATTGTCTAATAACCTTACAGATTCCCTTTTTATGTAGAAATGTGTGGAAATGTACAGCAGCATCAAAGCAGTCTCTGCTACCCAGTGAACATAATTCTTTAGCTGAATAAATGAATGAGTGTGTGTGTGTGTATGTGTGTGTGTGTGTGTGTGTGTGCACATCTCACTTAGGCATGTGCACACGATATAGACTTTAATCTTTGACCTGTGAGTTATAATGAAATCTAAGTGTGGTTTAATCAACCCCCAGTCCATAAACACTTCTGGGAAAACAACCCAGAGAGCAAGAGCTGATGGGAAACCATTGGCATTGTCTTTATGCAAAAAGGGGAATATTTTACCCACGTGCTAAAGCACTCAGAAGCATTAAAAGCATTGAATGAATGGAATGCGGTGATTATTAATGTGACTCCTTGATGGTATGTATGAGGGGCTTGCTTGTAAAGTGCTGAGCCTGCTAGCTTCATGTTCAACCCTTCTTCCACTCTGAGGATGGGATCCTTCTGACACCACGGGCTGCTGTTCATGACCTTAACTCCCAGGGAAGTCTAGCACTTGCATTTGAAAATGTAGCTCTGCACACCCATAGGGTAATATCACCTCCCAAAAGGAACACTAGGTTTCTCCTCTGATTTAGGCTTAACCCCTTCTCCACCCTCTGCTCATTCTCTATACTATGACTGCCTGTTCTTGTCTGTTTGTCACATAACCAAACTTTATTCCTTGTTTGCAATAGAAAATTCAGCATAACATCATTCCTGCTCTCCATATCCGTTCCCCTGTGGTGACGCTTGAGCTAAGTGTGATAGGTAATACTGCTTTTTCAACAATTATGTTGAAATCCTAATCTCTATTAACTGTAAATCCAACGTTGTTAGGCAATGGTGTCTTTGAAGATGACATCATTAAATTGAAGATTCCATCAATTTAATTCACAGGAGGTCAGATTGACAGGAGGTCCTAAACCAATATGAGTTGTTGTTGATGCTGATATGTGCCCTCAAACAGAACTGCCTTGCAGTGGGTTTTTAGAGGCTGTAAATCACACAGAGAGGGAATTGTCTATCTTTCACCCATGGACTAACTGGTGAATTTGAACCATCTGCCTTTGCATTGGCAGCACAGGTCCTTACCACTAGGCCACAAGAGTTCCCGCGTATGAGAAATTAAAAAAAAGAAATGAAGAAACTGAAGCACAGAGGCACATACAGAGGAGGGAATGTCACATGATGAGAGAAGCAGAATTGCAGCAGCAAAGCAAGGAAGACCTAGTACTTCCAGAAACAAAGAGAGAAAAGAAAAAAAATCTTTTGGAACAAGCAGAACCCCACTAACACCCTGAATTTGAACTTGTAGATTCAAGAACATAAGAAAATAAATTACTGTTCTTATAAGTCATCTAGGGTCGCTATGAGTCATCTACGACTCGACGGCATTAAACATAAGCCATCTAATTTATGGTGTTTTGTTACGGCAGCCCTAGGAAATAAATGAACCCAGTATCCAGTATTCCCCGCCTTGCATGCCCTGAGGCAACTGGTCACTAACCATCTTACCTTCTGAAAATCTATAAATTGCCTGATAAACTGGAGCACAGTCAGGCTCAACCCAGGCCCTGGGCCCACTACAAGCTGTCCCTGAGCCTCCCATCTCCTTTAGTGTGCTCAGCAGGCAGTGGGTACTCAATAAATACTGCTATCTGGGTAAAATTCTTTAAGTTTAGACAGTTAATCTCAACTGAAATAAAAAATCTGCGAAAGTTTGGGGCAAGACAGGGAAAGCAAGTCAATGCTGTCCCGAAATAGTGATGTGATCAGCAGGAATTTCCACTACATCAATCAAAAGGACTCACAGCAAGCAGTCAGTGAACCAAGTAAAGTGACCTTCGCACCCCCTCCATATTCTTGTTAGCTGCTGTGGATTGATGGCTTCCAGAAAAATGATCTATTACTGTTCAGATGAGCTGAGCTTAGGCCACAACTTGCAGGTTATTCCAGCATTTTGTGAAAATAAGATAAAATATAGTGTAAAAAATTGCAAACTCATGAGGGGGAGAAAAGGAAAGGCTAGAAATAGTGTAGTGCTGCAAGGCACTAATGAAATTGCCCTGGGTGAGAGATGGATGGATTTATTGTTTAAAATATAAATACACGATACAAAATGTATTTGGTACAAACACATGCATAAATATGAAAAACATGGTATTGTTTTCACATTGGAAATTGTTCAATACTAGGATAAGTTCTTAGCAAATTCAGTACACCAGACCAGAGTTAGCTACAATTTATATAGTTAGTTGTTGTTAGGAGTCATCAAATCTAGTACAACCCATAGCAATTCATGAACAAGTCTGAGCCTTGTCCTCTCCTCTACCACGCTTACACTTCCTGACATACTAGAGCCCATTGGGGCAGTCACTGTGTCAATTCACCAGGTTGAGGGTCTTCCTCTCTTTTTGTCAACCCTCCACCTTCCCAAGTAGGATCTCTCTCTCTAAGCAATAGCCTCTCCTAGTAACATACCTAAAGTATGTGAGATGAAACTTTATCATCTTTACCTCCAAGGAGAATCCTGGCTGTACTTTCTTCAAGACATATTTGTTCTTTGGAAATCCATGGGATATTCAGTACATTTCTCCACAGTTCAAAGATATCAGTTCTTCTTCCATCATCCTTATTCATTGTCCAACTCTCAGATGCTTAGCAAGTGATCAAAAAGTCCATGCACTGTATCAGATGCACTTTGGCCCTCAAACTGACATAATTTCTCCTCAATAATTTGGAGATGTCTCTGACTGAAAACTTCCCCAATGCAAAACATCTTCTGAATCCCTGACTGCTAGTACCAATATAATATACAGGGTCTCTCTGAGTCAGAATCAGCAATGAATTTGGGTTTTCTGTTTTGCTAGGTTCTTATTTGCACTTACTGTCATTGTTCTATGTACTTGACATATGCTATGTCTTAAGCTCTTTATTATCATAAGAGATAAAATGTATATTTATCAATGATAAAATTGTCCTTGACTACAGAGATGATAAATAATAGAACCACATTCAAACCAAAGGCAGTCTGATTTCAAAGTCTTATAATTTTGCACACAATTCTACTTTCTGCCTCTCAAATTTTCAGAAAGTTTTGCTGTTGTTGTTGTTGTTGTTGTAACATCTAACATAGTTCTAGAGTGGGCTATGGCTCACAGTGACCCTGTGAGTAACAGAGCTGAACTTGGTAGGTTTTAATGGCTATGATGACTAGGAAAATTACAGGATGAGTTTCAAAACATATGCTCTGGAAGTTGTATGTGTAGTGAAAGAGGAAAGAGGATGCCTGTTGTTCACACTGTGTGATGATCAACAATTTCTAGACTATAAAGTGTGTTCTAGAGAGACACAGAACACTAGCAAATGGAAAAGCATCACATCCTTTGAGATAGAAAATCAGGTATCTTTCTAAAATGATGGTAAATTCCCTAAATTAAGTTACATATAATGTAATCTCAATTTAAAAACCATTGTTTTGTTGCTGTTGTTTGCTTGCTTGTTTGTTTTAATAGAGTTAGGCAAATTGGTTACATATTTTATTTGCAATAACAGACAAGTAGGCACACACTAAAAACCCTGTAAGAGATCAATAGATAAGGAATAGGGTTAGAAGTTAGATTTTCTGAATGTTTCTGATTTATAGTACTTATTGTGGAATTAGGGAGTTCTAGAGGCATAGTGGTAAGAAGCACCACTTCAGTCCGAGTGGTACGTGGTTTGAATCCACCAGTTGCTCCACAGGAGACAGTTGGGCAATCTCCTTTCATGTGATTTATTACCTACGAAAAAGCTCTGGACGGTCAATTATGGGATGGTTCCAAGTTGATGGTGCACAAAACATCAATCTTGTGGAATTAAGTACAATATTGTAATATTCTAAATGAAATCCAAATTAACAAATGTAAATTCTACAAATAAAAAGAGTGAAACTTTTTAGTCTCTATATTCAACAAAAAAATAACTGCAAAGATCTCTTAAGATACATTAAATAATCATATTGTTAATACTACTAGGCGTATTAATTAAAATTGTTATCTATGTTGTAGAAAAAAAACAAAACTAAGACTTAATTTTGTTAGAAACAAAAACGTCAAAGTAAGAAAAAGAAATGCAAATGATATCTCAAAGGAGTCATAAAACATCTTCAGTGAAAAAATTGGATTAAAAACATCAGTAAGAACTCGTTATATTTCTCTTTCTCAAAGAAAAACTTTTTTCCTTCCTGTGTCCACTAGAAAAGCTGAGAATAAAAATTTAAAATGAGCAAGAACTGCTAGCATCCAGGTCATGGTCTGAATCAATTCCCACTTAAAGGACCACACTTCTTGGAAAGATGGCTCATTTCAAGACTAGGATAGGAAAGGACAAAAGGATATTAAAACATCTTGTTATACCAGAAGTTAAGAAATATCTCATCAAAAAGATATGAGGAAGGAAGACATAGGGCCTAACTTCAAGGGGTTCCTCTGTGCTAAAAAAAAATGGGTCTTTTGAACACTGTCAAGAATTAGGGCAATGGATTAAGCATTTGTACTATGTGTTTTGGAATCTAAGTACTCAGAATTAGACAAAAAGAAAGACTAAAAATAGTAGATTAGGAAAACTAATAAAAATGCTTACTCTACCCTATGTATACTAAAAAATAAACAAAAAAAATTCCCTACAATTTTCACTGAGTTAGTCTGACTCATAGTGGTTCCGTATCCATGTGTGTCAGAATAGAACTTTTCATAGGTTTTTTTGTGGGGGGTTTTGAGTGATGCATTGTTTTCTTGCTCTGTTCTGAGGACTGCTTCTTAATCTAAGTATAGATTTATCATAAGCACAATCAAGTGTTACGGGATTCCCATTTTCGTCAAGGTTAGCCACAATTTGTTGCGATCCACATAGTCAAATGCCTTCGCATAGTCAATGAAACACAGCTAGACATTCTTTTGGTACTCTTTGCTTTCTACCAAGATCCCTCCGACATTGGCAGTAATGTCTCTAGTGCCACAACCTCTTTTAAACCCAACTTGTATTTCTAGTAGTTATCTGTAAGTGTTCTGTTCCAGTCATTTCTGGATAATCTTCAGCAGGATTTTGTTAGGGTGTGATGTTGTTGTTGTTGTTGTTGTTGTTGTTGTTGTTGTTGCTGCTGCTATGTGCCATCGAGTCTCTTGCGACTCATAGCGACCCTATGTACAACAGCCCTAAACCCTGCTCTGTATTGTGCCAATTGCACTGTCTCTGACATTCCCATCCCGATTATCCCAGTCACTGAATCAATCCACCTCATAGAGGGCCTTCCCCTCCTGTGCTGTCCCTCCACCCTCCCAAGCATGATGTCTTTCTCCAGGGACCTGTCTCTCCTCACAACATGTCCAAAGTATGTTAGACAGAGCCTCAGAATCCTTGCCTCCAAGGAGCAACCCGGTTTAACCCTTTCCAGGATGAATCTGTTTGCTTTCCTGGCAGTCCATGATACTCTCAATACTCTTCTCCAGCACCACAGCTCAAAGGCATTCATTCTCTTTCTATTCTCCTTGGTCATTGTCCAACTCTCTGATGCATAACAAGTGATTGTGAAGACCATGGCCTCTATCAGATGCACCTTAGTCATTGCTCTTCAGTACTTTGGAGAGGTCCCTAACAGTAGACTTTGCCATGGCAATGCGCCTTTTAATTTCCTGGCTACTGGTGCCAACAGTCTTGATTGTGGAGCCAAGCAAACTAAAGCTGTGAACAATCTCAACCTCTTCACCATCCAGCCTGATGCTGCCAATTGGTTCAGTGGTGAGAATCTTTGTCTTCTTGACATTGAGCCTCAATCCATGTTGAAGGCTGCAGTCCTTGACTCTCTGCAGCAGGTGCTTCAGGTCCTCCTCAGTTTCAGCAAGCAGCGTTGTGTCATCTGCATAACGCAGATTGTTGATAGATCATCCACCAATTTTGACCCCACATTTCTCCTCATAGAGGTCAGCCTCCCAAATAATCTGTTCTGCATACAGGTTGAAAAGGTATGGAGATAGGATGCATCCCTGGCATACACACTTCCCAATTTTGAACCATGCAGTGTTCCCTGGCTCTGTTTTGACGACTGCCTTCTGGTTCAAGTATAGGTTTCACATTAGAGCGAACGAGTGTTCTGGGATTCCCATAGTGTAAGATATTAGTGATATAATAATTTCCACAAGTAGGTTTGATACTTATGATCCATTGGCTATAATCTCCCTAGGGCCACTGCTTCATCTAAACCCAGCTTACTCATCTGGAAATTCTCTGTTGATGTACTTTTCCAGTACCTTTTGGGTAATTTTCAACAGGCTCTTGCTTGTGTGTGATATTAGTGATATTGTTTGATAGTTTCCACACTCTGTCACATCATCATTTTTTTTTGGAATGGGAATAAACACGGATCTCTTCTAGTCAATTGGCCCGGTAGCTCTCTTCTAGATTTCTCGGAACAACTTGGTGAGCTCATCCAGGATGGCTTCTGTTTGTTGAGATAGGTAAATTGGTTTGCCATCAACTCCTGGGGACTTATTATTTGCTAATTCCTTCAGAGCAGCCCGAACTTCCTCCTTCATCACTATTGCCTCTTGGTCATATGTTGTTTCATTAAATTCTTTGGTGCCAAACAATTATTTGTGGTGCAGTGACCGTGTTCATCTTCCATCTTATTTCAATGCTTCCTGGATGCTTCAACATTCTGCCCGTAGCATCCTTAAGTAATGCAACTCAAGGCTTGAATTTGTTCTCAGTTCCTTCAACTTAAATTCATCACTTTTGATTTTTCTTACTCCAGATTTTTGCATATTTCATTATATTACCTTGTTTTGTCTTTCAGAGCTGCCTTTTGAAATCTATTATTCAGCTCCTTGACTTCCTGATTTGTCCCCATTGCTTTAGCTTTTCAGAATCTCTTCTGACATCCATGTTGGTCTTGTCTTCATCCTCTATCCATGCCCTGGGGATGCACCCACCATGCCCCAGGGTAAAGTTGTCACCCAGGAGCACTGACATCACAGGAGAGTGGAGAAGAAATGAGTAAACAGAAGAAGCCTGAGACCTGAGCCATCATACCAGGGTTGACTGGGGGGTAGGGCTGGGAGGTGCTTAGGGAAGTGGAGAGTGAACTGAGCAGAATGCTAGTGGGCAGGTCAGATATGGGAACATAATGCTTGCGCCTAACATGCCGGAGGGTTGGAGATCAACATTGGATCTATTACTTGTGCAATGGGAAGGGTCTCTCATTTGCTATTTTGTGTAAAGTTTTTGTTTCTCAGATACTTTTCTACAGCTGAGTATCTTAATTAAGACAGACTAGGGAGAAGAAAGGCTTTGTATGACATACTTTGGACATGTTGCCAGGAGAGACGGGTCCTTGGAGAGGGACATCATGCTTGGGAGGGTGGAGGGACAGTGCAGGAGGGGAAGTCCCTCTATGAGATGGATTGATTCCGTGACTGGGGTAATTGGGATGGGTGTGTCAGAGGCCGTGTGGTTGGCTCAGGATAGAGCAGGGTTTAGGGATGTTGTGCATAGGGTCGCTATGAGTCGCAAACGACTCGACAGCACATAACAACAACAACAACAAAGGGAGAGGAATTAGACATCCACTTCAAATATAATAGGCCTTCAAAAATCCTATGTACAACTGAACACACTTAGAGTAGACTAGCAGATATGGCACCTGAGATTGAGCTGTCTCATTGTTAATCACAAAGGAAGAGGAACAATTGCAAACTACAAGGAATTAATGCATCAGAAACCCATTGGAGGGTTGCTATATGTCACACTGGACTTGACAGCAGTGGGTTTATTTTCTAGGTTGGATATTTTATTTTGTAATGAAGCAATAGGTTTTGACAAATATCATCAATTGCTCTTAAAATTCCTTAGGTGAAAGATTACTTGGAAATTGTTTGTCATGAAAGAAATCAGATTGAAAATATATGGGCTTACTGATTCAGAGAAAAGGAGAACCAGTTACTCAATACTCTGTAATATGATTAGAGGGAAATAGGCATTAGTTATGCAATACCCTTGCAACAACAACAACAAAAAAAGTTAATAGGATCAAGCCTCTAACATGGTGATTGTCAGCTGAAGTAGTTTCGTCCGCGTGTCAGAGGACACTGGGCAATGTCTATAGGCATTTTCATTTATTGTGACTGGATGACAAATGAGGCTTTGTGGGTGACCACAGAATACAGCGAAGAGGTCAAGGATGTTGATAAACATCCTATAAGGCAGAGGACAACAGAGCAAGTCATTGTAAGTAGTATCTAGTATCATAAATTCTCAGTAGTATACAGATATACCAGTTTACAGGAAGTACAGTACAAAGTACCCATCAGACAAATGAAATCAGTAAACCTTACTTGAGCTTAAATCAATTCAACTACTTTTAAATATTCAATATACAGAGAAATTTTAGCACTTCTCTTGGGGAGAGTGATTATTAAGGACTTTTTCACATTTAAGAATATGTAAAATATAATCATGGTAATAAAAAATTTTGACATGTAGGAAATATGCATTAAAGTACTTATAGGTAAAAGTATATACTATCTGGGGTTTACTTTTTTTTTTAAAGAAAATTTACATAGACTTTGGATTTCCATTCATTCATTATTGCATTTTTCTCCATGCCCTCCCCTCCTCCCTAGTACACTCTTCTTTTTGAAAAGTAAAAGTTTCCCCATTGTTTCACAATCCTTCCTCTCAGGTCCACTCCACTATTCAGCCTTCATTCTGGACTCCTGTTATGACAATAACACCTAATCACATATCCCTTTTAAACAGTTTTCTCCCTCATCTGTTTCAACTCAGTATACATTATTTATCCTATCTTTCTCAGTCTCCCTCCAACCCCGATGTCAGTCCTGTTTTACAACAGTGGTACTAAGCAGTATTTGTCCCTTTCAAGGTCACTCATTTTTAATAATATTGCCTGAGTTCCTTGTTTTTCAATGCAGCGTAATAGTCCACAGCTTCTCTATCCATTCATTTGTTGATGGGCACTTAGATTGTTTCCAACTCCTTGCTATCGTGAGCAAAGCTGCAATAAACATGGGTGTGCATATATCTGCTTGGGTGCCAGTTATGGTCTCTTTAGGGTATATTCCCAGAGGTGGAATTGCTGGGTCAAATGGTATTTCTATTTGCAATTTTTTTATTATTATCATTAACTTCAATGAACATTTACAGAGATTGTGGGTTTCCATTCATTCACTGTTGCACTTTTCTCCCCGCCCACCCCAAACCCACCCCCGGTTCGCTCTTCTTTAAAAACAAAATAAAAACTCCTTAATTGGTATACAATCCCCCCGCACCCTCCTTCTAAGAATCAAATCCCTATGTACATACAAAAACTTCTCGAACAGGGTAAAACGGAAAGCCACGGACTGGGTAAAAGTATTTTGTAATGACATGTCAAATAAGGGACTTATATCTAGAATTTATAAAATACTTGACACCACAAGATAAAGGTAGATAGAAAAATAGGCATAGGCTATGAACAGAAACTTCACCAAAGAAGACATTCAGATGGCCAACAAGCACATGAAGAAATGTTCAAAATCCCAACTTCTAAGAGAGATGCAAATCAAGACAACTATGAGATATCATTTCACCCCTGTAAGACTAGCAAAATTTAACAGAACAGCAATCAACAAATGCTGGCGAGGTTGTGGAGAAACTGGAACCCTTATTCATTGTTGGTGGGCGTGTAAAATGGTAAAACCACTGTGGAAGGCAGTATGGCACTTTCTCAAAAAGTTGCAAATAGAGATACCATTTGACCCAGCAATTCCACTACTCGGAATATACCCTATTTGCAACTTTTTGAGAAAGGCCCACACCATCTCACACAGTGGTTGCACCATTTTAAACTCCCACCAACAGTGAATAAGGGTTCCAGTTTCTCCACAATCTCACCAGCATTTGTTGCTTGCTGTTCTGTTAAATTTTGCTATTCTTACTGGGACAAGATGATACTTCATAGTTGTTTTGTGGCATTTACTTTTAATAATGGATGAATAAGGCAGTCAAAATAATGGAAGGGAAGGGTAGAAATGAAATAGAATTAACCATGTGTTAACAACCAATGAAGATAGAACATGGGTACATGGGAGTTGTTCTACTTTTATAAAAGCTTGAGAGTAAATACACAATAAAGTAAAAATTTTAAATGGCCTTTTTTCATATTGTAAAACTTGCATTAGTTCTGGAAACAGTTTTCTAAGTAACAGGACCTGCTGTCTCCAGGAGCAACAAATTAGTAAAGCCTAATCATCAATATTCTAGTTTTCTTCTGAGCAAGACTTCTCAATTATTTTACTGCATCAAAGCACCATTAATAACACATGGTATGATATTTCTACTTGATTTCAATATTCTTTAAAAATGATTGTATGTGTGAGTTACACTTGGGCCAGAATGTTTCCATATCACTAATTATCATGATAGAGATGAATAGTAAAGATCTAGAACACCTCATGGTGCTTATGCGAAACCTATACTTGGACCAGGAAGCAGTCCTCAGAACAGAGCAAGAAAACAATGCATTGTTCAAAATCATGAAAGGAATACATTAGATATGCATCCTGTCCCCATAACTTTTCAATTTGTTTGCAGAACAGATCATTCGGGAAGCAGGGCTTTATGAAGAGAAATGTGACATCAAGATTGGAGGAAGACTCATCAATGCCTAAAATATTCAGATGACACAACCTTGTTTGCTGAAACTGAAGCAGACTTGAAGCACTTAATAAAAAAGACCAAGGACAGTAGTCTTCAATATGGATTGAAGCTCCACATCAAGAAGACAAAGATTCTCACCACTGGGCTAATTGGCAGCACCATGATAGATGGAGGAGACTTAGATTGTTAATAATTACAGCTTTCTCAGCTCCACAATCAACACTCTTAACACCAGCAGTCACGAAATCAAAAGATGAATTGCATTGGGAAAATCTGCTATAAAGGACCTCTCCAGAGTGCTGAAGAGCAACGATGTCAGTCTGGAGACTAA
>NW_006399792.1:10206061-10207153 GCF_000299155.1 Elephantulus edwardii | reverse complement strand
TGGTACTAGGGATATTGTAGCTAATGTTAGATGGATCTTACTTGAAAGCAGGGAATATCAGAAGAATGTCTACCTGTGTTTCATTGATTATTCAAAGGTGTTTGATTGTGTGGATCATAACAAACTGTGGCTGACTCTCAGAAGAATGGGAATCCCAGAACACTCGATCGTTCTTATACAAAACCTATACTTGGACCAAGAGGCAGTCGCCAGAACAGAGCAAGGAAACACTGCATGGTTCAAAATTGGCAAAGGCATATGCCAGGTATGTGCCCTATCTCCGTACCTTTCAACCTGTATGCAGAGCAGATTATCCGAGAGGCTGGGCTCTATGAGGAGAAGTGTGGCGTCAGGATTGGGGGAAGATCTATTAACAATCTGAGTTATGCAGATGACACAACCCTGCTTGCTGAAACTGAAGAGGACCTGAAGTCCTTGCTGCAGAAGGTCAAGGACTGCAGTCTTCAGTATGGATTGAGGCTCAATGTCAAGAATACAAAGATTCTCACCACTGGACCAATTGGCAGCATCAGGATGGGTGGTGAAGAGATTAAGACTGTTAACTACTTTAGTCTGCTTGGCTCCATGATCAACACTCTTGGCACCAGTAGCCAGGAAATCAAAAAACATATTGCGATGAGAAAGTCTGCTGTTAGGGACCTCTCCAAAATACTAAAGAGCAATGGTGTTACTCTGGAGATTAAGGTGCATCTGATACAGGCCATGGTCTTTGCTATCACTTGTTATGTATCACAGAGTTGGACAATGACTAGGAAGGATAGAAGGAGAATTGATGCCTTTGAGCTGTGGTGCTGGAGAAGAGTATTGAGGGTACCATGGACTTCCAAGAAAACAAACAGATTCATCCTGGAAAGCGTTAAACCAGGCTGCGCCTTGGAGGCAAGGATTCTGGGGCTTCATCTGACATACTTTGGAAGTGTTGTAAGGAGGGACGTCAAGCTTGGGAGGGTGAAAGGACAGCACAGGAGGGTAAGGCCCTCTATGAGGTGGATTGATTCAGTGACTGGGGTGATTAGGATGGGTGTGTCAGAGGCAGTGCGATTGGCACAGGACAGAGCAGAGTTTAGGGCT
>NW_006399792.1:10200788-10205961 GCF_000299155.1 Elephantulus edwardii | reverse complement strand
CATGCATCAGAGAGCGGGACAATGACTAGGGATGACAGAAGGAGAATTGATGCCTTTGAGCTGTGGTCCTAGCGAAGAGTATTGAATTATACCATGGACTGCTAAGAAAACAAACAATTTTGTCCTGGCTGTGGTCCTAGCGAAGAGTATTGAATTATACCATGGACTGCTAAGAAAACAAACAATTTTGTCCTGGAGAGGGTGAAGCCAGGCTGTAGTGAGATTGGCACAGGATAGGACAGAGTTTAGGGCTATTGTACATAGAGCCGCTGTGAGTCGCAGGCGACTTGATGGCACATAACAACAGCAACAACAATAATCTGATATAAGACTGAAGGAGAATAATTAACTTTCATTATCTCAATCTTTAACAATGCCCAACATATACTACAATGAACCTAATACTTGTGCATGCTAAGTTATCTTGAGCCACTTCTCAGCTACTGGAAAAAAGTAAACTTATCCACAGAAGAGGTATTATACAAACTGTTTTTAAAAAATTGTTTCTTCTTTTGTCAGGTACCATCAAGTTGAATACAACCCATTATGATTCTATTAAAAATATATCTGAATCTTATTCTGTGCTATCCTTACACTTTCTAAACACACTAGAGTCCTTTATAGTGGTCACTGTGTCAATCAATCTGATTGAGGGTCTTTCCCTCTTTTATCAACCCTCTATCTTTCCATACATGAAGTCCCTAATGGCTTCTCCTAGCAACATGCCCAAAGTATGTGAGACAAAGCTTTAACGTCTTATTCCCCAAGGAGCACTCTGCTGAACTTTCTCCGAGACATATTTGTTTGCACTTTCGGCAGTCCATGGGATATTCAGTACAGTTCTCCAACATCACAGGTCAAAGGTATCCATTCTCGTGTTATCCTTATTCAGTGAATAAGAATGTTTCATCCTTTAAATTTATGTAAATCTGGCATGTGTTATTTGATGCTATCTCTATCTCCTGCTGACAAGTCAGAACCAATCATAGATGACCTTTCAGAGGGTTTCTGAGACTGTAAGTCACATGGGGGAAGATTACCCATTTTTCTCATACAGAGCTGCTAGTGAAATGGAACTGTCATAGAAGTATGTCCTTTGAGTTAATAGTGCAACACCCTCCTGGGCTATGCCACAAGAGCTCCCTCCTACACGTCAAACTGACAATAGCCTGAAAGACAAAAGGATAGCTTCTAGAAAGTTGGTCAAAAAGAGGGCAATGTAATAAGATTGTTATTGTTGTTATGTACCATTGAGTTGACTACAACTCATAGCAAACCTATGCACAATGGCTCTGAATCCTGATTTCTGCACTATCATGAGCCAATAGCACTGTCTCTGGCACACATACTTGAATTACCCCAGTTATTGTGTCAATCCATCTCACGAAGGATCTTCCTCTCTTCACTTGCCCTCGACCCTTGCAATCATAATATCCTTCTCCAAAGACTGATCTTCACAGGCTGCATACCCAAAGTATGCCATGTGGAGTCTCAAAACCCTTGCCTCCAAAGAGCGCCTTGGTTTACACTCTGCAGAAGAAACCTGTCATTTCTCTTTGCAATCCATGGCATGTTCAAGACTCTTCAACAACATCACAACTCAAAGGCGTCAATTCTTTTTCTGTTATACATAGCAAGTAATAGTGAAGACCATGACATGGATCAGGTACACCTTAGTCTCTAGACTGATATCCTTGCTCTTCAACATACTGGAGAGGTCCCTGACAGCAGACTTTCCTAATGCAATTTGTCCTTTGATTTCCTGACTGCTGATTTGGAGGCCGTTGATAGTGGAACTGAGCAAGCTGAAATTTTTAACAACCTCAATCTTTTCTCCATCTATCATGATGCTGCCAGTGGGCCCAGGGGTGAGATTCTTTATCTTCTTGATGTTGTGTTTCAATCCATAATGAAATGTGCAAAAAGCTAGAATAAAAAAAATCAAAAGAATCTAATTTGATCAGCATTTCTTAAGAAGGAATTAAACAACAAATTCAAGTCTCAAGGTGTAATACTATGGACAAAATATTGAATGATCCAGGAAACATCAAAAGTGGGGTATGGAGAGTCACTGTACCAAAAGAAACAGGTTGACACAAAAGTATTTAATGAAACAACATATGTCCACGAGGCAATGGTGATGAAGGTGAAAGAAGGAGGAAGGTCAAGCTGCCCTGAAGGATTTGGCAAAAAAACAAAGCCCCAGGAATTGATGGCATACCAATTGACATATTTCAATAAACAGATACATCCCAGGAAGCTCTTCTCAGGCTGTACCAAGAAATCTGAAGGACAACCAACAGGCTCAGCTGACTGGAAGAGAGCCATCTTTATTCTAATTTTTTTTTTAAAAAGTGATCCAACAGAGTGTGGAAATTATAGAATGATGTGGTAGCCTGATGGCAAGTAACTGTGCTGCAATGCTGAAGACACGTGGTCCAAGGCCACGAGCTGCTCCACAGAAGGATAGGAAATTTCCTCCTATGCATTTAACTGACTCTGAAAGCCCACGGGAGTTTCAGCTAGGAGTCAGTTCTGACTCTACAGTACACAATAACAACAACAATAATCACTAATATCACAAGAAGCCAAATCCTCCTAACGATTATCCAAAAGCATCTGGAACAGTACATTAACAAAGAACTATCAGAAATACAAGCTGGATTTAGAAGAGGTCTTGGCACGAGAGGCATCATTGCCAGATGGATCTTTGCTGAAAGCAGTGAGTACCAGAGGAATGTCTATCTGTGTGTCTTTGACTACACAAAAGTATTGGACTGTGTGGATCACAACAAATTATGCTTAACATTGAGAAGAATGGCAATCCCAGAACACCTGATTGTGCTCATGTGAAACCTATTCCTGAGCCAGGAGGCAGTCATCAGAACAGAGCAGAGAAATACTGCGTTGCTAAAAATCAGGAAAAAAGTATGTCAGGGATGTGTCTCCATAGCTTTTCAATCTGTATGCAGAAGAGATCATTCAAGGGGCTGGACTTTATAAAGAGGAATGTGGCATCAGAATTGGAGAAAGATTCTTCAACAATCTGTGTTATGTAGATGACAAACTGAGGAAGGCCTGACACATTTGCTGCAGATGGTCAAAGATTGTAATACTCGGATTAGAATGCACCATTATTTTGTTGTTTTTATATCGTCGAGTTACCTGCAACCCATAGTGACCCTATGTACAGCAGTTCTGAAGACTGCCCTGTCCTGAGCCAGACTCACTGATTCTGATACAACAACCCCTATTGCCCTCATTACTATATCAATCCATCTTATCTGAAGATTTTCTCTCTGATGCTATCCTACCACTCTTCCAAGCATCATGTCCTTCTCCAAGGACAAGTCCCTCCTGGCCACGTGCCCAAAGTATGTGAGATGAATCCAAGACTGTTGATAATGGAGCCGAGTAAACTGTAATTGTTAACAACCTCAATCTCTGCACCATTATATAAAAGAAATAATCTCTTGACACCAGCAGTCAGAAATCAAAAGACTAATTACATTAGGGAAATCTGCTGTCAGAAATCTCTCCAGAGTGCTGAAAAGCAAAGATGTCAGTCTAGAGTCCAAGGTGTGCCTGATGTAGGCCATTGTCTTCACAATTACTTGCTATGCATCAGAGAGTTGGACAATGAAAAAGGATGACAGAAAAAGAATTGATGTCTTTGAGTTGCACTGCTGGAGATGAGTATGGGCCCTACTGTGGACTGTCAATAGAACTAACAAGCCTCTTCTGAAGAGGGTGAACCAAGCCATGCTTTAAAGGAAAGGATTTGAGACTTTGTCTCACATATTTTGAGCATGTAGCCAGAATGGACCAGTCTTTGGGTAAGGATATCATGCTTGCAAGGGTTGAGAGACAGCACAGGAGAAGATAATCCTAGGTGAGATGGATTGACACAATAACTGGGATAATGCAGGGAGGTGTGTTAGAGACATTGATATTGGCTCAGGTTAGTGCAGGGTTTAGAGCTATTGAGTCATAATTGACCTGATGGCATATAACAACAATCTTCTTGGTAAGGACATTGATGTTGCTGTTATGTGTCACCAAGTTGGAACCGAAACATAGCTGACCATCTAGTGATTTTTCAGAGACCAAATCACATGCTTTGTTACTTCTCAGGCCTGGTTTTAATTGTTTTTGGTCAAACATTCTTCTAAGTGGTATAGCACTAGTCTGTCCATTTGCTGTACAGAGGTAACTTGTGGTTGCTGTGATGCTGAACACGGTGGCACTGATGTGTCAAATGAGATAATGGTTACCCATGGTGGACAGTGTTTGGTGGAGCACCCCAATTAAAACAAGCTTGGGAGCAGGAGTGGCATCCACTTCCAAAATAGCTTGCTTCCAGAAACACTGTGAATTTGGAGAAATGATGAAAGTTATGCAGTTGTTCAGATCTTTCACTCATAGGGTCACTATGAATCTTCTACAACTCAACAGCACTTAACAACAACAACAACAAATCACATGTGAGGAAGTTACACATTTTCTCTTGAGGAGCAATGGTGGCCTTTGTGCTGGAAGCACAACTCTTTTACCACTGGGCCACCAGAGCTCACTTGTTGTTGTTGTTTTTATGTGCCACCAAGTCACTTGCGGCTCATAGTGACCTTATGTACAAGAGCTTTGAACCCTGCTCTATCCTGGGTTAACTTCATCATCTCAAAAAATCCACCCCCATTACCCAAGTCACTGAGCCAATCCAATTTATCCAGGGTATTCCTCTCTTTCACTATCCCTCCACCCTCCCAAGTATGGTCCTCCTTGCAACACGCCAAAAGTTTGTTAGATGGAGCTTCAAAATCTTTGCCTGTAGGACAGCATAAGAAATTGTCAGCAGCTGACATGTTTGGAATCACAGAATCCAAGAAAGCTTCAGATATAAACTGTCAAATCAAAGTTTGGACAACGGAAGATAAATGTTGAAGGGATTCGGTAGAAGTAAAGGGGTATCCTGGTGGAGGATGGAGCTGGGAAATAAGTGGATCAAAACACTGGGCAAAGGGCAGGGACAACACTGTAACTAA
Organism: Elephantulus edwardii; assembly: GCF_000299155.1. NCBI lineage: Eukaryota > Metazoa > Chordata > Mammalia > Macroscelidea > Macroscelididae > Elephantulus > Elephantulus edwardii. The sequence goes on along the minus strand of NW_006399792.1, from coordinate 10,200,919 downwards.
TGGTTAACTCCACAATGAGAGATTTATCATTCACTGTTGTAGAAATTGCTTGTCTGTCAGATACTCCTCTAAATGTGAACATTCAGATTAAGACAGACTAGGAAGAAGGATTGGCCATCCACTTCTGAAAT
>NW_006399792.1:10184591-10197328 GCF_000299155.1 Elephantulus edwardii | reverse complement strand
CATTGCTCTTCAGTACTCTGGCAGATCCCTGACAACAGTATTCCCCAACGCAATTTGTCTTTTTATTTTCCTGGCTCTTGGTGCCAAGAGTGTTGATTGTGGGGTCAAGAAAAATGAAGCTGTTAACCATCAATCTCTTCACTCTCTATCATGAAGCTGCCAATTGGCCCAGTGGTGAGAATCTTTGGTTTTTTAGTCTTGTGCTTCAATCCATACTGAAGGATGCATTTCTTGACCTTCAGCAGCAAATATTTCAGGTACTCCTCAGTTTGGGCAAGCAAGGTTGTGTCATCTTCATATTGCAGGTTGTTGATAAGTCTTCCTCCAATCCTGATGCCACATTCCCCCTCTTAGAGCCCAGTCTCCTGGATGATTGGTTCTGCATATAGGTTGAAATGATACGGAGGTAGGTTGCATCACTGGCGTGCACCCTTCCTGATTTTGAAGTGTTTGCTTACTCTGTTCTAACAATTGTCTCTTGGTCCAAGTATAAGTTTCACATAAGCACAATCAAGTGTTCTAGGATTCCCATTCTTCTCAGAGTTAGTTACAGTTTGTTATACTCCACACAGTCAATGTCTTTGTATAGTTAATTAAACAGATATCTCTCTTATACGCTTTGCTTTCAGCCAAGATTTATCTGGCATTAGCTATAATATCCCTAGTATCACAGCCTCTCCTAAACCCAGGCTGCACATCTGGCAATTCTCTGTTGATATGCTGTTCTGCTCATTTTTGGATAATTTTCAGCCAGATTTTGCTGGCATGTGATGTTAATGATACTGTTTGTTAATGTTCACACTCTATAGGGTCTCCTTCTTCTTTTGGAATGGGAACAAATATGTAGTCCTCCAAATTTCATGGCACAACTTCGTGAGCTCATCCAGAACAGCGTCTGTTTGTTGAAATAGGTCAATTGGTATGCTGTAAATTTCTGGGGCCTTGTTTTTGCCAATTCTTTCAGAGCAGCTTAAACTTCCTCCATCACCATAGGCTCTTGATCATACATTGTTTCATGAAATTCTTCCGTGTCAGAATGAAATTCTTTTTTGGTACAGTGACTCTGTATACTCCTCCCATCTTCTTTTAATGCTTCCTGGATCATTTAATATTCTGCCCAATGTTTCCTTAAGTATCGCAAGTAGAGCCTTCAATTTGTTTTTCAGTTCCTTCAGCTTAAGAAATGCCAAGCAAGTTTGGCCCTTTTGATTTTCTGACTTAGTTCTTTGTACATCTCATCATACTACCTTGCTTTGCCTTCCCATGCTTCCCTTTGAAATCTCTGGTTCAACTCCTTAACGTCTTGATTTTTTCCCTTTGCTTTGGCTTCTCAGCTTTCTGGTGCAATATAAGAGTCTCTTCTGACATCTATCTTGATCATTTCTTTCCTTCTCTGTATTTGTAATGGCCTTTTACATTCTTTCTGGATGATATTCTTGATATCCTTCTACAGTTCATCTGGTCTTCACTCCTTAGTGTTAAAGGCCACAAATCTCTTCTTTAGATGGCTTTAAAATTTGGGTGTGATAGACTCAAAGTCAAGTTTTAGTTCCTGTGGGTTAGCTTTAACCTTCTTTAGCTTTATTTTGAACTTGCATATGAGTAGCCAGGCTATATATCTATATTAAAGCATGCATTGCCACCATATCAGATAGATCCTGGCTAAAAGAAGAGAATACCAGAAGAATATCTATTTGGTTTTGTTGACTTTGCAAGAGAATCTATGTGCAGATAACAAAGTATGACTAATATTGAAAATAACGGGAATCCTATAACATTAGCAATGATAACCTTGGTACCTGGTCTCTTCTAAACCCAGCAAAATTAATTTTTAAAATCTTTGTACACCAGTTGTAGAATTTAGGAATTATGTAACATTTCCTTTTCTCACAAGAAAAAAATCAACCAATATTGGTGAGCTATCTTTCTTTTCCTCTGACCCTGATAACTCCTTCCTCTTCATAGAGGCCAGCTTCTTGAAGATTTTGATCATCATACAGATTGGATAGGTATGGAGAGAGAATACAACCATAACACACTCCTTTCTTAATTTTAAACCATGTATTGTTCCCTTGGGAGTTCTTGTGGCCTAATGGCAAGAAGCTGCACTGCAATACCGAAGGCAAGTTGTACGAACTCACCAGTTGCTCTGCAAGAAAAAGATGGACAATCACCTCCCACCTGATTAATTGCCTCTGAAAACCATCCAAAGGGTTAGTTATGGGTCGAGTCCAACACAACAGCACAGAACAACACTGTGTTCCCTTGTTCTGTTCACACAACAGCCTCCTGGTCTAGGTAACAGTTTCACATGAGCACAATTAAGCGCTCTGGGATTTCCATTCTTCTCAATTTTAGCCGTAACTTGTTATGATCTATACAATCAAATGCTTTTGCATAGTCAATAAGGCATAAATAGACATTCTTCTGGTATTCTTTACTTTCATCCAGTATCCATCTGACATCAACAATGATGTCCCTTGTGCAATGGCCTCTCCTAAATTCTGCTTGAACTTTTCAAAGTTCCCTATTTATGTCCAGCTCTAGACCTTTTTAAATGATTTTTAACAGTATTTTACTAAATGTGAAATCAATGTTATTGTTTGCTTGTTTCCACATTCTGTTGGATCACCTTTTTGAGATGGGCACAAATATGAGCCTCTTCCAATCTGTTGGACAGACAGCTGTCCTGCAAATTTCCTTGTGTAGATTGATGTGTGCATCCAGGGCTATATCTGCTAATTGAAACTAGTCGATTGTTATTCCATCAATTCCTGATGCCTTATTTTTTGCCTTCAATGTGGCTTCCACTTCTTCCATCATTATCATTACACTAAGTACTTTGAAAAATAATGTTATAGTTAATTGTGGATCAAAAAAGATTAAGTTGCTGACAATTTCAATCTCTATTCATCTATAATAATGCTGCCTATCGGTCCAGTAGTAAGAATCATATGATATTTTTTAAATTTTCAGGGTCAATCAGTTCTTTTTGGTACAGTGACTCTGTACATCCCCCCCCTTTTTAATGCTTTCTGGATCATTCAATATATTGCCTATCCCATCTTTCAATATTGCAACTCAAGGTTTAAATTTGTTTTTCAGTTCTCTCAGCTTGAGAAATGCAGAATGAATTATTTTCTTTTTATTTTCAAATTCCAACAAGCAATCAACCAAGGTTGCTGATGACACAACCTTGCTTGCTGAAAGTGATGGTGACTTGAAGCACTTGTTGCAGAAGATCAAAGAATCTTACCCCTGGACCAATAGGCAATATCATTATAGATAAATGACTGGAACTATTACAAATGACACAATTGGTATCAGCCATCAGGAAATGAGGAGATACTGGGAGGAGTCTGCAATTTGAAACCTCTACAAATTATTGAGGAGTAGTGATGTCAGTTTGAGAGCCGAGATGTGTTTGATTCAAGCTATGGTCTTTCCGATCACTCCTATGCATCTGAGAGCTGGAGAACGAATAAGTATGAAAGAAGAATTGATGCCTTTGAGCTGTGGTGTTGGAGAAGAGTATTGAACAGACTACGAACTTCAGAAAGAAAAAACATATCTTGGAGAGGGCACAGCTCTTTGGAGGCAAAGAGGGTAAGACTTTGCCACACATGCTTCAAGCATGTTGCTAGAAAGGGCTACAAGATGCTCAAAAAGTAGAGGGTCAGCAAAGGAAAGGAAGAACCCTTACCAGTGGATGGCATGGTGAGTGCCGCAATGGGCTCTAATGAGTCAGGAAGTGTGAGGATGGCACAGGATAGGACAAGTTCATATCTATTGTTCATAGGGTCGCTATGCATCATACTCAACTCAATGGCACATAGCAACATTTTTATTTTAGGGTTTTGTAAGTAAATTTTTATATAGCATGGCACGAAAACTACTGCTACTAGTAGTTTTCCACATATGTAAATTATCTGGACCATGTTTTCCATCTTTTTTGTGCATTTATACTGCCTTTTCAACTTAAGCAACATGATGATGGAGCAAGTAATATTCATCTATAAAAGGTCAGAATTGTAGAACCTAAATACATGGAATCTGACCTATGAAAGGACATAGCAAAACACAAGGATCTCTAGAGATATTCAGCTATGTTTCCAGAATTATTCATTAGGTTGTTGTTGCTGTTGTTATGTGTCTTGGAGTCACTTCCGACTCATAGCGACCCTAAACCCTGTTCTATCCTGTACCAATCGCACTGCCTCTGACACACCCATTCCGATTACCCCAGTCACTGAATCAATCCACCTCAAAGAGGGTCTTCCCCTCCTGCACTGTCCCTCCATCCTCCCAAGCATGATGTCCCTCTCCAAGGACTAGTCCCTCCTTACAACATGTCCAAAGTATGCCAGACGAAGGCTTCAAGAAGCAGCCCGGTTTAACCCTCTCTAGGATGAATCTGTTTGTTTTCTTGGTAGTTCATGGTGCATTCAGTACTCTTCTCCAGAACCACAACCCAAAGGCATCAATTCTCCTTCTATCTTCCCTAGTCATTTATTAGGTAAAGTGTCAAATAATAAAATCTTACCTTTATATAAATATATGGTAACAGCAATTAGGAAATCAAAAGTTGTGTTGTATTGGAAAGTTTTGCTATTAAGGATCCCTGCAAAGTGTTGGAGAGCAATGATATCAGTTTAAAGACTACGGTACACTTGAGCCAAGCCATGGATATTCAGTTATTTGTTGTGTGCCTGAAAGTTGGCAAAGAATATGGATTACAGAAGAATGATTGATGCCTTTGAATTGTAGTGCTGAACAGGAGTACTAAATATCCCATAGACTGCCAAAAGAACAAACAAACCTCTTTTAGAGGAAGCACAACCAGAGGGCTCCTTAGCAGCAAGGATGGTGAAACTTTATCCTCACATACTTTGAGCATGTTGTCAGAAGGGACTATTCCTTGATAAAAGATATCATCCTGGAAGAGGTAGAGAGTCAGAGTCAACAAAATGGATTGACACAGTGACTGTAACAATGGGCTTGTGCATATCAGAGATGATTAGAATGGGGCAAGGTTCAGATTTGTTGTTCATAGGTTCCCTGTAACTCATAATTGACTAGATAGCACCTAATAACAACAGCCTTTTTACTTCTTAAAATGGTGAATTCACATCCAATGTCTCCATCATCTCGCATTGCTACAAGAAAAATACTATAGATAGCAAAGTAACAAAGAAAAATTCCTTTTTTCTCCCACTTCAGGAAGCTAGAAATCCAAATTCAAGGACTGGACTCTCAGAGATGGCTGTTTTTCTCTGTAAGAGAAAGATCCTTGTCTTTCTCCTTAGTTTCTCAACAATATTCAAGTGGTGTGGCCTCTGTCTTCTTATATCTGTGCTTTCTTGAGCCTTTGTCGAATTTACTCTTTCATGTGTCAAAATGTTTCCTTTAAGATACAGCCTACACTGGCATGCCCTTGTTAGCATAAAAAAAGAAAACTCTATTCCCAAATAGCATCCCATCTATCCACAGGTACAGGGTTTATGATATAGGGGCTTAATAAGCCATAATCAGTAACATACATGTAATAAAATTGACATATAAACTTCATATCTATTTTAATATCTGTCTCTCCAGACCCTAAGTCACTGGAAAACTGAGGCAATAGACTAGCCTCGTCTATATTTATTCCAGTGCTTTGTCACTTAGAAAATACTTAATACTTAGCTCAGAGGTATTATACAATCATTAAAGGATAGCTTCCTTGATAATAACATCAGATAAGAAATGATGGTTAAGACATTAAAGCAAGACAATAGAATAATGTCAACAATCTTAGTATTCTGAAATTGTACATCAATAAAGACACATCACATTCAAGGCGTATATACCAGAAAATAAACAATAATAGAAACACAGGTAAAGATCAAGTTTATTAGCAAGTCAAGTATTTTGCTATTGGAAATAAATAACACACTCTACATATTTCAATAATATTATAACTGTATATATGAGAAAGAGGTAAAATAACTATAGTGCTTGAAAGTAACATGTTTTCTTTCACTAGGATATTTACCACTTGGATATGATCTATGCCTGTACAGTGTTTAGACTTAGTGCTGAAGCACAAATACCTGAATATACAAAAATATAGTAGTATTGTATTTTATTTTCCAGCATTGAGCCCAGGAACAAAATACATTATTTTTACCATCTCTGAAAAAAAACCCAACACACCACAGTGACTTATTTGAGAGCCCTTGTGAGTTCCCAAGTTTCTTGAAGTTGACAAGAAAACAACAAGAGTTTCCTACAATAAAGGTGTAGTAATAACAGAGATTTGCACATAATAAACAAATTAAATTAGTAGGGAAAGAGGAGAGGCCTCTGGTCTATGCCTAGATTGATTTTTATCATTCCTTTTTTGTTTCTTTTAAAATTCCTCCTATTGTGGAATTAAATTTCTGAAAAATAATGGTAGGAATAGTTGCTTTCAATGCTCTTCTAAAATGAAAATGACAACCATTATAAATGCATGGGGTTTTTTTCTATAAACAAGTGTCATAATGGATTTAAATGTTCAACTGAATTAGTTTAGGCCTTCTTCCAAGGAGCTTAGAAACCAAATGCATAAGTAACTAAGCTGTAAACATATGCAAGATTTGAGAAATATGCTGACAGGGGAGATGATGTGTGAATCAAGCAGGTAAAGATAAACTAAATTAGGCTCATACGTTGTAAAAAAAGATGACAACAGGAGGCAATAAATTACATTTACTTTAACAAGCATGACTAGGAAGTGGGACTATGAGCAAGTGGGCTGTTCTCAAATATCCACTATTATTTTCCAAAATCATTAAAATGAGATTGAATTGTTATGGATCTTTCATGAGGCAGCATTAGACTGTAGCGGGAGCTGCCATCTAATAAAATCAGTGGCTCGCAGCGCAGAAACACTTCACACCAAAGAAGGGTTCTGCTAATTTATCACACCAGCAAGCTCATTGTTTTACTTGAGAGAAAACCGTTACAGAATGCCAAGAGAGTTCGTGGACAAAATTCTACATTTTCTCTTCCCTTAATTTTTAACAGAATGTAAAGGCTTTTTCTTGGTCTAATTTATTTTTCAATGTTTGCAAATTATGTAGTTTACCTACTTGCATGTTTGCGTTTCTGCTGTTTGTTGCTGTGGAAGGGACAGATTATCCAATAAGCAGGATGTACAGCAGAAGGAGAATTGAAGTCTTTGAGTTGTGGTGTTGGAGAAGAGTACTTAATATCCTGTGGACTTCCAGAAGAACAAACAAATATGTCTGAGAGAAAGTGCAGTTGGGATGCTCCTTGGAGACAAGGATAGGGAAGCTTTGTCTCACATACTTTGGTCATTTGTTAGGAAGGGATATTCCATGGAAAGGGACATCAGGCTTGGACAGATAAAAGGTCCACAAAAGAGAAGAACATGCCAATGAGAAAAATTAACACAGTGACTGCAGCAATGGGCTCAAGTGCATCAAAGATGATGAGGGTGGTAGAAAATAGGACAAAGTTCTGATCTGTTGTTAATAGGGATGGGGTTTTTAAAAATTTTTATTTTATTAATTTTAATGAACATTTACAGAGATTTTGGATTTCCATTCATTCATTGCTGTACTTTTCTCCCTGCTTACCCCTTCCCCCAGTTTGCTCTTCTCTTTGAAAAGTAAAAGAAAAAATCCTTCATTGCCCCACCTGAGTACACTCTACTATGCAACCTTCATTCTGGACTCTTGTGATAACCAAAATACCCTATCATATATCACTTTTAAACAGTTCTCTTCCTCATCTGTTTCAATGCAGTATACATAATTTATCCACTTTTTCTCACTCTTACCCCAACTCTGATTTCAGTCCCATTCTACAACAGTGGCACTATGCAGTATTTGTCTTTTTGTGACTGAGGTATTTCACTCAGCATAATGTCCTCCAGGGTCACCCATTTAGAATAATATTGAATGAGTTCCTTGTTTTTCAATGCAGCGTAGTATTTTATTGTGCGAATATACCACAGCTTCTCTATCTATTCATTTGTTGATGGGCACTTAGGTTGTTTCCAACTCCTTTCTATTGTGAACAAAGCAGCAGTAAACATGGGTATATGCATATACCTGCGTGGGTGTCTGTTATGGTCTCTTTAGGGTAAATTCCCAGTAGTGGAATTGCTGGGTCAAATGGTATCTCTATTTGCAACACACCTCTTTCCACAGTGGTTGCACCATTTTACACATCTACCAACAGTGAATAAGGGTTCCAGTTTCTCCACAACCTCGCCAGCATTTGTTGCTTGCTCTTCTGTTAAATTTTGCTATTCTTACTGGGGTCAGATGATCTCTCAATAGGGTTGATTTTTATGAGTCATACTTGAATGCACCTAACAACAACAACTCAGACTTATTTGTGCTTATTTCCTAATCAAACAACATATGGAATTGTTCACTGTAAATTGTTGTTGTTTTAAGTTGTTTAGTGCTGTCGAGTTGTAGATGACTCATAGTGACCCTATGAATGAAAGACCTGAAGTTTCATCATTTCTCCATGTTCATAGAGTTTCTGGAGGCAAGCTATTTTGGAAGTGGATGCTACTCCTGCTTCCAAGCTTGAGTTAATCGGGGAGCTTCACCAAACACTGTCCACCATGGCTAATCTTTATCACATTTGACACATCAGTATCACAGTGTTCAGCATCACAGCAATCACGAGTTACCTCTGTACAACAAGTGGACAGATCAGGGCTGTATGTTCTAGAAGAATGTTTGATCAAAAACAATTAAAACCAGGCCCAAAGACCTGTGGCCCTCAGGCCCTACCAAATTTAAGAACCAAAGTATGGTTCAAACTCCGTGAACTCCATTATTACAAATTCCTCGATAATCATGAATTCTTATTGGCTCTCACCACCCAAAAAGGTCCACCTGGGAGCATTCCGCTAACTTCTTCAACCTCCTCCTATTCTGATGCCACATGTTTCCTCATAAAGTCTAACTTTTTAATTATTTGTCCACCATATAGACTGAGTACATATGAGGGATGGATACATATATAAACAGAAGATGAACAAAAGGCCTGAAGCCTTTCTATAACTATCATAATTTGCTCAAGTTTTTAGACTTTCCAGAGGCATGCAGTTTAGGAAGTGGATGCTGTAAATTAGTAAGCACAAATAAACCTGTATTTACCATGCTTACTTAGCACTCCATCCCTACTGGGAAATGTAACTTTGAAAAGAGGTTTTGATTCTTTAAGAAAGTGTTATAGGGGTGGGAGTGAGACAAATGCCAGCCATACCATAGAAGCAGGATCTTTGATGTGATAAAAAAACAAACCATGTCATTTAAAATTGAGTAATCTGATGCCGGCTTGTGATAGGCAGGTACAGGCTGAGATTTCACACTTTAACCATATACCTTTGCCAGAGGCTAATCAATTGGCTGATTTTTTTTGTTGTTGTTACACAAATATCCTTTTGGAAACAGAAGATTTTAGAAATGTTAATACTTGATTAACTAGAATAAAGAAATTCCACACTTCATTCTCCTACAGGTATTTGGATATGCTTATATTACTTTGCTCTCTGGTGGCTTAATGGTAAGAAGTTGCATTCTCAATCCAAAGGCAGGTGGATCAAATCCGCTAGTTGTTCCTTGGGAGAAAGATGAGCAATCTCCTTCTGTGTGATTTACAGTCCACTAGAGAGTCAGATACAAGTCAGTTCTGACTTGATAACAATGAGTGCTATATGAGATTCATGATACATAAATAACATTCAGGTGGTGTATTGTTTTATATTGCTTGATGATGATGATCTAATAACTTACTAAACTCTCCAAATGTCAGTTCTTGAAGTTTTAATTCCAAGTTAGATGTGACTTTCAGAAATGTTTCTAAATTTTCCTCCTTGTACTTGTTGTTGTTATGTGCTGTCGTGTTGCTTGTGACTCATAGTGACCCTATGTACAACAGACCTGAAACCTGCTCTATCCTGTGCCAACTTTACTGTCTCCAACACACCTACCTTCATTACCCCAGTCACTGGATCAATCCCTTTCATCAACAGTCTTCCCCTTTTTCTCTGTTCTTCCACTCTTCCGAGCATGATGACCCTCTCCAAGTACCAGTCTCTCCTTCTAACATGCCCAAAGTATGTCAGACAAAGCTTCAGAGTCCTTGTCTCCAAGGAGCAGGCTGGCTTCACCCTCTCTAGGACACACCTGTTTGTTCTCCTGGCTGTCCATGGGATATTCAACACTATTCTCCAGCACCAAAGCTCAAAGGCATCAATTCTCTTTCTATCAACCCTAGTCATTGTCCAGATCTCTGATGCATAGCAAGGAATTGCAAAGACTATAGCATGGATCAGGTGCACCTTAGTCTCCAGACTGATATTGTTGCTCTTACTGACAAATCCATACTCTGGAGAGATCCCTGACAACCAATTTTCCCAATAAAATTAATATTTTCATTTTCTGCCTGCTTGGTACCAAGAGTGTTGATTGTGATCCTTGTACCCAGTATATGTACTTCTTGTTGTTGTTGTTGTTGTTGTTGTTGTTGTGTGCCGTCGAGTTGCTTGCGACTCATAGCGACCCTATGTACAACAGCCCTAAACGCTGCTCTATCCTGTGCCAATCGCACTGCCTCTGACACACCCATTTCGATTACCCAGTCACTGACTCAATCCACCTCATAAAAGGTCTTCCCCTCTTGCGTCGTCCCTACACCCTCCCAAGCATGATGTCCCTCTCCAAGGACCTGTCCCTCCTTACAACATGTCCAAAGTATGTCAGACGAAGCTCCAGAATCCTTGCCTCCAAAGAGCAACCTGGTTTAAACCTCTCCAAAATGAATCTGTTTGTTTTCTCGGCAGTCCATGGTACATTCAATACTCTTCTCCAGCACAAAGCCCTTAAATTCAAGATACTGTCCACAGCATAAGAAACTGGCAGCAGCGCAAGGTGTTCAGAACCACAGAAGCCCCAGCGGGTTGAAACTTAAGCTATCATATCGAGGGCTGCATTAGGGAAGAGAGGTGTTGAATGGTGTAGGCAGGATCAAAAGGGATGCTGGTGGGGTAAGGAAAGGAATGCGTCAAAACACACATGCCAAAGGTGGGTAGCAACACTGAACCTATCGGTCATCTCTATAATTGGGTAAATGTCTTTCATCTGCTCCTTTCTGTAAAATTCTTGTCTGTCAAATACTATGTTAAAAAAAATAGCTAGCGTGCTAGATAGCTAGATAAAGAGATAAATAGATAGGCAGACAGACTAAGAAGAAGGATTGACCATCCCCTTCCGAAATAGCAGGTCTTCAAAAACCTATGTATAAAAACCTTGTACTTAAACGTAAAAGTTTTGTGTTTCCATTTCTGAAGGAAATTTCGTCTCTCACTTTGGGAATACAATCTAGATATCTTCATGAGGGATTTAAAAATGGTAATATTCTGTGTTTGGCATGGAAAAGTCTCCAAGTAAAAATAATATAAAAGTGTTTAGAACAATGATTAAAGCTCTGGGTTCTGTACATGTGTCTTTGGTTGCCTGCAGATGTTATTCTAGAATAAATTTCAAAGGGGATCTTTTGTTTTGTTTGGTCTTTTTCTTTTTTTTAAAGTTTGTACCTGCAGGTTTGGGGGAGCGATGGTTTATGTTGAATGTTTAGTTTTTCTCCTGCATGATACAACATGTTGTGTGATCTTTAGAAAACTTCATACTGTATGAATTTAAAAACAAAATATTTGAAACTTGAAAAAAATTATGAGAAGATTTTTCATCCAGTTTGACTCAAACTTATTGCCATAGAGGTGAAATCAATGCAGAGCTGACCTTCCAGTGAGTTTTCAGGAGGCCATAAACCGTTGTTGGATCCGAATCACCAGAGGGGTACCACCCTTGTGTTAGCACTGGCTAGGCCACCAGAGCTTCCTCAAGTTTGACTAACAACTCTAAAAAAATATTAAAAAGTATCCTAAAATATGTAAATACAATTTCACACAATCAAAATTCCTTTCCATCTGCCTATTAGGGAGCTCTCATGGCCTAGTATATTGGGATCTGGGCTGCTAACAAAAAGTCGTGGCTCTCTAACTGTTCAAATTCACCAGCAGTTTCACAGGAGAAAGATGAGCAATCTCCTCCCATTCAATTTACAGCCTCTGCAAATCCACTGGTGGGTCAGTTATAAGTTTGTTGCAACTCAATGGTCAATGAATGACTGAGGAGTGATTCAAGTTAAAAATACAATAAAGCTCAGTGCTTTCAAGAATAACAATAATTATATTCATAATATATTAGACAGAAGAATGAACATATGGATGCAGTGAGAGTAAGAACTCATATAAAAGGAAGAGTGAGGGCTAAATATTGACTTGTTAAACTAAGAAATTAAAATGCAGATTCAGAAAGAGGCAGTGATGAGCTAAAAAGATTGGTCAAATTATGTTTCTCTTTATTCTCTTCCCTTTCTGTTTTTCTTAATTGTTTTATTTCCTCTTGTCTCTCTTTATTCCTTTTTCTTACTCCCCTCCACTTCCCTCTCCTCCAATCCCTACTAACGAACAAAGAATATTATTTTCTCTGTGTAACCTTTTTCCTTTACTTATAAAATTGTTGTTACATTCGATTGAGTTTGAACTGACCCATAGCTGACCCTCTAGTGGGTTTTCAGAGGCTATAAATCCCATGAGGGGAGATTGTCTAACCTTTTATAGTAGTGGGATTAAACAACATACTTCAATAAAATTGTCT
>NW_006399792.1:10182068-10184196 GCF_000299155.1 Elephantulus edwardii | reverse complement strand
GATTGGCACAGGATAGAGCAGGGTTTAGGGCTGTTGTACATAGGGTCTCTATGAGTCGCAAATGACTTGACGGCACATAACAACAACAACAAACCTACACATTGCTATCAAGTTGATTCTAACTCTGACTCACAAACATTTGGTTTATAAGAGACTGCCCACCTTCCTCCCAAGCAGCAACTGATGGATAATGATATCATCACTCCTTAATAATGTGGAGAGTTCACTAACTGCATATTTTCCCTGTGCAGAAGTTCAAGCAGCATTTAGAAGAGGCCATGGCACCACGGATATCATTGTTGATGTAAGATTAGCTGGAAGTAAGAAATAATAGAATAATGTCTAGTTGTGCTTTATTGGCTATGCAAAGGCATTTGACTGTGTGTATCATAACAAGTTGTGGCTGTCATTGAAAGGAATGGGAGTCTCAGAGAATTTAACTGGGTTCATGAAGAACCTATATGTGGACCAGGAAGCCATTGTGCAAATGGAGCAGAGGAACACTGCAGGGTTTACAACTGAGAAAGAAGTGTGGCAGGGTTGTATTTTCCCTCCATACCTTTTTAATCTGTATACTGAGCAGATTATCCAAGAAGTTTGACTCTATAAAGAGGAGTGTGGCATCACACTCATCAATAACCTGAGTTACGCAGATGACACAATGTTGCTTGCAGAAAGTGAGTAGAACTTGAATTTCTTATAGAAGAAAAAAAGAAAGCAGATTTTGGTATGGATTACATCACAATGTCACGAAAACAAAGGTTCTTACTACTGAACTGATAGGCAACATTATAGTAGATGGAGAAGAGAGTGAAACTGTCAACAGCTTCATTTTGATTGGATGTGCAATTAGCATCCTTGTTTCCAGCAGTCAGGAAATAAGGAGACACATTGCACTGGGAAAATCTGAAACAATAGGCCATCGCCAACTGTATGAATAAGATAGACCATTATTAGATATAGCACCAGAAGTGCAGCCCTCAGATTGGAGGAATCTAGAATAGTGATTCTAAATTTACCATAATGAATGATCTGTACAAGTAGGCCATTAAAAAGCTAAAATGAGCTAAGTCTGCATTAGCACAAAATCCACAGCAAAATAATTTTCCTTCTTCTAGTTCTGGTGGCCTAGTGGCAAGAAGCTGTGGTTCAAAGACACGTGGTTCAAGGCTACCAGCTGCTCTGCAGGAAAAGGAGAGGCAATCTTTGGTGCTATTAAACTGCCTCTGAAAAGCCACCAGAGGGTCAGCTGTGGGTCAGTTCCAACTCTATGCTACACAACAAGTCTGATCCTATCATTCCTTTTTAGTGTCTGAACCTAACTGTCATCTCACAGAAGACTTTAGGTTGAGAGTTTTATGCATTCATGCAGTCTCCCTTGACCAACAAGAAGTCTGTCTATGGAAACCTGAATTACAGGAAACATTCTAACCTGTTTACATTTCCCCTCCCAATCTAGTGATTTTCCTAGCAGTTCATTCTTTCATGATTTTTTATTTGTTGTTACTGTTATAAGCTGTCAAGTCACAACCATAGCACAAGTCATAGCCATAGCTGACCCTCCGCCAGGCTTTCAGAGGTAATAAATTGCATGACTGTGAGTAGACCACCCATCATTCTCCCAAGGAGCAGTTCATGTATTCAAACTGCCTATCTTTAGGCTGACAGTACAACTCCTTACCAATAGGCAACTAGAGATCCCTAGTTATTTATTTAGTAGTTAAAAAAGTATATTATAACTAAAGTACCTGCCAAATCATCATCAGACTCTTATAATTATTTATTTTGACTTAGTAGTGGTTAAAGACTAGATACAAAAAAGTAAAAATTTATCATAAGATGTTTTGTTTAACCATTGAAAAAGAGACAGAAAACATTTTTTTAAATTTCTTCATGTCCTCATGAATTTCTGTTAATATTAGCTGCATTTTTATCAAATAAAAGCTCCATTTTTCCTCTTTCTACAAAAAAATAAAAATAGTATTTACTACCCAGGCCTTTGGCCTTTGGTTCCTATCACAAACTAATTAAATATCTCAATACTCTACAGACCATATTGCTGTTATCACTCTATGAGAAAAAGAAAAGAGGAAAGAAAAAGGAAAGGGAAGGGAAGGGAAGGGAAGGG
>NW_006399792.1:10176924-10181968 GCF_000299155.1 Elephantulus edwardii | reverse complement strand
AGAGGAGAGGAGAGGAGAGGAGAGGAGAGGAGAGGAGAGGAAAAAGATAAAAATCCTGCCCTTGTGAACCTTACAAATTAGAGGGGAATCCCAGAAAACAAAGACAAACAAGCAAATGTTACTAGTGTCATTCTCAAATTGTCTTGATATTTGTATTCTTACTCATCCTGACCCAATGACTTTTCCATAAATCCTGTTTATGGAGCAATCTGGCCACTGGAACACACTTTTTAAGTTCTGAGGAGTTTAAGTGCCACCTCCTTTACCCTTACACAGCAGCCCTCAACCAAGGACTGATAGAAGTTGGTGGATAAACACCCTGGCTTCCTTAAACATTGTGCCTAACACAATGGAGACATACTCTGTCCAGTCTCCCAATGGTCTGCAACAAAACTATGACTCCAACTTCCAGAGTGGTAACTTGCTTATGCATGCTGTCTGTGTAGGATTCCTTCTTTTCTCTGTCTCACCTTTTAACAGCCCTCTGGACTGATCCTAGGATTGCATCCCAAATAAACAAATAAATGCAGGCTTTGCACTCAAATATTTACATGAACTCAAATAAATATGTGCTTTCAGAACAGCTTCTCGAAAAAGACTAGTGTTAAGGGGAAAAAAAGTGTAGTGGAAGATAAAATGAAGTCTTGAATTTGGGGAAGTGGTTAGACAGGGTGATTCAGGTGCTTTTTTAAAAGAAATTGTCCAGATGTATTTATTTGGCATTGATATTTCATAAGGGAAATAAATGTCAAGAAGAATATTACCCATGGCTACCTATTCAATTTAAATTTAGAGACACTTCTTCAAATTTCTAAGCTTGTAAATCTTAACAGACAATGGACCATCTTTCTTCCGCAAAACAGCTGGTGGATTCAAACGACCATCTTTTGGTTAGTTGTGTAACACTTAATGTAAAGCACCATCAGAGCTCCATAAGAAAATATTAATTTTTTTTAAAATGAGTAGATAGATCTATGTTCAAAATCCTTAGCTCTAAGAGAGATGCAAATCAAAACAATTATAAGATACCATCTCACCCCAGTCAGAACAGCACAATTCAACAGAGCAGCAAACATCAAATGCTGGCGAGGTTGCAGAGAAACTGGAACCCTTACTCACTGTTGGTGGGAGTGTAAAATGGTGCACCCACTATGGAAGGCTGTACGGCGCTTTCTCAAAAAGTTGCAAATAGAAATGTCATTTGACCCAGCAATTCCACTACTGGGAATATACCCTAAAGAACCCAGAACTGCCACCCAGGCATATATACACACATCCATGTTTATTAACAGCAAAGAGTAGGAAACAACCTAAGTGTCCATCAACAAATGAATGGATAGAAAAGCTGTGGTATATTCACACAATAGAATACTATGCTGAGTTGAAAAACAAGAAACTCATGAATTATTCAAAATGGACATTATGCTGAGTGAAATATCTCAGTCACAAAAGGACAAATACTGCGTAGTGCCACTGTCGTAGAATGAGACTGACATCAGGGTTGGGGTGAGACTCTGAAAGATTCGATAAATTATGTATACTGCATTGAAACAGATGAGGGAGAGAATAGTTTAAAAGCAATATATGATTCAGTATTATGGTCATGACAAGAGTCCAGAATGAAGGCTCCATACGGACTGTACAGGGAGGGAGGGGCAGGGGGATTGTATACCAATGATGAAAGAATTTTTCTTTCACTTTTCAAAGAGAAGTGCAAACTAGGGGGAGGGTTGGGCAGGGAGAAAAGAACAACAATGAATGAATTGAAATCCAAAGTCTCTGTAAACATTCATTAAAATGAATAATAAAAAATGTAAAAAAATAGTAAATCTATAGATTTTAAAATCTTAACATTTTGACCAAAGCAATGTGGTCTAAATGCACAAAACTCAGTTTTGTACCAAATACAGATCAATGCATAGATATGTTGTTGTTTAGGTGTCATCAAGTCGAGTACAATTCTTAGCAATCCTATGAACAAAAGATCAGAACCCAGTTCTTTCCTGCACCATCCTCACACTTCACAGCACACAAGAGCCCTTGGAGTGGTCACTGTGTGAATACACCTTCCTTTTTTTTTTTTTTTTAGCATCTTCATCTCTTTTGCCGACCCTCCACCTTTCCCAGCATCTTGTCCTTCTCCAAGGAATAGCACCTCCCAGCAACATGCGCAAAGTATGTGAGGTGAAGCCTTATCATACCTGCCTTCAAAGAGCTCTCTGGCTGTACCCTCTCCAAGACATATCTCTTCATTCTCTTGGCCATCCATGGAATGTTTGGTGCTCTTCTCACCATCGCTCAAAGGTGTCAATTCTTTTTCTGTCATCCTTATTCATTGTCCAGCTCTCAGATGCATAGCAAGTAATTGGAAAGACCACAGTCTGAATCAGATGCACCTTAGTCCTCAAATGGAAATCATTACTCCTCAATAGTTTGGGAATGTCCCTAACTGCAGATTTTCCCAGTGCAATGTATTTCCTTATTTCTTGACTGCTGCTACCAAGGGTGTTAATTGTGGATCCAAGCAAGATGAAGCTGTTGACAGTTTCAATCCCCTCTCCATTCATCATGATGCTTCCTATTGGTTCAGTGGTAAGAATCTTTGAATTCTTGATATTGAGATGCAATCTGTACTGAAGGCTGCATTCCTTGATCTTTTGCAATAAGTTCTTCAAGCCCTCCTCATTTTCTGCAAGCAAGGTTGTGTCATCTGCATAACGCAAATTATTGATAAAACGATTGAATTTTGCTATTTATGATGATTTATTCATTGCAAATACCTTTTTAAAAAAGACTCAAATGATAACTTTACACATGGATCTCACCCAATGGACTGCATAGGAATCAGGTTGACTACATTTGTGGAAGAAATTGTTGAAGAATTCAATATCAACAATCAAAACTAGGCCAGGGGCAGACTGTGGTTCAAATGCATATATAGGAATGATTAATGCAGCAAACTCCTATTTCTTCAGGACACTTGAAACATTATAGTTTTGTCTCCGCTTTCACTTTATAGAAGCAAATACTATCTTTCTTTTCTTTCAGAGCAACTCAAAATTCACTCCTTTGTGTCAGAATTGACTCATAGTTGAACCTCTAGCAGATTTTCAGAGGCTGTAAGTTGCAGAAGAGATTGACCATCTTCCTCCCACAGAATAGTTGGTGAATTCAGATCACTTGCCTTTGGGTTGGCAGCTCAATGTCTACCTACTAGAAGACTCAGGTGATTTTGAAAAAAGGATTGAATAGAATCACTTCATTTTGTCTCCAAAACATGGTCACTACTAATTCCATCAAACTTTGTGCTATCCAAAGTAAAGTCTTTTTTTTTTTAAGCCTCTGTTTGGTATTTGAAAATAATTCATCTCTAGCAATTTATTTTGTCAGGTTTGGATTTTTACTGCCTGAAGCTAAACATTGATTTTCCTTCATAGTATTTTGATATAAATGTGTGTGAAGCCCTTAGGGCATCTTGCCCTCTTATTATAAGATGTCTCGTCAACTATCTCTATTCAAGGCCACAAAATTGACTCAATGCTGAGGTCTTCTCTCTCAGAGGAATTCTCAACAAAATTTCATGAGTACAGGTATAAATGTGATGGGAATTCATGTCACTTTCATTTAGAGCCCCCAAAGAATAAAATGTCATTCTTTACATCACCCTCCGTGATACAAACACTGGCCTATATATATAGTGACCTGACATATGTGTATACATGATGTATAAAGAGAGAATAAAAAAAATTCCTAAAATTGATGGCTTAAAAAATTAGAAGGTACCTCAGAGATTAAAGTTTTTTTACACAAGACAGAACCATTACCCTATCATCTCTGGTTGAAAGTCACCCAGTCTTGCTCGAAATCTTCTGTTAAAGGTGTACTCACTCTATACAAGTTCACCCCTTTGATTTTTTTTTAACAGCTTCAAACTCATTCTTTGTACATATTGAAATCTGCCTCTTAACCACTTTATCATTATTCCTTCTGAAACTACGCAAAAGAAACCAGATACTTTTCTGCATGACAACAGTTTTTGTCGTTAAATGCCATCAATCCCAATTGTTGGACTCTAACAACTGTATGAACATGGATTTGAACCCTGCCCTATGCCATCTTCTTCATCTCTGACACACTTGAGCCTATTGAGGGTCTTCTACTGACCTTTACCTTTCCATGCACAATGTCCTTTTTCAACTACACCTTTTTAAAGATATATTTATTTGTTCTTTTGGCAGTGCATAAGATATTCAGCATTTTCCAAAACCACAACTCAAAGGCATAGATTATTTTCTATAATCCTTATTCATTGTCCGACTTCATATACATTGTTATTGTTATGTGTCATCCAGTCACTTGTAACTCATAGCGACCCTATGTACAACAGCCCGAAACCCTGTTCTGTCCTGTGCCAATCTCACTATCTCTGGCACACCTACACCCCTTTGCCCCAGTCATTTAATCAATCCATCTCAGAGAGGGTCTTTCCCTCCTGTGCTGTCCCTCCACCCTCCCAAGCATGACGTCCGTCTCCAAGAACTTGTCCCTCCTTGCAACATGTCCAAAGTATGTCAGATGAAGCTTCAGAATCCTTGTCTCCAAGGAGTAGCCTGGCTAACCCTCTCCAGGACACACCTGTTCATTTTCTTAGCAGTCCATGATATATTCCATACTCTTCTCCAGCACCACAGCTCAAAAGCATAAATTCTCCACCTATCCTCCCTAGTCATTGTCCAGTCCTCTGATGCATAGCAAGTGATTACAAAGCCCATGGCCTGTATCAGACACACCTTAGTCTTAAAAGTGACACCATTGCTCTTCAGTACTTTGGAGAGGTCCTTAACAGCAGACTTCCCCACTGCAATATGTCTTTTAATTTCCTAGATGCTGGTGCTAAGAGTGTTGACTGTGGAGCCAAGCAAACTAAAGCTGTGAATAATCTCAATCTTTTCACCTTCCATCCTGATGCTACCAATTGACACAGTGGGAAGAATCTTTGTCTTCTTGATATTGAGCCTCAATCTGTATACATAACAAGTAATTT
>NW_006399792.1:10174269-10176519 GCF_000299155.1 Elephantulus edwardii | reverse complement strand
TGTTATTGTTAAGTACCAGTGGGTTGGAACCAACTCATAGCTGAGGTAGTAAATCACAGGGGAGGAAACTCGTCATTTTTCTCTGGTGAAGCAACTGATGAATTGAAACTGCCTACCTATGGGTTGGCAACACAATTCCTACTACTACTAAGCCACCAGAGCTCTCGTTTAGCATCATAGCTACAAAGAAGCTTCCACTTCTAGACAACCCTGCCCATTCAATGGGAATTGAATCAAGTCTCCTGTCTGGAATTCTACCAATTAATTAATTTCCCTTCTTGCTTTGAATATTCCATTTCAGTTAGTCTGCAACAATATTAATCTGTATCAATATTAATTACGTTTACAATATTCAAATAACATGTATATCACTGATTTCTCATGGTATTGGTATCTCTCATGGTATCCTCACATATTGTAGTCTTCACAATATTTAACCTTTCAGTGCAATCCTGTGCCTAGTTAGAAATCATTTAGACTGCTATCTTTATTATCACACTTGACTAGTCTTTTCTATTGACAACTCCTCTTCACTACACATATACACTTCCTCTTGACACATAGGTGAACTGGTATAATATAGTAGAAGAATACTCAGTGTTCTACCTTCTAGTTTGATGAGTAATGCCTATGTTTTAAAAGCATTTGATAGTCATCTGAGAAGCAACTACTTATCTTTTCTTATCTAGAGGTAAGAGGAGTGAAGAAAATATAAAACACAAAGAAACAATTGGTTGAAAGAATTAATTAATAGTATACACACACACACACTCACAAACAAACAAAACAAAAACCCAAACCCATCAAATAGCCTAAATCAGAAGAATTAGATCATGCCCAGCTACCAATACCAATCACTCAGATCTGTATCACAATACAAGGTTCTGTTTAGAAGGGAAGAAAAAAAAATGTAAACAAAAACTCAAACTCACAGAAAACACTAAACATATTGGTCTGATAGAGGTCAGTGAAATCCACAAGACTATGGGACTTAGATACCAATTAAGCGGCAACTGACCAAACTTGCTATCATCTTTCAGGCAAATGATAGGCTTATAAAGTAAGGATTAAGAAACTATGGTACATTCACACAGTGTAATACTATGCAGCACACAGGAGCAAGGATTTTGTAAATTATTATCTAACTTGGGAGGGACTGCAGAGCATTATGCTGAGTGAACTAACCAGTCCCACAAGATAAATATTGTATAAAATCATTATTGTAGAATGAGTATAAGGATCCAAGAGGGGTGGGAGAAGTTGGAAGCAGAGGGATGAGGATGGGCAGGGGGAATGGAACTTAATCATGGAGTTGTACAATTTGATTGGTGGGCATGAGGGAAATTGGAAGAATTTGTTCTTGAAAACAATGTATTGGAATTTTGTAAATAAAATAGATTAAAAAAAAAAACACCAAAACTCCCTGTAAAAAAAAGTCATGGACCACATAGCTTTATGGCTGAATTTTACCAAACATTCAGAGAAGATCTATCACCAGTTCTATTTAAACTACTCCAAAAAGTAAAAAAGGAAGTAACACTTCCAGAATCATTCTATGAAACAAATATAACTCTACTACCAAACAAAAGGCAAACATATTACAAAAAACCCAAAATCACTACAGACCAGTATCTATCATGAATATAGATGGAAATATCCTTAACAAAATCCTGGTCAATAGAATCACATTTAAAAAAAAATCATTCATCAAGACCAAGAGGTATGCAAGGATAGTTTAACATGAAAATAAAATCAGCATAATTCATCACATTAACAAGGTAAACAATGAGTCTCGTGATACTAGCAATTGATGCAGAAAAGACTTTTGACAAATCTAATACCCATTCCTGATTAAAACAGTAAGCAAAATATAAATAGAAAGTTCTTCAACATAGTGAAAAGTGTATATGCAAAACGAAGAGCCAATATCATTTTCAATAGAGAAAGACAAAAAGCACTCTTCTTGAGAAAAGGGAACAGACAAGGTTGCCCACTGTTACCACTCCTATTCAATACTGTATTGGAAGTACCTGTTAGGGCAATACTGCAAGACAATGAAAAAATCACAAAGGGATGATGAAACTGCCGCTATATGCATATGATATGATAGTATACACAGAAAAACCCAAGGACTCGAAAAAAAAGTTAAAACTAGTTAAACTAGGGCCAACTTAGTAGAGGGGCAGGATATAAGATCAATATACAAAAGTCAGTGGGATTCTTCTACGGTAACAAAGAAACAAAGAAAAA
>NW_006399792.1:10129989-10171849 GCF_000299155.1 Elephantulus edwardii | reverse complement strand
GGCACATAACAACAACAACAACAACCATTTGCAACAGCCAACCACAAATGGAGATACATAGGAATAAACCTAACTAGAGGTACAAATGACCTTTACAAAGAAAACTACAAAATAAATTCAAGTTATCTTGAAACTTTCATTAAAATGGCAATAAAAAAGAAAATTAATAAAAAATTAAAAAGAGCATTAGTAATGTACACCACAGAGAGAGCATGATAATACTCCCTAATCAATATGAAATGAATGGGATAATGAAAAAATGTATCTACAATATGATGATGCTGTGCCAAAAATTCTGGGAACATAGTAAAGAAGAATAAAAATCTCTCCTTATGGTTGTTGTTGTTGTTATGTACCATCAAGTCGTTTGCGACTCATAGTGACCCTATGTACAGCAGCCCTAAACGTTGCTCTATCCTGTGCCAATAGCACTGCTCACACACTCGTCCCGATTACCTCAGTCACTGAATCAATCCACCTCATGGAGGGCCTTCCCCTCCTGTGCTGTCCCTCTACCCTACCAAGCATGATGTCCCTCTCCAAGGACTAGTCCCTCCTTACAACATGTCAGATGAAGGCCCAGAATCCTTGCCTCCAAGGAGTAGCCTGGTTTAACCATCTCCAAGATGAATCTGTTTGTTTTCTTGGCAGTCCACGGTACATTCAGTACTCTTCTCCAGCACCACAGCTCAAATGCATCAATTCTTCTTCTATCCTCCCTAGTCTTTGTCCAACTCTCTGATGCATAACAAGTGATTGCAAAGACCATGGCCTGTATCAGGTGCACTTTAGTCTTCAGAGAGATACCGTTGCTCTTGAGTACTTTAGAGAGGTCTGTAACAGCAGACTTTCCCTTTTGGAGCAAAAAAAAAATAATGGCTATTTACCAGTTACTCTTCCCCAGTGTTCCAATCTACAGAAGTGTCATCTTCCCCATTGAATAAAAGAGGAAGTCAAATTCAACAGGTTGACATATTTTCCTGAGGATACCAATTAGCAAATGTCATTGCTTGGATTGAAACACAGACATTAAAAAAAATTTTTTAAAAACCCAAGCACTTTAACCTTATGCTTTCTTTGTTTTGCTCAAAGTAAAATCTTTTCTTAAAAGAGATAAAATGTTGGATAAGAAATGTTATTTCTTAGCATTGTATACATAATGAAATTAGTAAAGAATATAATTGTTTTTCAATTTCTAGCTGGTTATTTAGTGAATAATGTTCTGGATAAATCTATTCCTGATTGTCTCTCACAATATACATTGGTGGTACAAGTGGATGCTCAGCTGAGAATACTGCAATCTGCTGTCTGAAGTCCTGCTGTACAACCCAAAGTGTGTGCTAAACATCACCACAAATTGAAACCTAAATAAATAAATGGCAGAATATTCCTTGTTCATTGGTAGGAAGACTCAATATAGTGAAAATGACGGTTCTACTAAAAGAAATCTACATGTTGAATGTAATCCCAATACAGATACAAAATTCATTTTTCAAAGACAGAGAAAACGTAATTGGTAACTTTATTTGGCAAGGAAGAGGCCTCAAATAAGCAAAGCACTTCTGATAAACAAGAATGAAGTGGGAGGCTTAGCATCTCAAAACCTGCTACACAGTTATGATAACCAAAACAGCATGGTACTGGTACAATGACAGACACATAAACCAGTGGTATAGATTAGAGAACCTAGAAATTTACCCATCTATAGGAATCCCAGAACACTTAATTGTGCTCATGTGAAACCTATATTTGGACCAGGAGGCAATCATTACAACAGAGCAAGGAGACATTGCATGATTCAAAATCAGGAAAGGTGTATTCCAGGGATGCATCTTATTAACATGCATTTTCAATCTTAATGCGGAACAGATCAACCAGGAGGCTGGGCTCTATGAAGAAGAATGTGGCATCAGGATTGGAGGAAGACTCATCAACAACCTGCCTTATGCAGATGACACAACCTTGCTTGCCAAAACTGAGGCAGATCTGAGGTATTTCCTGGAGAAGGTAAGGACTACAGCCTTCAATACAAATTGAAGCTCTACATCAAGAAAACAAAGACTCTCACCACTGGGAAGACTGTCAGTATCATGATAGATGAAGAAGAGACTGAGTTAACAGCTTCAGCTTGCTTGGTTCCACAATCAACATGGTTGGTAGGAGCAGCTAGGAAATAAAAATATTAATTGCACTGAGAAAATCTACTGTCACAGACCTCTCCAGAGGACTGAAGAGCAAAGATGTCAGTCTGGAGACTAAGATGCATGCGATCTAGGCCATGGTCTTCACAATTATTTGCTATGCATCAGAGAGCTGGACAATGACTAGGAATGATAGAAAGAAAATTTATGCCTTTGAGTTGTGGTACTGAAGAAGAGTGTTGAATACACGATGGACTTCTAGGAGAACAAACAGGTTCATCCTGTAGAAAGTGAAAACAATTTGCTCCTTGGAGGCAAGGATTCTGAAGCTCCATCTGGCATGTTTGTTCATGTTGCAATGAGGGATCAATCCTTAGAGAGAAACATCATGCTTGGAAAGGTGGAGAGACAGCATAAGAGAGGAAGACCCTTAATGAATGGGTTGAGTTAGTGACTGCGGTAATGGTGGTAAGTATGTTTGAGACAATGAGGTTGGTTCAAGATATAGCAGAGTTCAGAGCTATTGTTCATAGGGTCACTTTACATTACAAGTGACTCAGTGGTACATAACAACAATAATGCAACAACATCTATGGTCAACTGATATTTGACAAGAAAACCAAACCTATCTAATGGGGAATAACAACCTTTTCAACAAATGGTACTGACAAAACTGGACTGCTACCTGAAAAAATTAAAGCAGGATACACACCTTTCACCACACACAAAAATCAAATCAAGATTGTCAGAGACCTAGGGGTAAAGCCCAAATCCATAAAGATCATAAGAGACAAAGAAAGACTGACAAATATAGCCACAGATACACAAACAGAAGAGGATGAAAATGATGAATTGGACCTTCTAATGATTAAATCCCTGTGTGCATTAAAAACTTTTCCCAACAGGGTGAAAAGAAAATCTATTGATTGGGGGGAAAAATTTGGCAGCACCATCTCAGACAAAGTTGTCATAACAAAAGGTGACAGAGTCCACAAGTAAACAATTGATAATCCAGTTAATAAAATGGGCAAAGGACATGGAAAAGACATTCCATTACAAAGAGAAAGACATTTGGATGGCTCACAGACACATGAAGAAATGCTCCAAATCACTGGCAATAAGAGAGATGCAAATCAAAGCCACAATAAGAAACCATCTCACTTTAGTAGGAGTGGCAAAGTGTAACAGGACAGCAAGTAATCAATGTTAGAGGGGATTGTAAAATGGTACAACAGCTCTGGAAAGCAGTTTGGCATTTCCTAAAAAAGCTGAAAATAGAAATTTCATATGACTTAGCTATTCCACTCCTAGAAATATACTCAAGAAAATTAGAACTGAGACACAAACAGAACTGCACCCTAATGTTCATAGCAGCATTATTCGTCATTGCAAGAATATGGAAACAGCCCAAATGGCCAAGTACAATCAAATGAATTGAGAAACTGTGGTACATTGACACAATGGAATACTACACAGCACTCAGGAGCAACAGTTTTGAAAAGTACTACTTAACTTGAAAGGGACTGGAAAGCATTATGCTGAGTGAACTAACTCAGTCTCACAAGGACAAATACTGCATAAAACCATTACCATAGAAATAGAAAGATAACTAGTAAAACATTTATGAGCATCGGTACATGGGAGGGTGGAATTAGAGGGTGAGGATAGCCAGGGGGAACATCATAAGGTCACACAATTTGGTGGGTGAAGGGAGGGGTGGATAAAGGAAATGAGAAAGATCTGACAGTGATTTGGAAAGACAAGATAATGGTAGGTTTAGTTCAATGATGACTAATCTTATAAAACCTAGTAATTGGGAATGATTGGCTGGAACACAATATATATTAACTTTGTAAGCAAACTAATATTTTTTTAGATATTGAATGAAAGCTAATTTGCTCTGCAAACTTTCATCAAAACTGAAATAAAAATTAAAACCAAAACAACAACAAAAAATAGCTTCAACTCTTAACGAATAAGATCCTAGCAGAACTTCCTAGAAAATAATTATGTGATGCACCAGAAGTTTTGTAAAATTTATTTCCCACAGACTGGCTCTCATTTGTTACTATTTGGGGGATTATGTGTTACCAGAAAGAATATCAATTTTATCTGAATTCCATTTCCCTGAAGTAACTGAGGCAGACTACATCTGAACCCAAGGTTGTAGATCCAGATCAGACCTCATGCAAAGGATGTATTTCAAATAGAGATGCCTTTCAAGTGTTCTAGGCTTATAATATAGGCAGGAGGGAAATCACAGGGACACACAGTTTGGTGTGTGGGGAAAGAAGTAAAGGAAATGACAAAGATTTGTCAGAAATCTGACAAATGGAGTAATGGTTGGTATGGTTCAATGGTGATTCATTTTATAAAACAGAAAGAATGGGAACAACTGTTTAAAACACAGTGTGAATGAAGGACAGTGTGAAACACAATGTATACAAATTTTGTCTGCAAATCAATATAAAATATTTTTTGTAAAAAAATCAGGAAAGGTGTACATCAGGATTGTGTCTTTCCCCATACATTTTCAGTGTGTATGCTGAGCAAATCATTAGAGGAGTTGGACTCTATGAAGAAGAGTTTGGCATCAGGATGAGAGAAAGACTCATCAACAACTTGTACTCTGCAGATGACATACTCTTGCTTGCTGAATATGAAGAGGAGTTGAAACGCTTAATGCAAAAGATCAAAGACTGCATCCTTCAATAAGGTTTGTATCTCAACATTAAGAAGACAAAATCCTCACTGCTGAACCTATACATAACATTGTGGTAGATAGGGAAGTTATTAAAAATATCAATGATTTCATCTGACTTAGATCCACAATCCGCACTCATGGTAATTGCAGTCAGGAGATCAGGAGATGTACTGGGAAAGTCTGCTGTCAGGAACTTCTCCAAATTACTGAGGCATAATGATGTTAATTTTAAGAATAAGGTACACTGAATTTGGTTTTCTCAATCATTTTCTATGCATCTGAGAGCTGGGCAATGAATAAGGATGATAGAAGGATTGATGCCTTTAAATTGTGGTATTGGAGAAGAATAGTGAATCAAGTGCACCTCAGAAATACATTGAGTCATCATTTTCAATCAGAAGGGCTAATATTGGCTACAAGAAAAAAGATCATTCAAACTGGCTTGAACTATTAAAGGCTTCTTAACTCATATCATTGAAGGAGTAATCAGATATGATTTGATCAGGGTTCCTTTTTCTTTTTTTCTTTTGTTTTCCTTCATGTGTCTGCTTCAATTTCAGGCTTATAGTAAATTGGTTGCATTGGTTTTAGGCTTATTATGATAAATACAATGTGAAAAGGAAAGGAGCAAAAATATCTCTTTTAGTGGGTTTCTCTTAAAACCAAACAAAGTTCTGTTGTTTATTGCCTTTGAGTCGAGCATGACTCATAGCGATCCTGTGAACAAAAGGCCTGAAGCCCCTCTACAACTATCGACATTCATCAAAGTTCATAGAGTTTCCGGAGGTATGTTGTCCACAACATACTTCTTTATTGTGACACATGTCTAGTCCAAAATAAATCACTAACATTTTAAAGCTAGAAATATCCTCAGATTAGTCAAAGAAACCCTGGAATTGAGAGTGAGGTCTTTTTTTCCATGGGATCCATGAGTTGTGCTTGGAAAGACTGAAGTATTGGAGTAAAGAAGCAAAGGCATTATTGGGAAAGAGGAAAAGGATGAATATTAGAAGAAAAGTAATAGTATTCTTTGCATTCCCCTGGTCCTTTGTTTTTTCCATCTTGCAGTTTTCTGGATCCACATCCCTGTAGCCTAGAAGCATATCAATACCCAGCGCATCTGCCCACTGTAGTCGTGAATACCAGTCCCAGTTTTAGCCAAGACAGTTGCTATACAATAGAAAACCGCTGACCCTTTCATTTCCTCCAGTGATGGGCCTAATTGTCAGTTCTAAATCCTGACAGAGGCCTTTTAAAATTATCATGCTCAATTACTTGGAATTGAAAATACTGAGTGATACCAATAATGAAATCCTATCTTTACAGCACCTATCTTCATTCTTTCATTGTTGTTAAAGTGGAAAATTCAATTCAACACAAAGATCATTTCTAGCTTTTGATAAGATTTTTCCATTTTCTATCTTTTTTAATGCTTTTACATTGTAATAAAGGTTTAAAGACTAAGCTACCAATGGTTTCATTTGTCTATCTTTCAACTATAATGAATATAGATGGGCAGAGTAGAAAAAAAAATGCAGGATTTGGTCTAATCCTATAATCTTTCTCATTTGCTTCTGAAAGGTTGAATAATTCCAGATGAATACCCTATAATGCCAGTGTTTTCTAATATCGATGATTTATTTTTTTCATCAACACTAAAGAAATATTAGATGAAATATGCATATATATAAACTACAAGATGATAACCTATATACCAGAAGTCCTAAGTAATCAGCATAATCAGAAATAAATATAAATTTGAAAGTGTATATACATATTCCTAAATACAGAAAACACTTACAAAATAGGCCAACAAATATTACCAGGTGAAAAATACAGATATTCTGTGAGCATAGTTTTGCCCCATGGGATGAGTAATCATCTTATTTTTCTTTCTAACCAAATTTATAAGAATTTAAATATAAGAATATTATAGTTGGCACAGAAATGTTATAACTATGTCACTGTGACATTAGAATTTTTTCACTGAAAATAATTAAAAGTTTGCTACCCAGTCAGTCACTGGTCAGTCTGACTACATATTTGGGGTAAAAAATCAATTTCTCATGTGACTAACTGATACTTTATACATAAACTTTGTTCTGTTTATCCTAATCCAAAAAGAAAAAAGCAGAAAGTCAAATCTTAAGTATTATAGCTTGAGCAAATCAGGAAGAATAAAATCAGCTCGAATTGCCTTTGCTTTGTGGTGTATTCTTGTGTTATGTTTAATTACAATAATTTAGCTAGTGAAACACTGGTATTAATATATAATTCAGTGAGCTCTGTCTAGTAACAAGAGAAATTTCATGAAAATGACAAAATGAAGGTGAATGACAGAATAGAAATAGTGTTAGAAGGTATCTGAATAGAGAATAGAAATAGCACTAGAAGGTATCTGAGTGAAGTATGTAAGATATATTTGTTGTTCTTAGATGCTGACAAGTAGACTATAACTCACAGAAACCCTATGAAAGATAAATCAGAACTTTGCCCTAATCCTGCTTGGTTTTTTCCCCCTGTGCTTCTTTTGGTGAGTTTCTTACTCCAGTTCTGTCTTGTTCCTTCTGAAAATCTTGCAAGTGTTCTTTCCTTTTTTACATAATGGTTTAATTATAAATGAAACCAAAATTCATTTCACATACTCTCCCAGAAAAGAACTCTCTACATTGGACAACTTATTAAAATAAAAGATATATTTTTTTTAGAATTTAATTTACAAACTATGATTTCCTGGTTCCAGCTAACTCGTTTTATCCTGATTATAAGCTGTATTTCATTTAACAGGTAAATATTTTCATTAAACAGGTAAATACTTTATTTCATCTCAAGCAGACTTAAAAAATAATCTTTTCAGTATTAAAATATTTAATATGTACCCCTCAGAAATCTTTGAGTAGCAAGAACGCAATCGTTTCAAATCTTAAAGGCATAAAAAGGGAGATCTTTTTCTACTGTTATGTTGTTGGTTTTGTTGTTGTTTTTGTTGTTGTTATGTGCCGTCGAGTTGCCTGCGACTCATAGCGACCCTATGTACAACATCCCTAAACTCCGCTCTATCCTGTGCCAATCGCACTGTCTCCGACACTCCCATCCCAATTACCCCAGTCACTGAATCAATCCAGCTCATAGAGGGCCTTCCTCTCCTACGCTGTCCCTCCACCCTCCCAAGCATGATGTCCCTCTCCAAGGACCTGTCTCTCCTACAACATGCCCAAAATATGTTAGACGGAGCCTCAGAATCCTTGCCTCCAAGGAGCCACCCGAACTTGATCAGGGGTAAAGAGTTGTGCTGCCAACCTAAAGGCAGACTGATTGAATCTACTAGTCATTCTGAGGGAGAAGAATAAAGAATCTACTCCCATGAAATCTATAGACTTTGAAAATCCATTGGAGAGTCTGCTAAGAGCTGGTTTTGATTCAATGAAAATGAGTTGTTACTGATGTTGGTAACTACTTGAAAGAATGAATATTTTTTTCCAGTTTATTGGAAAGAATCAAAGAAATAAGAAGCCAGCGAAGACTTAAAGTCACATTCCAGAAAAATAAAAATAAAGAAATTATCTGAAGGTCAGGCCAGAGGTAGGGCCCCCTCAGTGCAGGCACAAAAGATTAAAGATTAAGAGATTGTTGTCCAAGCAGAGTAAGGGAATACTGCGTAGTTTAAATCAGGAAAATTGTGTATCAGGGTTATATCCTTTCTTTAGACCTATTCCAGAGGAATGTCTACCTGTGTTTCATTGACTATGCAAAGACATTTGATTGTGTGGATCATAACAAACTGTGGCTGACTCTGAGAAGAATGGGAATCCCAGAACATTTGATTGTGCTTAGTGAAACCTGTACTTGGACGAGGAGGCAGCCATCAGAAAAGAAAAGGAGACACACTGTGTGGTTCAAAATCAGGAAGGGTGTATGATAGAGACGTATCCTGTCACCATACTTTTTCAAATTATATGCAGAACAGATCATCCAGGATAAGAGGTCAATATTTGTTCCCATCCCAAAGAAGGGCGACGCAACTGAGTGTGGAAACTACAGAACAATATCATTGGTTTCACATGCAAGCAAGATTCTACTGAAGATTATCCAAAAACGACTGGAACAGTACATCAGCAGAGAACTGCCAGAAGTCCAGGCTGGGTTTAGAAGGGGTCGTGGTACTAGGGATATTGTAGCTGATGTTAGATGGATCTTAGCTGAAAGCAGAGAATACCAGAAGAATGTCTATCTGTGTTTCATTGACTATGCAAAGGCATTTGACTGCGTGGATCATAACAAACTGAGGCTGACTCTGAGAAGAATGGGAATCCCAGAACATTTAATCGTGCTAATGTGAAACCTATACTTGGACCAAGAGGCAGTCGTCAGAATAGAGCAGGGCAACACTGCATGGTTCAAAATTGGGAAGGGTGTACGTCAGGGATGTGTCCTGTCTCCATACCTTTTCAACCTGTATGCAGAGCAGATTATCCGAGAGGCGGGGCTCTGTGAGGAGAGGCGTGGTGTTAGGATTGGTGGACGATCTATCAACAATCTGCGTTATGCAGATGGCACAACCTTGCTCACTGAAACTGAGGCGGACCTCATGCACTTACTGCAGACGGTCAAGGACTGCAGCCTTCAATATGGACTGAGGCTCAATGTTAAGAAGACAAAAATTCTCACGACTGGACCAATCGGTAGCATCAGGATGGATAGTGAAGAGATTGAGATTGTTCACAGCTTTCAGTTTGCTCAGCTCCACGGTCAACACTCTTGGCACCAGTAGCCAGGAAATCAAAAAACGTATTGCGATGGGAAAGTCTACAGTTAGGGACCTCTCCAAAATACTGAAGAGCAACAGTGTCTCTCTGGAGACTAAGGTCCTCCTGATACAGACCATGGTTTTTGCAATCAGTTGTTATGCATCAGAGAGTTGGACAATGACTAGGGAGGATAGAAGGAGAATTGACGCCTTTGAGCTGTGGTGCTGGAGAAGAGTATTGAATGTTCCATGGACTGCCAAGAAAACAAACAGATTCATCGTAGAGAGGATTAAACCAGGCTGCTCCTTGGAGGCAAGGATTCTGGGGCTTCGTCTGACATACTTTGGACATGTTGTAAGGAGGGGCAGGTCCTTGGAGAAGGACATCATGCTGGGTAGAGTGGATGGACAGCGCAGGAGGGGAAGACCCTCTATGAGGTGGATTGATTCAGTGACTGGTATACTCGGGATGGGTTTGTCAGAGGCAATGAGATTGGCACAGGGTAGAGCAGGGTTTAGGGCTGTTGTACATAGGGTTGCTATGAGTCGCAAACGACTCGACGGCACACAACAACAACATGAGGGAAAATGTGGCATCAGTATTGGAGGAAGACTCTTCAATAACCTGCATTATGCAGATGACACAATTCTGCTTGCAGGAACTAAGGAAGACCTTTAGCGCTTGCTTCAGAAGGTCAAAGATTTCAATATGAATTGAAATTTAACATAAAAAAATAGAGATTCTCACCACTGAGCCAATTTGCAGCATTATGATAGATGGTAAAGAGATTGAGATCATTAACAGCTTTAGTTTGCTTGGCTCCATAATCACCACTCTTTCTTGGTACTAGCAGCTAGGAAATCAAAAAGGTTAACTGCATTGGGAAAGTCGGCTGTAAAAGGACTTCTCCACAGTACTTTGTTTAATAAATAAAACACATGTAAACATCTCTCTGGTATTCCCTGCTTTCAGCAAAGATCCACCTGAGTTGAGCAATGATGTCTCTTAGTGCCACAGCTTTTTCTGATTCTGGCTTGAACTTATGACAGTTCTCTCTTGGTGTACTATTCTGGATGGTTTTTTAAGTAATCTTCAACAATACTTGCAGGTGATATTAATTATTGTTATTTGTTGTTAGGTGACATTGAGTCAAGTGTGACCCAAAGCATTCCTATGAACAACAGATCTGAACCCTGTCCTACTATCCTGTGCCATCTTCACACTTCCTGACACACGAGAGCCCATTGTGGCAGTTACAGTGTCTATCCACATGATTGAGAGTCTTCTTATTCATAACAACAACAGACCTACTCTGTACACAGAACAAATCATTCAAGAAACTGAACTTTATGAAGAAGAATGTGGTAACAGGATGACAGGAGAATTGATGCCTCTGAGCTGTGGTGTTGGAGAAGAGTCCTGAATATTCAATGGACTGCCCCAAAACAAATAAGTCTGTCTTGGAAAACGTTAAATCACTGTGCTCCTTGGAAGCAAGGATGGAGAAACCTTGTTTCAAATACTTTGGGTATGTTATTAAAAGAGCCCAGTTCTTGGAGAAAGACATCATACTTGAAAAGGTGGAAGGCCAGCATAAGAGAGGAAGACTCTCAGTAAGATGGATGGAAAGAGTATTTGTAACAATGGATTCAAGTATATCAGACATGGTGAGGATGGCACAGGAGAGCGTAGGACTCAGATTTTATGTTCAAAGAGTCATTGGGAGTCACAGTCATCTCAATGGCATATAACAATAACACAACAAAGAAAATATTTTATATTTTTTTAATTTAATTTTATTAATTTTAATGAACATTTACAGAAATTTTGGATTTTCATTAATTCATTATTGTACTTTTCTCCCTGCCCACCCCCTCCAGTTCACTCCTCTCTTTGAAAAGTAAAAGAAAAATTCCTTCATTAGTATACAATCTCCCCGACCCAAGTATACTCCACTATGTAACCTTCATTGTGAACTCTTGTGATAACCATAATACCCTATCATATATCGCTTTTAAACTGTTCTCTCCCTCATCTGTTTCTATGCAGCATACATAATTTATCCAGTTTTTCTCAGTCTTACTCTAACACTGATGTCAGTCCCATTCTACAACAGTGACACTATGCAGTATTTTTCTTTTTGTGACTGAGATATTTCACTCAGTATAATAAAAAAAATTTAAATTTTAAAAATTCAAAAATAAAGTTATACATAAATGATGGCTAAAAAAAAAGATATCCAAGTAAATGGAAACATATTTTATCAGATGGGGATGTCATACTGCCAGCCACCAAGGACAATAACAGACTTTAGGAAAGGCTGGCCACACTCAAGTGAGAGACTCCCAGCAGGCTGTGTGTAGAAGTGGGTGTGATGAGGGAGCTGGCCGAAAAGTCCTCAAGAAAAACTGTATTAATTGGAGAAGTTGGTCACAGGAATGAGAGCTGAACACTGAGGACAATAATAGGCTTTAAGAGAGGCAGTCTCTACAGAAACTAGGTAAGGGTACACATTATCATCACTTCTAGTCAATATTGTATTGGAAGTCTTAGCCATAGCAATAGGGCAAGAGAAGGAAATAAGAGGGATCCAAATTGGCAAATAGGAGGTAAAATTGTCTCTATACACAGATGTTATGACAGTATAGTTAGAAAACCCGGAAGACTCAGTGATAAAACTACAGGACATAGTCAACTAATTCAGCAAAGTGGCAAGATACAAGATCAACATACAAAAATAAATTTAATTTCTCTACAGGCTTTTGACTGTGTGGATCACAACAAGCTGCGGCTGACTCTGAGAAGAATGGGAATCGCAGAACATTTGATTGTGCTAATGTGAAACCTATACTTGGACCAAGGGGCAGTCATCAGAACAGAGCAAGGAGAAACTACATGGTTCAAAATCAAGAAGGGGATCCATCAGGGATGTATTCTGTCTCCATACCTTTTCAACCTGTATGCAGAACAGATCATCCAAGATGCTGGGCTGTACGAAGAGGAATGTGGCATCAGAATCAGTAGAAGAGTCATCAACAACCTGAGTTATGCAGATGACACAACCCTGCTCTCTGAAACTGAGGAGGACCTGAAGTGCTTGCTGCAGAAGGTCGAGAACTGCAGCCTCCTATGTGGATTGAAGCTCAACATCAAGAAAACAAAGATTCTCACCACTGGGCCAATTGGCAGCATCAGTATGGATGGTGAAGAGATTGAGATAGTTAACAGTTTTAGTTTGCTTGGCTCCACAATCAACACTCTTGGTAACAGCAGCCAGGAAATCAAGAGACGAATTGCATTGGGAAAATCAGCTGTGAGGGACCTCTCAAGAGTACTGAAGAACAATGACGCCAGGCTGAAGACTATGGTCTACCTGATCCGGGCTATAGTCTTCGCAATTACGTGCTATGCATCAGAGAGTTGGACAGTGAGTAGGGTTGATAGAAAGAGAATTGATGCCTGTAAGCTTTGGTGCTGGAGAAGAGTGTTGAATATACCATGGACTGCTAGGAGAACAAACAGGTTTTTCCTGGAGAAGGTGAAGCTGGAATGCTCCTTGGAGCCAAGGATTCTGAAGCTTCGTCTGACATACTTAGGACATGTTGCAAGGATGGACTGGTCCTTAGAGAGGGACATCATGTTTAGCAGAGTGGAGGAGTGGCGAAGGAGAAGAAGACCTTCGATGAGATGGATCGATTCTGTGACTGGAGTGGTGGGAACAAGTGTGTTTGAGATGGCTAGGTTGGCACAGGGTGGAACAGTGTTTAGAGCTCTTGTACATAGGGTCGCTATGAGTCGCAAACGACTCGATGGCACATAACAACAACAACAGTGATAAAAATAATATAGAAATGGATCTAAGGAAACCAATACACATCATAATAACAAATCACAAGATTAAATATTTGGGAGTAAATCTAACTAGAAACACAAAGGATCTGTTGTTGTTGTTGTTGTTAAGTGAACTAAAGTCCTCTACCCTTGAGTGGCTTTCATCCTTTCTCCAGGTTCATAAAGTTTCCAGAGGCAAGCTAGTTAGGAAGTGGTTGCCACTCCTGCTTCCAAGCTTGTTTTAACCGGAGAGCCCCACCAAACACTGTCCACCATGGGTAACCGTTATTGCATTTGACACATTGATGTCAGAGCATTCAGCTTCAAAGCAACAGTAAGTTACCTCTGTATGGCAAGTGGACATACCAGGACTATATGACCTACAAGAATGTTTGACCATTTTGGCACACCCAAACCCTGGCAAACTCTAGGCCAGAGACCCCTAACTCATCCAGCAAATCTGCTCTTCTGCCACCCACTTGGGGCAAACAGAAAACCAACAAACATGCCAGCATTCCCAACGACTTGCCCCTCTCTTCCAGGTTCAAGAGGCTGCGTGCATCCCTCCAGCTGACACTGATATTCTATCTAGAAGATGATAGATTAGATATAGATAGATGATAGATAAATATATAGATAGATGATAGATAGATAGATGATGATAGATAGATAGATAGATAGATAGATAGATAGATAGATAGATAGATAGATTCAAAGGACCTATTCAAAGAAAATTACAAAACATTACTACAAGAAATAAAAAGACACCTAGAGAAATGGAAAATTATACCATGCTCATGAATAGAAAGACTCAATTTTGTGTAAATGACAATTCTACCAAAGGCATTATACAAGTTCAGTGCAATTCCAATACAAATACCAATTCCATTCTTCAGCGAGATAGAAAAGGCTATTTTTCTTTCATCCAGAATGGAAAGAGACCCCAAATAAGTAATTCACTCCTGAAAAAGGGGGCGGGAGAAATAATCTCAAATCCTACTACACAGCTGTGATGGTAAAGACAGTGTGGTACTGGTACAGTGGCAGGCACACAGATCAATGGAATGGAATTGAGAACCCAGAAATCAGCTCATCTACCTAGGTTGTTGTTTGTTGTTGTTGTTGATTGCCTTCAAGTCGAGCACTACTCATAGCGACCCTATGAACGAAAGGCCTGAAGTCCATCTACAACTCAATGGATATTAAACAAGGGGGACAAAGTTAAGTGAGAAAATGATAGCCTCATTAATAAATGATGTTGGCAAAATTGGAAAACTATCTGTAAAAACTAAAGCAAGACTTCACACCATGCATCAAGGAACTAGGAGTAAAACCAAGCACTATAAACTTTATCAGAGAAAAGTTTGGAAGAATACTAGAAAACATAACCCACAATATGAACAGTCTTCCCAGCATCTTGGAAAAAAATCTGCAACCAGGAAACAATAAAATAGACAAATAAGACCTTATAAAAATCAAATCCCTCTGTACATAAAAATAAACCAAAAAAAACACCTTCTCCAACAGGGTAAAATAGGAAAACCACAGATGAGGAAAAATTATTTGGTAATGACATATCTGATAAGGAACTCGTATCTAAAACTTTATAGAATACTCCAGCATCTCAATAAGATAAAAGTAAATAACCCAGTCGCAAAATGGGCACAGGATTTAACTAGACACTTCACCAAAGAAGACATTCAGATGGCAAACAAACACATGAAGAAATGTTCAAACTCCCTAGCTCTCAGAGAGATGGAAATCAAAGCAACTATGAGATATCATCTCACCCCAGTAATAATAGTATAGCTCAGCAAGGCAGCAAACAACATTTGCTGGTGACGTTGTGGAGAAACTGAAACCCTTATTCACTGCTGGGGATGGGGGGCGTAAAATGGTGCAACCATTATGGAAGGTGGTCTGATGCTTTTTCAAAAAGTTAAAAATAGAAATACCATTGACCCAGTAATTCCACTACTAGGAGTATAAACTAAAGAAACGACAGCTGACAGCCAAGTAGATAAACACACACCCATGCTTATTGTTGTTTTATTCACAATATCAAGAAGAGGGAAGCAAGCCAAGTGCTCATCAACAAATAAATGGATAGAAAAATTATGGTATATTCACACAATGGAATACTACACAATACTGAAAAGCAAGGAACACATAAAATGTTACACAACATGGATAATCCTGAAGGACATTACACTGAGTGAAATATCTCAGTCATAAAAAGACAAATATGCTGCAGAAAACCATTGATATACAGCAGGTCTGACATGGGTGTTGGAGCGGAAATTAGAAGGGGATAAATAATGAACGCTGTGTTGGAACAGATGAAGCAAAGAACTGTTTTAAAGAAATATATGATTAGGCATTATTTGTATGACAACAATCCAGAATAAGAGGTGCATAGCAAAGTGTACTGCGGGCAGTGGGGGAGGAAGAAAATTATGCAATAATGAATGATTTTTTTTAAAGTTTGCAAATAGTTATTTGTGATTTAATCAATTGTAAACATATTACTGCCACAGCCTCTTCTAAACCCAGCCTGCGTGTCTGGCAGTTCTCTGTTGATGTGCTGTTCCAGTCATTTTTGGATCATTTTTAGTAAGATCATGCTTGCATATGATACTAATGATATTGTTTGATAATTTCCACTGTTTTGGGCCACCACTTTTTGGAATAGGCACAAATACTGATCTCTACCAGTTGGCCAGGAAATCAAGACAAATTACATTGGGAAGATCAGTTGACAGAGGTTCTCTTCAGAGCACTGAAGAGCAACAATGTCAGTCTAGAGACTAAGGTGCACCTGATCTAGACCATGATCTCACAATTACTTGTCATAGAGCATTGATTGTATCAGAGAGCTGTAGAACGGCTAAGGATTATAAAAGAAGAATTGATGCATTTGAGTTGTGGTGATGGAAATGAGTAGTGGCTATACCATAAACTCCGAGGAAAACAAAAGGTTCATTCCAGAGAGGGTGAAACCAGGCTGCTCCTTAGAAGCAAAGATTTTGAAGATTCATCTGACATACTTTACACATGTTGCAAGGAGGAACCAGTCCTTGGAGAGGGACATCATGCTTGGTAGGGTGGAGGGACAACACAGGAGAGGAAGACCCCGGTTGAGATAAATTGACTCAGTGACTGGGGTAATGGGAGTAGGTGTGTCAGATGGAGACAATGAGGTTAGCTCAGGATAGAGCAGGGTTCAGAGCAGTTGTATCTAGGGCTGCTATGAGGCGCAAGTTACAAGCACATAACAACAACACACATATTAACCTCTGTAATGCAGATGAATCTAAATTTTAAAAGCAAAAACATGGTGTTTTCCATATGGTATATTCTGCCTCTATATTCTAAATAGGGAGCTCTGGTGGCCTAGCAAGGTAAGGAGTTGTGCTGTCAATGTAAAGGCCTGCAGATTGAATCCATCAGCTAGTCTGAGAGAGAAAGATGAGCAACAATTTCCTGTGAGATTTATAGCCTCCGAAAACTCACTGGAAAGTCAGCAACAAGTTGGTTCTGACTCAACAGCAATGAAGATATACAGTAAAAAATATTTTTCATAGGACTCCTCCAGTTTCTTCATTGCCTTATGTGTATGTTTTGAGACACAGACTGAAGGAATCTTTTTAGTCTGTTAGTTTACCAGTACAGTGTGAATCTTAAATGTAATCACTCTGAGTTATTCAAAAAAGCAAGATAGGTACAGCAGTACATTAGGTGAAAACAGATGCCGTGGAAATCCGTGTACTACTGAAAAGAGTGTCTCTTTCACATATGCAGTCAATTGAATTCATGTGTATTCTATCAGCAAGCTACATGTGTATAATCAGTTTGTTGCTGTTGTTATGTGCCATCGAGTCACTTGTGCCTCATAGTGACCGTATGTACAGCAGCCCTAAACCCTGTTCTGCCCCATACCAATCTCACTGTCTCCAACACAACTATCCCCATTTCCCCAGTCACTGAATCAATCCGTCTCATAGAGGGTCTTCCCCTCATGTGCTGTCTCTCCACCCTCCCAAGCATGACATCCTTCTCCATGAACTTGTCCCTCCTTGCAACATGTCCAAAGTATGTCAGACGAAGTTTCAGAAATCTTACCTCCAAAAAGCAGCCTGGTTTAACCCTTTCCACGATGAACCTGTTCATTTTCTTAGCAGTCCATGGTATATTCAATACTCTTCCCCAGCACCACAGCTCCAAGACATCAATTCCCTTTCTATCCTCCCTAGTCATTGTTCAACTCTCTGACTCCTAACAAGTGATTGCAAAGACCAGGGACTATATCAGGTGCACCTTAGTCTCCAGAGTGACACCATTTCTCTTCAGAACTCTAGATATGTCCCTAACAGCAGACTTTTTCATCACATTATGTCTTTTCATTTCCTGGCTGCTGGTGCCAAGAGTGTTGACTGTGGAGTCAAGCAAACTAAAGCTGTGAGCAATCTCAGTCCTTCACCATCCATCCTGATGCTGTCAATTGTTCTAGTGGTGAGAATCTTTGTCTTTTTTATATTGAGCCTCAATCCATATTGAAGGCTGCATCCTTGACCCTCTGCAGCAAGCGCTTCAGGTCCTCCTCAGTTTCAGCAAGCAGGGTTGTGTCATCTGCATAACGCAGATTGTTGATGAATCTTCCTCCAATCCTGATGCCATACTTCTCCTCATAGAGCCCAGCCTCCTGGACAATCTGTTCTGTATATGGGTTGAAAAGGTATGGAGATAGGACACATCTCTGGCGTACACCCTTTCCAAATTTGAACCATGCAGTGTTTCCTTGCTCTGGTCTGACGACTGCCTCCTGGTCCAAGCATAGGTTTCACATTAGCATAATCAAGTGTTCTGGGATTCCCATTCTTCTTAGAGTCAGCCATAGTTTGTTATGATCCACACAGCCAAATGCCTTCGCATAATCAATGAAACAGACATTCGTCTTGTGCTCCCTGCTTTCAGCTAAGATTCATCTAACATAAATCACAGTTTACATTTTATAAAAAAAATTAAAATGACTAAATAATTCATAGTACTAATTTATAGCACATGATCTCCAGCCTCGTTTATGTCACCAAGTTTTATTTTCCAACTATTAATTTTTCTTCTTTGTTTTCAACTTTTGTTTTCTAGCTATGAATTATTATTATTAATGCATATTAACTGCATGTTCAAGACATTTTAGACTGCAAAAGTTGGTAGAAATTCTCAACTTCTTCCTCTTTGGCTTTCAAAGTTGAATAATAGTTGTATTAACAATACTATCTTGTATGTAAATGGGTAGTATCCTACCATTTACAGTACTGTAATTCAGGAGCTATCTTGATATGGGAGGCAGAGAAGGACTTACAAATAATGCTACATCATTCTTCTTTAATTTTTCTTTTCTGGCATATTAGATCATATGATTATATGAAACAAAATAGCCAATACCAGTCCATCTCAGCTCACTAAAGCCTAGGATGTTGACAATTATGTACTCTATTTAATTTTTTTTAACTCCAATTTTCCTAGACTTCAGATTGACCCTGCAAAAGACACTGGAGAAGCTCCGTATCAATAGAGCAGGAGCTGACTGTGGAATAGATCTTCAACTACGTAAATGCAAGTTAAAAATGAAGTTGGAGAAAATGAAAACACATCCACAAGGACCAAAATATGACCTTGAGAGTATCTCAATTAATTTTAAAACCCATCTTAAGAATAGATTTGAGATATTAACACTAATAGCCAAAGACCAGTTAAGTTGTGGAATGATATCAAAGACATCATCTATGAAAAATATAAAAGGTCATTACAAAGACAGAGAAGAAAGAAAAAACCAAAATTGATATCAGAACAGGCTCTGAAACTTGCACTGAAATGAAAAGCAATCAAAACAAGGGGAAGAAATCAAAACATGAGGAAAAGAGCTGAACAGAAGATTATAATATAATGTGCAGCTCGAGAAGATAAAACAAAGTATTATAATAAAATATGAAAGGAGGTGGAGTGTGATACTCAAAAAGCAAGAATATGTTCAGCATTTCACAAGCTGAAAGAACTGAAAAACAAATCCAAGCCTCTAGTTATGACACTGAAGGGATTCTATGGGCAAAATCTTGAAAGATGCTTTGAATTGCACAGAAGATTGTCCAGATTTCTCCTGTGGAGTAGCTGATGGATTTGAACTGTGTGCCTTTAAATTGACAATGCAGCTCTAACTCCCTACCACCAGAGTTTCCTTTGAATGATGCAGGAAACAGCAAAAGATGTAAGGAATACACAGGGCCACTGGACAAAAATAAATTGGTCAACATAGAAAGTAACATGTGATCAAGAACCACTTTTTTAAAAAGAAGAAGTTCAAGCTGCACTGAAAGGATTGACAAAAAATGAGGTCTCAGGAATTAGTGGAATACAAATAGAAGTGTTTTAGGAAGTAGATATAACTGTAAACATGCTTATCAGGCTGCTGACAAATGTGTAAAAAAACTACCTGGCCAACTGGTGGAAAGAGATCTATATTTGGTCTTAACCTAGAAAAAAGGTGATCCAATGAAATGTAGAAATAATCAAATATCATTAATAGTGACAGATGAACTATTGTATGATATCAAGGATAGCATTCATGAAGAGAGCAAAGTGTCATACAAAGACAGAGGAGAAAGGAAAAGCCAAAATGGATGTCAGGAAAGATCTGAAAATTGCACTAGAATTAAGACGCCAAAATAAAGGGGGAAATGTCAAAGTAAAAAAAACTGAACAGAAGATTTCAAAGAACAACCCAAAAAGACAGAGCAGAATATTATCATGGAATGTACAGAGAGTTGAAATTTAAGTATAAAAAGGGAAGACCTCACTCTGAATTTCTCAAGCTGAGAAAACTGAGAAACAAATTTAAGCCTGGAGTTGTAACATTGAGAGATGTCATGGGCAATATATCAAATGACCCAGGAGGGTGAGAGCAAAGGATGAGGATGGGCAGGGGAGAGATCAGTTTGATGGGTAAAGAAAACAGGAAAGATCTGGTGGGGACCTGAAAATACCAGGTAATGCTGGGCATAGTTCAATAGTGATTAATTTTCTAAAACACAAAGTTGGGAATGATTGTATGAACCATAATGCCAAAGAAGAAAAGTGTGAAATACAATGTATACATATTTTTTCAAAAAGATATTTGAAGATATTTGCAATGAATAAATCACTGATTGAGAAGGTGAAGAAGGAGAAGGAGGAGGAGGAGGAAGAGGAAGAGGAGAAAGAGGAGGAGGAGGAGGAGGAAGAGGAGTAAGAGGAGGAGGAAGAAGAAGAGGAGGAGGAAAAGAAGGAGGAGGAGCAGGAGGAGGAGGAGGAGAAGGAGGAGGAAGAGGAGGAGATGCAGAAGCAGTAGCAGAAGCAGAGGCAGGAGAAGGAGAAGAAGAAGTAGTAGTTGTTAGAGGAAACACACTGAGTCAATGTACCAAAAAGAACTCAGTGAAACTGAAAATTTTCAGAAAGTGAATATGAGAAGAAGCCAATGATAATGAAAGAGAAAGTTGAAGTTTCATTGAAAGCATTGGCAAAAAAAGTAAGTATTTGGTTCACATTCCCAAGAAAAGTGATTCAATAGAATGTGGAAACTATCAAACAATTTCATTAATCTCATATGCAAGCAAAATACTGCTAAAGATCATTCAAAAACGACTACAGATAGTATTTCGATAGGGAAC
This sequence comes from Elephantulus edwardii, assembly GCF_000299155.1. Classification (NCBI taxonomy): domain Eukaryota; kingdom Metazoa; phylum Chordata; class Mammalia; order Macroscelidea; family Macroscelididae; genus Elephantulus; species Elephantulus edwardii. The sequence continues at coordinate 10,150,722 of NW_006399792.1, read as the reverse complement.
TGCCAGAAGCTCAAGGAGGATTTAGAAGAGGCTGTGGATCCTGGCTGAAAGTAAAGACTACCAGAAAAAATGTTTATTTATGCTTTATTAACTATGCAAAGTCATTTGACTGTGTGGATCATAACAAGTTATGGCTAACATTGAGAAGAATGCGAATCCTAGAGCACTTATTTGTCCTCATATGAAACATGTACCTAGACCAAGGGGTGAACAGAGCAAGAGAATGTTACATGGTTTAAAAAGAACAAGGGAGTGTGTCAGGATTGTATTCTTTCTCTATTCAATCTGTATGATGAACAAATCATTAGAAAAGTTGGACTCCATAAAGAAGCATGTAGCATCTAGATCAGAGGAAGACTTATCAATAACTTGTTTCATGCAAATAACAGAACCTTGCTTGCTGAGAGTGATGAGTACTTTTAGCACTTGTTGCAGAAGATCAAAGAATATATCCTTCAATGTGAATTGACTCTCAATGTCAAGAAAACAAAAATTTTTACCACTGGACCTATAGAAAATATCATGGTAGATAAAGAAAAGATCGAAAGTGTCAACAATTTTCATCTTGCTAGGATCCACAATCCACTATCCTTGGTACTAGCAGTCAGGAAATCAAGAGACATATTGCACTGGGAATATCTGCAGTCACTAAACTCTCTAAATTCTTGATGATCAAGGATGTCAGCTTGAGAACTAAAGTGCATACGATTCAGTGTATTTTTCTAACCACTTTTCTATGAGTCTGAGAGGGGCACAGTGAATAAGGATAACAGAAGAAAAATTGATACCTTTGAGCTGTGGTGTTGAAGAAGAGTACTAAACATTCCATGGGCTTCCAAAAGAACAAATAAATATATCTGGAAGAGGGTGCAGCTAGAGTACTCCTTGGAGGCAAAGATGATAATGCTTCGTCTCACATACATGGGTATGTTGCTATGAGGAGGCTATTCCTTGGAGAGGGACATAATGCTCAGAAAGGCAGAGGGTCAACGATGAATAAGAAGACTCTCAATCATGTGGATAGACACTGTAATTGCCACAATGGGCTCTCGTGTGTCAGGAAGTGTGAAGATGGCACAGGATAGTAGGACAGGGTTCAGATCTGTTGTTCATAGGAATGCTTTGGGTCACACTTGACTCAATGTCACCTAACAACAAATAACAATAATTAATATCACCTGCAAGTATTGTTGAAGATTACTTAAAAAACCATCCAGAATAGTACACCAAGAGAGAACTGTCATAAGTTCAAGCCAGAATCAGAAAAAGCTGTGGCACTAAGAGACATCATTGCTCAACTCAGGTGGATCTTTGCTGAAAGCAGGGAATACCAGAGAGATGTTTACATGTGTTTTATTTATTAAACAAAGGCATTTGACTGTGTAGAACCTAAAAAAAAACCCGAAAAACCAAAAAACAACTATGACTAACATTAAGAAGTATGGGAATCCTTCTTGTTGTTGTTGTTGTTTAAGTGCCATTGAGTCGCTTGCGACTCATAGCAAGCCTATGTACAACAGCCCTAAACCCTGCTCTGTCCTGTGTCAATCTCACTATCTCCAACACACCCACCGGATTACCCCAGTCACTGAATCAATCCACCTCATAGAGGGTCTTCCCCTCCTGCTCCAACCCTCCACCCTCCCAAGCATGATGTCCCTCTCCAAGGACCTATCCCTCCTTGCAACATGTCCAAAGTATGTCAGACAAAGCCTCAGAATCCTTGCCTTCAAGGAGCAGCCTGGTTTAACCCTCTCCAGGACAGCTGAAAGACATCAATTCTCCTTCTATCCTCCCTAGTCATTTTCCAACTCTCTGATGCATAACAACTGATTGCAAAAACCATGGTCTGTATCAGATGCACCTTAGTCTTCAGAGTGACACAATTGCTCTTCAATACTTTGGAGAAGTCCCTAACGACAGACTTTCCCATCTCAATACAACTTTTTGATATCCTGGCTGCTGGTGCCAAGAGTGTTGACTGTGGAGCCAAGCAAACCAAAGCTGTGAACAATCTCAATCTCTTCACCATCCACCCTGATGCTGCTAATTGGTCCAGTGGTGAGAATCTTTGTCATCTTGATATTGAGTCTCAATCCATATTGAAGGCTGCATCCTTGACCCTCTGCAGCAAGCACTTCAGGTCATTCTCAGTTTCAGCAAGTAGAGTTGTGTCATTTGCGTAACATAGATCGTTGATGCATCTTCCTCCAATCCTGATGCCACACTTCTCATACAGCCCAGACTCCCCGATAATCTGTTCTGTATATAGATTAAAAAGGTATGGAGATAGGACACCTCCCTGGCGTATGCCCTTTCCAATTTTGAACCATGCAGTGTGTTCTTGCTCTGTTCTGACAACTGCCTCCTGCTCCTAGAACACTTAATTGTGCTCATACACAACCTATGCATATGCTATACATAGACCAAGAAACAGTTATCCAAACAGAACAATGGAATGTTGCATGGTTTAAAATCAAGAAAGGGGTGCAGCAGGATTGTATCCTTTCTCCATGCCTACTCAATATTATGCAGAGTGATATCATTTGAGAAACCATATCATTTGAGTACTATATGAAGAAAAATGTGACATTAGGATCAGAGGAAGATTCATTAACAATATACTTTAAATACCACAACTTCTTACAGAAAGTAAAGAAGATGATGCAAGTATTATGGAAGATCAAAAATTATACCCTTCACTATTAATTATACCTCAACATTAAGAAAATAAAATCCTCATAAATGTACTAATAGGCAACATCATGATAGATAGAAGAAATGCTGATGTGGTCAAAGGTTTCATTTTACTTGGAGCCACAATCAACATCCTTGGTAGTAGCATCCAAGAAATAAATGACATGTTGCATCCAAGAATACAAATAACATTGGAGAAATCTGCTGTTGAGGACCTCTACAAAGGTCTAAACAACAAGGGTGTTAGTTTAAAGATTAAGGTGCACCTGATTCATCGTCTTTCATGCTTCCTATGCATCTGAATGTTGGACAATGAGTAAATAAGACCAAAGAAGAATCAACGTCTTTGAAATGTGGTGCTGGTGAAGAGTATTGAATGTCCCATGGACTTCAAAAGGAACAAACAAATCTGTCTTGAAGGAAGTACAACCAGAATGCTCCTTAAAAACAAAGATGGTGAAACATCATCTCATCTAGCTTGGATATTTTCTCAGGAAGGACCAATCTTTGATGAGAGATATCATACTGGAAGAGAAATAGATGAAGATCCTCACATGGAGGGACACAATTACTACCACAATGGGCATGGGCATTACAGAAATTGTGAGGATGGTTTAGCATAAGACAAGCTTAAGATACCTTATTTGTAGGTTCACTATGACACATAGCTTATTTGAAGACACTTAAAAACAGCAAAAACAACTAAAAAGACTTCCCTTAGCACCATGCCCTAAATTTGGACTTATTTGGACTTCTAACCTCTTGAACTGTAAGAAAATTAATTTCTTTAAATTATTATTGTTGTTGTTAGGTATGCTCGAGTCAAGTACAACTCATAACGACCTTATGAACAAAAGATCTGAACCCTGTTCTATCCTGTGCCGTCCTTACACTTCCTGACACACAAGAGATCATTGCAGAAGTCACTCTGTTAATCCACGTGGTTGCGGGTCTTCCTCTTCTTCACCAACTCTCCACCCTTCCCAGCACCATGTCCTTTTCCAAGGAATAGACCTCCTAGAAACATGCCCGAAGTATGTGAGGCAAAGCCTCATCATTCTTGCCTCCAAAGAACACCCCAGTTTGCACCCTCTCCAACACATATCTGTTTGTTCTCTTGGCCACCTATAGGATGTTTAATGTTCTTCTCCAACACCACACAGCTCAAAGGTATAAACTCTTTCCCTGACATTCTTATTCATTTTTCTGCTCTCAGATGCATAGCAAGTAATCAGAAAGACCATGGCCTGAATCAGACACTTCTTAACCCTCAAACTGATATCACTACTCCTCAATAATTTGGAGAGGTCCCTAACTGCAGCTTTTCCCAGTGCAAATATCTCCTTATTTCCTGACTGCTGATATCAAGTGTGTTAATTGTGGATCCAAGCAAGATGAAGCTGTTGATAGTTTTAATCTCTCCATTCTTCATGATGCTGCGTATCAGTCTAGTGGTAAGAATCTTTGTTTTCTTGATATTGAGATGAACTCTAAAGAAGGAATTCTTTAAATTACAGGCTCTTTAAAAATTATATTTTTTTTTTGTTACAGAAACCCTACATGAGTGAATTGTGGAAATGGAAAGAAGTTGACAAACTCTGGGTGTCAAGGAACTAGAAAGCATCATCATTGATATAACCACAATGGGAGCAAAAAGAGGCCAGAAAGGAAGACTGTGTGTTAAGCACCAAGATCTAAAATTAATTTGGAGATCTGTCCGGGAGAACAAGGGAATGATGATAGATGGCAGTGATGAAAAGGAAAAAGGCCCATAAAGACAAAATGAGTCAATGGAGAGAAAGTACAGGAAGAAATGCTGTCAGAGTTAGTTAAACAAAGGTCAAGGTTAGAAACCTGGCTTTAGTGAAAATTGTGATGAAACATCCATATAACACTTCAAGATGAAAGAACTTTTCCCTGACTCCAGGAACTGTTGATAGTCCATCATCAACACTCTTTAAGAATGCTTTGATTATAGACTGCCTTTTTCTCCTAGAGGTACACTCTGTTTGCAATATAGCCTGCAACCAAAACTTGATGCAGAAATATGAAAGCCTTGGGCCTTTACTCTCAACTCAAGGAGCATCCCAGTTTCAGAATTTCCCATGTAGTCAGGTCATCTGAGATCTTTATTGAAGGTGTGTCTAAATATTCTCATTGCCCAGTCTGTTTGTTCCTTTCCACAGATGTTAATTCAATGAATAGTCTCTCATTTATTTCCTACCTGCTAATCTCAATTTCTTAATCCTACGCTACTTTCTGAAATGGTTCTGTGTCAGTCAATTCTTTTTGGTAAATTGTCTCTTTGTGTTCTTTCTATCTTCTTTTTATGCCTCCTGGATAATTCAAGATTTTGCCCACAGCATATTTCAGTATTGCAACTCGAGGCTTGAAAAGGTTCTACAGTTCTTTCAGCTTGAGAAACACCAAGTGAGTTCTTGTCATTTTCTTTTCTGACCTTATCATTTCACTATAAATACTTTGCCTTCTCAATCTGCCTTCTGAAATCTTCTGTTCAATTATGTTACTTTGGCAGATGACACAACCCTGCTTGCTGAAACTGAGGAGGACCAGAAGTGCTTGCTGCAGAGGGTCAAGAACTGCAACTTTCAATATAAATTGAGGCTCAATATCAAGAATCAAGAATCTGGGGATTCTGGGGCTTCGTCTGACATACTTTGGACATGTTACCAGGAGGGACGGGTCCTTGGAGAGGGACATCATGCTTGGGAGGGTGGAGGGACAGCGCAGGAGGGGAAGACCCTCTATGAGATGGATTGATTCGGTGACTAGGGTAATCGGGATGGGTGTGTCAGAGGCGGTGCGGTTGGCGCAGGATAGAGCAGGGTTTAGAGCTGTTGTGCATAGGGTCGCTATGAGTCGGAAACGACTCGATGGCACATAACAACATAACAACAACTCAATATCAAGAAGACGAAGATTCTCACCACTGGACCAATTGGCAGGATAAGGATGGATGGTGAAGAGATTGAGATGGTTCACAGCTTTAGTTGGCTTGGCTCCACACTGAACACTCTTGGCACCAGTAGCCAGGAAATTAAAAGACATATCGTGATGGGAAAGTCCGCTGTTAGGGACCTTTCCAAAGTTCTGAAGAGCAATGGTGTTTCTCAGCAGACTAAGGTGCATCTGATAAAGGCCATGGTCTTTGCAATCACTTGTTATGCATCAGAGAGTTGGACAATGACTAGGGAGGATAGAAGGAGAATTGATGTCTTTGAGCTGTGGTGCTGGAGGAGTGTTGAGGGTACCATAGACTGCAAGGAAAACAAACAGATTCATCCTGGAGAGGGTTGAACCGGGCGGCTCTTTGGAGGCAAGGGTTCTGAGGCTTTGTCTAACATACTTTGGACATGTTGTAAGGAGGGACTGGTCCTTTGGGAGGGATATCATGTTTGGGAAGGTGGGGGGAACAGCGCAGGAGAGGAAGACCCTCTATGAGGTGGATTGATTCAGTGACTGGGGTAACCGAGATGGGTGTGTCAGAGGAAGTGTGATTGGCACAGGACAGAGCAGGGTTTAGAGCTGTTGTACATAAGGTCGCTATGAGTCACAAGCAACTCGACGGCACATAACAACAACAACAATACTTTTACAATGTCTATAACAACAACAACAATACTTTTACAAAGTCTTCCCTTTTTTTTCTTTTGTATAGCATTAATGTCATTCTCACAGCTTACCTGGTCTTTGATATCAGTATTCAATGCCTCAAGCTTATTCTTGAGCTGTTTTGTGTTTTTATTTTCTTTTTCATTTAGGTGGGATAGACTCCAAGTTGCATTTTGGTTCTTGTGGATTTGTTTTCAGTTTTATTAGCTTCAGTATGAACTTGCATATTAATAGTTAGTGATCTGGTCCAAAGTCAGCAGCTGGCCTGGTTTTAACTGCTAGTATAGAGCTACTCTAATGATACCACAAATTTAGTCATCTCATTTCTATTTAGTCCACCAGATACATTTCCTCTCCAGTCTCATTTCTGTCACCAAGCTTGTAATTTTTCAACTACCAGTCCTTTTTCCTTGTTCCCAATTCCAGTCACCAATTATTACTAATGAATCTTCATTGCATGTTCAATGTGTCACAAAGGGAAAACTGCTGTCAAAGAAAAGACTTCTCCAGAGTACTAAAGAGCAGTGATGTCAATTTAAAGTCAAAGTTGAGCCTGATCCAAGCCATGATTGTCTCAATTGCTTGCTATGCAACTAAAATTTAGACACATTTATTACTAAGAATGACAGAAGAAGAACCAACACCTTCGAGCTACAGTGTCAGAGGATAATACTGAATAACCCATGGATCAACAAGAGCAGAACAATGTCTGTCCTGGAGAAAGTGAAACCAGAGCACTCCTTGGAGGCAAGGATGGTAAACTCTACCTCACATACTTTGAGCATATGCTTGGGGGGAGGGTGGGCAGTCTTTGGAAAAGACATCATGCTTGATAAGGTGGAGCGTCAGTAGAAGAGAGGAAGACCCTCAACAAGATTGACACGGTGACTATAACAATGGCTTCAAGAGTGTCAGAGATAATGAGGATGGCACAGGATAGGGCAGGGTTTAGAGCCATCATGTACAGGATTGCTATGAGTCGCAGTAGACTTGATGACACAAAGCAACAATTTCCATCTCAGAGATTTATTCCCAGGAAAGCCAAACTGTAATATACCAGCATGCCAATTGTTTCAAAATAAAGTAAGGCTCCAGAAGTGTCCTTGAGATCCAATATTGCTCACTATTTTTAGATTTTACCCAAAGTTCCAAATAGAACCTAAGCATAATGGTTAATAAGTTAATACTGAATATTTTCTACATGCAAAAAAAAATTATACATGTTAATTCAATGACTTTTTAGAACTCCATTTTATAGATGGAGAAACTGAAGCAAAGGGAGATTATGAAACTTGATCAAGATCACATAATTGTTTTGTATTGGTATCAGGATTCACCCCTCAGCAGTCCTTGAGGTAAATAACCCTTCTCTTACTCTCTTCCCTATAATCCCTCTCATGAATGTGCATTTGATGAATGATTGTTTTTCTACATCTAAAAATGTCCAGACCTCTTTTTGAAGAATCAGATTAACAAAAGAGAGTAATGACTTTAAAAAAGAAAAAAATCTGTTTTCTATTACTTGATTCTTCTCTCTTACTGTGTTCATTTCATGCTAGTTAAATACCAGTATTAGTACCATCAAATCAGTTCTGACTCATGCTGATCCAAGTGGGTCAGAGTAGATCTATACTCCATTTAGTTTTCACTGACTGATATTTTGAAAGCAGATCTCTTAAGATGCCCTTGGGTAGGATCAAACTTCTAGAATTCTGGTTAGCAGCCAATTGTGTTGAGTCTTTGCACCACTCAGGGACTACATACATAACTTCACATCCTCTCCCTGCCCACCCCCCACCCAAAAAAAAAAGAAAGAAAAGATACTGACTAAAAGTCAGTGAAACAGGCAAGTCTAAACCTAAACAATTTTTGGGGTAATTATAGAAATGGCAGTACCCAAGCAAATCATCAAGAGGTAAATAAATGTGTAGGTGCAGTAAAGTTATTTTTAAACTCTTCCTTTCAAAAGGTAAATGTGCATTATTTATCAGATTTCTGCCTATGTGGTAAACTAAGCAGTAGATTCCAAAGGTCAAATAATCATGGATTGTTTGCAGACCATGATTTTGTCTATTTATTAAATTTCTCTTCCTAGAAAATTATCAGGAGAGCTGATGGTATTTGCTAGTAACCAAAAGATTGTGGCTAAAATTCAACAGCTGCTCTGCGTGTGAAATAGGAAACATTCCTCTCCCATAAGGATTTCTAGCCTCAGAACCTCAATGGTGGGTCATAATAAATTAGTCAACTCCTAAACACTGAGTTTAGAAAAAGAGAACTTTTACAGAATTCTATGGGAAATGAACCCAATACATAGGAAACAAAAATAGAAAAACAAACCTACCACAAAAAGGTCTATCATATTCAGTTTCATTTTGTGGCCAGTGTCACATATTCTTATTCATGCTTATTATTCATATAATTAAATGACAGTAAAAGAAGTTCTCCTTCACATATGTTATCTTCTTCATCTTCTCTGTTGTGAAATAAACATGAAGCTGTCAAAGAGAATAAACCAAGAGAGGCTAAACTAATTTGCTACTGATAATAGTCATTATAAACAATGTGAAAGCTGTTCCACCTCACTACGATTTGAATAATCTATAAAAAGTCACTATATTCTATAATCTTGAGTATGTGAGGAAGAAATGAAAGTTTAAGAAGTGAAATCAGCAGAGATAACACAAAATAAAAGAGCCACTTGGAGACCGATTTCTAAAAGTCAAATGCCTTCAAATGCCACCCTCAAGCAATTTTTATTAGGTCATTTACCCCCCTCAATATAGATAAAGACATAGTTAAATGTACAATCTCAAGAAATCTTGGTGAGAATGAATAATTCTTTGGAAAACTCACAGCGGTGGCCTGGGTGAGTGTAGAACAGAGAAACACAAGTTTAAATTAAATATGTCAAGAGTTTTGATGTTGTTGTTGTTGTTGTTGTTATGTGCCGTCGAGTCGCCTGCGACTCATAGCGACCCTATGTACAACAGCCCTAAACTCTGCTCTGTCCTGTGCCAATCGCACTGTCTCTGACACTCCCATCCCAATTATCCCAGTCACTGAATCAATCCACCTCATAGAGGGCCTTCCTCTCCTGCGCCGTCCCTCCACCCTCCCAAGCAAGATGTCCCTCTCCAAGGACCGGTCTCTCCTCACTACATGTCCAAAGTAAGTTAGACGGAGCCTCAGAATCCTTGCCTCCAAGGAGCCATCCGGTTTAACCCTCTCCAGGACAAATCTATTTGTTTTCCTAGCAGTCCATGGTATTCTCAGTACTCTTCTCCGGCACCACAGCTCAAAGGCATCAGTTCTCCTTCTACCCTCCTTGGTCATTGTCCAACTCTCTGATGCATAACAGGTGATTGCGAAGACTATGGCCTGTATCAGACGCACCTTAGTCTCCAGAGAGACACCACTGCTCTTCAGCACTTTGGAGAGAGTTTTGATACCATTTGAAAATATGTATATTATCAAGTTAAGCAAAAATGAACAAGCTATTAAATTGTATAATTTCTTAATCACGATTAAGTATACCAAAACATGCCAGAAAAGGACCAAAAATAGGCAAAACAACTTTGAAAAAGATACCTTAGAGATATCAAGTCTTACTCTTATTAAACTGTAATTATTGAAACGAGTATTGGAGCAGGCATAGACAAGAAATCAGGTACAGAACAAAAGCCTAAAACAGACCTTCTATAAAATATTTAAGTATGTAAATAAAAGTTTGATCCTTCCCTTTTTTTGTATATATACAAAAAGTGAAATCAAATTAGTTAAAAGATTTAAATGTGAAAAATAAATCTTAAAGTTTTGCCCCCCAAAATAGTCCAATAATATTATGTGACAGTGAGAATTTCTTAAATAAAACACAAAAACTAAATAATAAATCATAAAAAAAATCATTATAATATTAAATGTTGTTTTTATGTGCCATCAAGTCGTTTGCGACTCATGTACATATAATTTTTTAAAGTTATAAACAAATTAAAAAGACAAGCTACATGTTGTAAGAAGATATTTAAACATCTATTTTTATCCTGAATACATAATTTCTAAAACTAATGTGTGAAACCTAAGTAGAGATAAAGCAAAAGAATATCAACAAGCAATTTAAAAAAATTACCAATATACATTTGAGAAAATAATTATCCTTACCTCTAATCAAGGAAATTATTAAGAATGGGATGCTATTTCATATCTAAAAGACTGGTAAAGATTAGAAACTTTGACAATGTTGGCAACAATGGAAACTTCAGACCTATGCTAAAACAGGCAGCAAGGATCTAAAGATAACCCTCTCTTTTTTAGAAGTACGATAAACTCTTCTTAATGGTGATAATTTCAAGGCAAGGAGAAAGATAATAAGCACCATTGTAAACTGTGAGAAGTTTAAGATACTCTGAGCATGAAAGTTTTGTAGCCTTCACTTAAATCAGACCTCAGGGCAAATATCTGTATTCCCTCTAAACAAGTCATCCCTCCACTGCCTATTCTTTTAAGAAAACATCCTCCTAGTGTACTTGCTTCTGACTAGACTCCCACTGTTGCAAGCAACTAAAGAAACTAAAAAAAATAAATCCCTCACCTCCTATCCACCAGACACAAATGCCAAAGTAATCTCAATGTTTGTCTTTATAGAACTAAGGGGAAAGTTATTAGAAAGACAAGTGGTCTGGCGTTACTTGTGTTCCTAGGTGACCTAGGGTCAGTTCCATCTCATAGTGAGCTTCTGCACAAACAGAGCAAAATGGTGTCCAGTCCTACACTGTCCATAAAAATCTCCACAGTGCTTGAACCCATTGTTGCAGCCATTGTATCAGTCCATCTCATCGAGGGTATTTCTCTTTTTCACTGACACCCAGCTTTATTGTGATGTCCTTCTCCAGGGATTGGCACCTTATAATATGCCTAAAATACGTGCTATGAAGGTATGTACACATCCTTACCTTCATAAAACATGCTGGCTGCACTATTGACAAGATAGGTCTAATTTTGTGACATTCCACTGTATCCTAAAAATTCTTCACCAATAACACAATTTAATGAAATCAGTTCTTTTTCATTGTCCAAATTCACATGTATATGAGACAACAGAAAATGCCTTGGGTCTGGTGCATCATAGTCTTAGTGGCCTTCTTGCTCTTTACTACTTTGTAGAGGTCTTTTTCTGCAGATTTTTCCAGTACAATGCATTTTTTGAATTTTCCCAGTCCTACAGCCATTGCTTGTTCTCAGCAAAATTCATGATAAAGCAATTTATAAGAGGAAAATGTAAATGTCGTGACCTAATCCAGAGGGGGTTGTGCTGTTAACCTCTCTGGTAGTTCAAATCTACCAGTGGCTTCACAAGAAGAAAGTCAATCAATCTACTCCTGTATGACATACAGCCTCTGAAAACCTGTTGGAGTGGCAGCAATGAGTTTGAGGCTTGTGTTTGTTTTGTCTCCCTCCACTCTAGGAGTTGGCAGCTAGCTAGCATCTTGATGGCGATCTCAACTTGATGGCTATCACGTAAAGGACATTTCTGAGGTTGTGTTTGTTGTATGTTACTATTCTTCCCGCCCCCCTTGAAAGTAGGTGGTCCTTGAGCCTTTGACCAAGGGTGGAGGCCTGTGAGAGGGTGTGGCTTTAAAATCCAGTAGGCCCTCGGGCCTGTGGCCCTCAGGCCAAATTTATTAATTTTAGAATGAATATTCTTTAAAAGACACAGCAATCATTCGTCTATTTACTGTACCGAACAACTTGGAGTTGCTGTGATGCTGAACACTGTTCCATAGTCGTGTCAAATACCATAATGGTTACCCATTATGTACAGTGTTTGGATGAGCTTCCAGATTGATTCATGTTGGGAAGCAGGAGTGACATCCACTTTCTAAACTAGATGCCTCTGGAAATTCTACAAGCTCTCTAAGTGTACAGAAATTATGTTAATTATAGAACAGAGTTCAGGTCTTTTGTGCAAAGCTTGCTCTGAGTCGTATTCTACTTGATGACAGTTAACCACTGCTAAATGAGACTAGTGCTGTTATATCTGGAGGAACAGTCTTCCACTTTGCACATCACCCTTTGACGGTGTGCTGTACGAAGTAACCTGGATTTGCTGTGATGCTGAACCTGTGGCATTGAGGTATCAAATACCATAACAGCTTCTCATTATGTACAGTGTTAAGTGGAACTCCCAGCTGTAAAACTGTTTTGGATGCAGAAGTAGCATCCACTTCCTAAACCACATGCCTCTGGAAACTCTAAGAACTTGGAGAAATGACTATAATTATGGAAAGGCATAAGGTCTTTTGTTCATAGAGTTGCTATGAGTCATCCTTGACTCAATGGCAACCAATAACAACAACAACAACTTGTAAATTAGAAAGCTATTAGGGTGTTTGTATTTTTGTTGTTGTTTCTTCTTCTAGGTTTGGACCACTTTGTCTATGAGAATTTATTTGTCCCTAAAATGACAGATTGGAGATCTCTCTCCCCTCCCCGTTCTCCTTCCCCCCGCCCCCAAGTTCTTTTTATTCGGGAGTATTAACAGAAACAACTCAAATCATGCTGGCTGTGAAATCTGAATGAAGATACAAAAGACAGAAGTAATTATATAAAACACAAATGTACAGAAATTATAATATAAAGCAAAATGTATATAAATTAAACAATGTATATGAATAATTGTATGGCAATATAAATAAAAATATATTTTAATAATATATTTAATAATTATTATATTATTTTATAATTATTTTAGTATATTCTATTCTTTCTTGTAGTATTAATCATATTGTTATATTAATAGTATATATCATAACATATTATTTAATAAATAATTTTTTTAAGAGAGAGAACCCTTTCCACCGCATACCCTACTTTGAGATTTTGAGGAACAAAATCCCCATCTCTGGATGGTTCTGTGGTGTTTTTATCTACTCTTAATGTCTCCTGTGACTGGGCAATAGCCATCTCTTTGGGCCTAACCTCAAAGACTTGGGAAAACAGATTCCAGAGAAAAAAGAAATTGTTCCTAGATAAGACTAACCTCTTTGATTAAATGAGAGGTTTCCTTTAGATGTTAGAAGAAAATACCTACATAAAACAACTTTAATGCTAAAGACAGAGGTAACCCCACAACTGGGATCTCTTGAGAAAGATTTTATTATGTGTATTTTGCATGCTCTTAAATACTTTTAAAGACTTATTACCAGTGATTTTAAGCATTTCTTCCTGTGTCTTTTGACCATCTGAAGATATTCAGAAAACTCTTTCCATGTCATTTGCTCGTTTTGTAATTGTCTTATAAGTCTTGTTCTTGTAGAGGCCAAGAAGGATTCTGTAAATTTTTAACATGAAACCCTTGTTTGAAATGGTATTGCCAAATGTTTTCTCCCCCATCAGTAAGTTTTCTTTTCACTCTGTTGAAAAATGGTTTTGATGGCGGAGGGAGATACCCTCTTACCTCAAAGTGGCAAACTTTAACAGGACAGCAAGTATTAAATGTTGGAGAGGATGTGGTGAGTTAGGAACTCTAAAACATTGTTAATGGGATTGTAAAATGGTACAACCACTCTGGAAGACAGTTCAGCATTTCCTCAGAAAACAAACCATAGAAATACCAGTATACCCCAAGTATATACCCAAATGAGGACTGAGGTACAAACAGAGATTTGTACACCAGTGATCATACCAGCATTATTCACCATCACAAGAACTTGGAAACAATGCAAATGCCCAACCACAATCAAATAGAATGTGAAATTTTGGTATATTCGCATGATTGAATACTATGCAGTTTGCAGGAGCAACGATTTTGTAAATCATTATCTAACTTTGGAGGAACTGGGGAGCAATAAGGTTAGTGAACTAACTCAGTCCCATAATGACATATATTGTATAAGACCATTATTGTAGAAAGTGTATGGGGATCTAAGAGAGGAGTAGGGGAAAGCAGAGGGGTGAGGATGGGAAAGTAACCATCGGGTCACACAACTTGATGGGGGTAGAGGGAGGAAGGGATGGGTAAAGGAAATGGGAAAGATCTGTTGTGAAAAACAAAGCACACAAACTTTGTTAAGTAAACCAGTATAAAATAAAAAAAATCTTTATTTAAAGAAAAGTGATACTTATCAAATGAGTTTTTAACCCTTCTTAGTTTCCTTAATTACGTTTAACACTTGAGCAAAGAAAGTCAGATACAGAATAAGGAAATTTGACAACATATGGAAAAGATCCCTTGTCCATGTCCAACTCTCTGCCTGTGCAGGGGAGGGAGTCAGCAGTCTAGCAGTGAGGACTGACTAAGCAGCTCAGGGTGAGTGGGCTTCACAGCAGAGCTGAATGCAGTTAAGGAAAGCGCAAAATGCTAACCATCGCTTTCCAAGAAGCCCAAGGGGACTGCAAGGGAAAGCTTCCCATTTCCCTCCTTACATGTTTGAGCAAGCTGAGCCTGGAAATGGAATATAAATGAATGCTTATGTTATGTAAATTCTGTGGTGTAGGTGTTATTGGGTGCTGTTAAATCAGTTTCGGCTCATAGCAATGTGACAAGATCTGCCCCACTGGGTTTTCTAGTCCGTCATTTTTTATAAGGTTGTTGTGTACCATCGAGTCAGAACTGACCCATAGCTGACCCCCGGGAGGGTTTTCAGAGGCAGTTAATTTCACGGAATGCGATTGCCCATCTTTCTAAAACAGATCAGCAAATCTTCCTCCCAAACAACAGCGAGGTGAATTTGGACCAGAACCTGAGTGTTTAAACTAGAGACCAAAGATCCTGTAAATGTCCTGAATAATCTTATAAAAACTGCTATCCGCAGACTGAAATATTTGCTTTGCAGCCTTTCTTTCCCCTTTTCCACTATTCTCAGTCCCCATTTCCATAAGAGAGAGAGAGAGAGAGAGAGAGAGCCAAGTGAGATTGTTGTTCTCATAACAGCAGTTAACTCCATCAGGCCATCCAAAACCATCATCTACTCTAGCCTTTCTCTGCACCACCATTATAAGCATCACTCAGATCCCAACAGGGAAAAGAGTAATAATAGCTTGGCTCCACACATTGCATGACTGTGGCTATGACTGATTGAGATACAGCACTTAGCCGTGTGCTGCCAATGGTGATATTGTTACAGTAAATTCATCATCCTGACATGTTCATAATACTCCGACACCACTGCCTTATTATGTCCCAGGTGACAGGGTTAATGCCTAAGCTGTGCAGTTTGAGGTGACACATTGCACCAAGAAGAATGACAGCATCCTTTGTATCTCACATAAATGCTCTACATCTCCTATCAAATGAGGAGAACTGGTAATGTAGTGGTTAAAGCACCTTGCTGGCTGCTACCTAAAAGTGATCAGTTCAAAGCCACCAATCATTCCATGGGAGAAAAAGGTGGCAGTATGTTTTTGTAAAGATTTATAGCCTTTAAAATCTGATAGGGCAGTTCTTCTCTCTGCTAGAGGGTAATCAGGAGTTGGAATCAACTCAAGGACAGTGGTTGTTTTGCAGTTTTAGGGGGTTTAATTGTTAAGTTTATCCTACCACTTGCTGGTAAATGTGAATCGCAGTCAATCTGAGGAAAATGAAGTGCTCAAAGACAAGATTAAAGGAGGTGGTACCTGAATGAAATGGAAACTAAATGGTTTTCCTCGGCTGGGCTTTTCAGGGAAGTGCTGCTTCTGGGAGACACCATCATTATCAACTGTATACACACTGATCAATAGGCTCATCTTTATAACAAAGGAGATTTTCCTGAGTAATGTAATTACTTGTAGAAAAGAATGACTCTCATTCCCTTCAACACCTATAAATTAATAGTAGTCTAAGGCAAACCAGAAAATCAAGTATCCAAGGAAATTCATACCCCCTCAACTCTATGTCTCCATTCACCAGAGAACGGCAGTGTTTACACAATGACTACAAGCTACACTCGACGGCACATAACAACAAAAAGCTCCTAGTGTCTACTTTGGAATGAGTAACTCTCACTGTCTGTCTTTAAGTTGATTAGAAGTAGCAATTGAAACACAAAAAGTTTCTTTGAAAAGCTTGGAAATGCTACTTGCATTAGTGAGAAGTGACAGAGAAAGGAGGGGAAAGAGTCAATAAGGGGAGTGGTCCTGAGCTGGCAGATGGGAATGAAATCCTGTGGGGAAACTCTGAAACTGTAAAACACGCACTTCTGGTTCATTATCACCCAAGAAGAAAACTGAGTGATTTATTCTAAAGTCCCATGAGTGATTGGTAGAGATTTACTCCCCAGTAGGACAGATTGATAATAAGTAAGTGGCAATACAAGCATCTCTTCAGGAAATTCTTGGGCAATTCAAGAAGTCTTTGGACAGGCCACTGAATCCATTTGTTTGGAAATAGTATAATCCTTACAAATGGATAAATAAATAATATCAGGGCAAATAAAGAAGGAACATAAAATTATCTATTACTCCATTCTACTTGGGTCAACAAATAACGCCCAAGGAAACTGCAGTCAAGCAATCAAAATTGAGAAAGGAAACTGTTTTGTCACTAAGAAAGAAGAAGTAGGAGCAGAGTGCATCTTTTGGAACCAGGACTGCTAGCTAAAATACTTCTAAAACCAGTGGGAGGTTGATGTCAAAATGCAAGGAAATCTCCAAGGAATTCCAGAAACATGGATGTTGGAAGATACAAGGACCATCCTCCTAAATTGTGAATCAACAAAAAGAAAATCTTCCTTTAGAACCCACAAGCTGAATTTAGACTTCCGATATCTTAAACTAAACTGTAAAAGAATGCATTTCTCCTTGGAAAAGAATAAAGAAAGAAGATAAATAAAAATTGAACAACTATGCTGCAAAGGACACACTTAAAACATTTTTAAAACAAGAGATAACACTCTAAGGAGTAACGCTTGGCTTCAACCAAGCCTTTTTCAGTCACCTCAAATGCTTGTGGAAACTGGACAATAAAAAAAGAAGACAGCAGAAGAATGAACGCATTTGAACTGCGGTGCTAGCAAAGAATACTGAATATATGCTCAAAGATTGGGAAAAAATGAGTCTTTGAAGAAATATAGACAAAATATTCTTTAAAATTAGGATGGTAAAGTTTTATTTTGCTTACTCTGGATATATCAATGACCAATTGCTAGCAAAGAGCATGATTTTGGTAAAGGGTGGTGGGGTGGAGGGGTAGGTGATGAAGACAGTGGAAGTCCTGAGCAAGATGGATTGATGTAGTAAACAAAACAACAGATTGAAATGGAGTTAAGATCATGACGGTGCAAAACTAGGAAATATCCTATTACATGTGTATATCGGCAAAAATATTAAATGATCCAGGAAGAATCAAAAGAAGAGAGAATACACAGAATCACTATACCGAAAAGGATTGGCTGACACTGAAATATTTCAAGAAGTAGCATATGCTTAAGAACTAATGGTAATGAGAGAAGACTTTTGCACTGCACTGAAGGCATGGGCAATGAATAGGCCCTGGAATTGATGGAATACCAATTTACATTTTTCAAATGACAGATATAGTCATGGAGATCCATGTTTGTTCCCATTCCCAAGAAATGTTATCCAACAAAACATGGAAATTAATAAATAATATTTTTAATATCAAATGAAAAACACTGCTGAATACCATTCAAAAATGACTAGAATAGGATAGGGAATTATCAGATCCTCAAACTGAATTTAGAAGAGGCTGTGGCACCAGGGAAATCATTATTCATGTCAGATGGATCCTGGCTGAGAGTAAGGAATACCAGAAGAATGTCTATCTGTGCTTATTGATTCTGCAAAGGCATTTGGCTGCATGGATTAACAAATTATGGGTAATATTGAGAAGAATAGGAGTCCCAGAACACTTCATTGTATTCATGTGAATCCTGTAACTAGACCAAAAGGCTGTTGTGTGAACAGAGGAAGGGAGTACTGCATGGTTGAAAATTAGGAAAGCTGTGCATCAGGATTATATCCTTCCTCCAAACTTATTCAATCTATCTGTTGAGCAAATTATTTGAGAAGCTGGACTCTATGAAGAAAAATGTGACATCAGGATTGGAGGAAGACTCATCAATAACCTTTATTATGCATATGATACAACCTTGATGACTGAAAGTGAGGAGGACTTGAAGTGATTTTTGCAGAAGATCAAAGACTACAGCTTCATTCAATATGGATTGCATCAAAGTCAGGAAAAGAAAAATTTTCACCACTAGACCTATACGCAACATCATGATAGATGGAGAAAAGACTGACTCTGTCAATGACTTCATCTTACTTAAATCTACAATTAATACACTTAGTATCAGCAATCAGGAGGTTAGGAGACATACTGCATTGGGAAATTCTGCAGTCAGAGATCTCTCCAAATTATTGAGGAGCAATGATGTTAGTTTGAGGACTAAGATGTGCCTTATTCAGGCCATGGTCATTTTAGTCTGAGAGCTGGACAGTAAGTAAGGACGACAGAAGAAGAATCAATGCCTTTAAGCTGTGGTGTTGGAGAAGAGTACTGGTCATCCTATGGACTTCTAAAAGAATAAACAGGTATATCTTAGAGAAGTCATACACAGAGTGTTTCTTGGAGGCACTGATAATAAAACTTCATCTCACATAATTTAAGCATATGGCTAAGAGAAACTGTTCATTAGAAAGGGGTGTCATGCTTGGGAAGGTGGAGGGACAGTGAAAAAGAGGAAAACTTTGACCACATGGATTAACATAGTGACTATGGCAATGGGCCCAAGTGTGTCAGAGATTGTGAGGATGGCACGGGATATGACTGGGTTCAGATCTGTTATTCATAAAGGTCTATCTGAGTTGTATTCAGTTTGATGGTTTCTAACAATAACAACAACATTATATGTGTAAGTTAAAGTCAGAGCTGACTCAGTAATTATTAACAACAACAGTAAGATTTCCTAGGTGGTGCATATGGTTCATGTATTCAACTGTTAAACATACAGTTGGCTATTCAAGTCTACCCTAAGACTTCTTGGAAGGAAGAGCTGGTGATATATTTGGGGGGAAAAGCTTTTAAAACTCTATGGGACATATGAATCTAAGCTAACTCAATGGCAATTGGGATTTCTACACAGTATGCTTTTCCCTTCTAACAGGTTTATGAGAAACTGGAAACTAAGTTAGTGAACTGAATAGCTACTAACTTCAAACCCTAATCCCAAGACACAGAAGCTAAACAAATCCTTAACAACACAGAAAAAAAGGAAATTATATGCTAACATTTAATGTTCAAAAGAACTTTAATATTTTTTTATAGTACTGAAGTCCACATATTTCAACAGACATGTGCTGTCTTGTTCATACTCATCAAGTTGTGCCAGGAAATCTGGAGGACTGCCTGATGAACTTATTGGAAGAGATCCATATTTTTTTCCCCATTCCAAAAAAGAGTGACCGGACATAATATGGAAATTATTGAACAATATCACATGCAAGTGAAGTCCTGCTGAGGACTTCCAAAAGCAACGAGAACAGTACACCAGCAGAGAACTACCAGAAATATAGGCTGGGTATAGAAGAGATTGTGTCATCAGAGACATTATTGGCAGTATCAGATGGAACTTGGAAAGCAATGAGTACCAGAGAAATGGCTATTTGTGTTTCATTGACTCTGCAAAGGCATTTGACTGTGTTGACTGTGTGGATCACAACAAATTGTGGTTAACCTTGAGAAGAATGAAAATTCCAGAACACCAGGAAGCAATTATCAGAACAGAGCAAGGAAACATTGCATGGTTCAAAATTAGGAAGAGTGCTTCATGGAGTTATGGAGTCCTATCTCCATAACTTTTTTATGTATATGTGGAAGAGATAATTCAGGAGGGAACAACCACAACTGACTGGAAGATATCTATATTTGTTTCCATTCCAAAGAAAGGTGATCCCACAGAGTGTGGAAATTATTGAACAATAACATTAATATCACATACAAACAAGATTCTGCTGAAGATTATCCAAAAATGACTGGAACAACACAACAGCAGAGAACTACCAAAAGTGAAGGCTGAGTTTAGACAGGGTCATGGTACTAGGGATATTGTAGCTAATGTTAGATGGATCTTGGCTGAAAGCAAGGAGTATCAGAAGAATGTGTATCTTTGTTTCATCGATTACGCAAAGGTATTTGACTGTGTGGATCACAACAAATTGTGGCTGACTCTGAGAAGAATGGGAATCCCGGAACACTTAATTGTGCTAATGCAAAACCTATACTTGGACCAGGAAGCAGTCATTAGAACAGAGCAGGGAAACACTGAATGGTTCAAAATTGGAAAGGGTGTATACGAGGGCTGTATCCTGTCTCCATACCTTTTCAATCTTTATGCAGAACAGATTATCTGGGAGGCTAGGCTCTATGAGGAGACATGTGGCATCAGGTTTGGAGAAAGAATC
>NW_006399792.1:10126649-10128728 GCF_000299155.1 Elephantulus edwardii | reverse complement strand
AAGAGAACAAACAAGTTTATCCTGGAGAGGGTGAAACCATCCTGCTCTTTGGAAGCAAGGATTTTGAAGCTCCGTCTCACATGTTTTGTATATGTGGCCAAGAAGGATCAGTCCCTGGATAGGGATATCATGGTTGGAAAGGTAGAGGGACAACAGAGGCGAGGAAGACCCCGAGTGAGACAGATTGTGACAATAACTGGAGTAGGTTTGTTGGAGACTGTGAGACTGGCTCAAGTTAGGACAAGGTTCAGAGCTTTTGTACATAGAGTTACTATGAGTCTCAGGTGACTAGATGGCACATAACAACAGTATTGGACATGTTGTTATTGTTATTGGTTGTCATTGAGTCAAAATCAACTCATAATTGACTCTATTGGGTTTTCAAAGTCTGTAAATGGCATGGGAGTAGATTACGTATCTTTCTTCTTTGGAACTGCTGATGGATTAGAGCCAGTCACCTTTGGGTTGGCAGCATAACTCCTTATTCACTAAATCACAGAGCTTTCTAGTCAGTAGAGATAAGTCTCTCCATTTTAGACACTAAAGCAAACATTCACTGGGAATTGAGCCCATTAGTTCCAATTGTACACAAGAACAAATGTAGACATTTTGTCTCATATTCCTCAGGCAGCTTCATTTTCAGCTAACTAAGTGTGGTTGGCTATAAAAAAAAATGGTGGAGATAAAATTTGCTTTGATATTCTCAGCCTTCTTTCTTTTTTCCTCCTTCTAGCCCCTATGCCTTCATCATCTATTAAGCACTCAAGCCATTCTTATCAAACAAACCAATGAAGAAAACTCTGATAAATTTAAATTTATATTTGTTCAACAAATATTTCATGAGCAACTTATTTAGGCCCAATGCTCTTCTGGTTGCTGGAGATATGAAAATATAACTCACAGTTCCAGTCTATATAATACAGACCGAGACTGAAGTATAGAGTATAACAAGACTATTGAGGAGTGGCCACAAAGCTGTGTATCTAGAATTAGGAATTAGAACTCATTACTTTTATTAAACATATTTCAAAGAGAATTACATAGGCTGAAAAGATTAAGTATAGAAGGAAGTCTTTTCTTTCAACTCCTTATATCCCTTGTTGGAAATGCAGAAAATTCATGCCTTGGAGAAGATCCTTATTCTACCTACAGATAGAGCTGGCATGTTACCAGGACCTGCTGAACAAATTTGAAATTAACAAATAAGCAGCATTACAAGCATCTGCTCCTGAAATTCCTCTAGTGCATAAACATTCTTTTTAAAATTTGCTTGCACACATTAGAAAAAATTAGGGTTTCCTATTTATAGATGAAATCAGCATTTGGAAAGTAATGCTCTCTTGGCTTGTTAGTCAATATGATGATTAATTCTCTATTTCTACCTGCACCTGTTGGGGTCTTTCATGCTTGCCTTGCACTAAAGGAATCAATGCTAGAGCATTAAGAAAAGTCTCTGTGTCTCAGTTTTCTTCAAATGCAAACTCAACTCACTCATTGCCTTCAAGCTGGAATCAATTCATGGATGACACTCCAATCTTCCAAGATTGTAAACTGCATTGAAGAAGAGGTTGCCCAATTTCTCCTAAAGAGCTGCTGGTGAAGCAAAACTTTAGAAAGGTGCTGCCTTTGTATTATTAGCTCATCTCCCTGTGGACTAAGATACTTGAGGTCCCCTTCTTGTTTAAAAGGGAAGGAATACTACCCATAGAGAAGATAAGGAGATTAAATGAGATGATTACTAGTACTGGGAAGGCAATTTCTAATATGGAAAGTTTCAGAAAGATTTGAAGAGCAAATTTCTACCAAACAACTTAAAGTTTGTCTGAATGATTAAATAAAATCTTTGACTATATTTCACAGGAATTGATCAATCAGATACTTAATGACTTCCTAGAAAGGAAACAAGTAAGTTCTTGAAAATACAGATGTGCTACAGAGTAGATGCTAATTTAACATCTGTATTCAGTAGACTGGTAGCCTACCAGTAAGCAGAACTACATCAGTCTGAGGGATCTCTAGCAGCCTAGTTGTAAGGAGTTGCCCCGCAACTTAAGGGTAGCTAGTTTGAATCTACCAGTT
>NW_006399792.1:10122903-10126179 GCF_000299155.1 Elephantulus edwardii | reverse complement strand
AAAAAAAAAAAAACCAACTAAAGCTAGCAGCTTCAATTTCTTCTTCAATGTCCATGCAAATGAAACTTGCAATTTCTATCTAATATATATTCTCACCAAACAGACCAGGAAGTATATAATATTTATAACTTTCATTTCTACATAGAGTTGCCAGTTATGTTCTTGAACACCAAAATGTACCCCATTTTAAAATTACACAGCTATTGCCTGAATTCTTCCATTCAAATTTAACTTTTTATCAAGAAATGAATACTTTTTTTTCATAAAAGTAACCATTTAGTATGCTAGTATATTGTCACTAAAAACTTTAACAATAATCCATTCCTTCAGGGTATTTTTCTTTCATATGGAAATCTTTAACAACTCAGGAAAATTAAAGAATACCAAATGAAGAGAGAGAAAAAGTGAGACAAGCCTCAGCATGAACTTGGCATATTTCTTAGCTCCAGAACAACTTAAAAATAAAAGAAGAGAAAAAAGGAAAGGCGGGTAACAGACCAGAATTATTCTCTTCTTATGCAACTAAAAAAATTAAAAGGTCAAAATCATTTCCATGGAGTTGGCGCCAACTCAAAACTCTCAAGAGTGACCCTTCAGCAGGTTTTCTGAGGCTCTAAACTGCATGGAAGGGGACTAACCTTCTTTTGCCGGCAAAGTCGCTGGATGATTCAAACCAGCAAAGAGGAGCTGCCTTTGAGTTCACAGTGAAACTCCCTAAGGACTAGACTTTCCAGCTCCTTTCTATTCTGTAAGTAGATAACAATACACACATTTTTCACATACTTCCCTTACTGAAAGGAACTCTGATGGCCTAGTCCTTAGCAAGTTGCACTGTTAACCCAAAGCCTGCATACCTCTGGCATTTTGAATCTACCAGTGGTTCCCATGGGAAAATATGAAAAACCTTCTCTGGTTTAGATTTATTGCCTCAGAAATCCAATAGAGGATAGTCATAAGTCATGAGAACCACCCTGTGGGCAGTGAGTTTGAATATTTGAGTGTCCCTAGAAGAAACAGAAGACTGATTATTGCTGTTGTTGTTGTTAAGTGTCATCGAGCCATAGATTACTCAGAGCAACCCTATGAATGAAAGATCTGAACACTTGTATAACTTTCATCATTTCCCCACATTTATAGAGTTTTCAGAGGCAAACTATTTCGGAAGTGGATGCTAATTCTGCTTCTAAGATTTTATTCAGGAAGCTCCACCAAACTCTGTCCACCCTGGGTAACCATTGTTGCATTTGACACATCAGCGTCACAGTGTTTAAGCATCACAATAACCATGAGTTATCTCTGTATAGCAAAAGGACATACCAGTGCTGTACCACTTAGAAGAATTTTTTGTTTGATCAAAAGCAATTAAAACCAGGCCTGAGGTCCACAGATTAAAATCACCTACAACAATTTTGAAGACTGAATTTAGTGCTTATCAGGAAATTGACCTTGCAAAAATCATTTCACCTCAAAGATCTTCCTTTTAATTATCTAGAAAAATGAAAATAATAATGGGATTTAACATAGAATGTTGTTATTAGGACAACAATTCTGTGTAAAAAATATGTATTCCATGTAGTTAGAATTTTATTGTCACATAGAAGATTCTCATAAATGGTACAAATTACTTCTTTAACAATAGTACTAAATGTTTACTGGAAACTGTAGAATTTGTTAATAATTTATACCCTTACTATGAAGTTTCCAACTTGTGTAAAGAATCTATATCTTAACAAAAATGTCATATTATTCCAAGAACAGTAGTACAAGACCACCATTTAAAATAAAAGCCATGTCCTGTGAAACTAAGTAATACATTTTTTTTCATTTTTATTAATTATAATAAATATTTACAGAGATTTTGGATTTCCATTCACTCATTGCTGCACTTTTCTCCCTGTCCACCCCTCCCCACCAGTTCCCTCCTCTCTTTGAAAAGAAAAAGAAAAAAAATTCCTTCATTGGTATACAATTCCCCTCCCCCACCCCCCACCCCGCACCGAGTACACTTCTCTATGCAACCTTAATTCTGGACTCCTGTGCTAACCATAATACTCAATCATATATATCCTCTAATACTTTTAAAAGATAAAGCAGTGATTACATCAGAGGACAAAGAAAAGGGCCATGATTTAAGTGGGAACAAAGGGACAATGGTCTATGTACTGGACCAAGTATTGTTAATAGGTATGTTTACCTTAGGATAGGGAGCTCTGGTGACCGAATGGTAAGAAATTGTGCTGCAAACCCAAAGACATACAGTTTGAATCCACCAGCTGCTCTGCAGGATAAGGATGGGCAATATCCTCTTCTGTGATTTACTGCTACTAATAAAACCTACTTCTGGGCTTACAAGCAAGAAAGGATCTTCCATGCATCATTGCCATCTCCATTGAGGTAGAATCTCCATCACTCCAAATTCGACCATTCCTTACTGACAGCTACTTACAAGCAAGAAAGGACCTGTCTCTGCTTTGAACCCTTGGACCTGCAGTGATTCAGCAGAACTCCATGTAGTGGTCCCTTGCTCTGTTCACATTACAGCATCCTGACCTAGACATAGGCCACATGAGCACAATTAAGTACCCTGGGATTCCCATTCTTCTCAGTATTAGCCACACTTGTTATAATATGCAAATGCTTTTTCATAATCAATAAATCATAAATAGACATTCTGCCAGTATTCTTTACTTTCAGCAAGGATCCATCTGACATCAGTAATGATATCACTGGTGCCATGGCCTCTTCAAAATTCTGCTTGAAATTCTAGCAGTTACTGTTTTATGCTACTATTCTAGCTGTTTTTGAAAAATTTTAAGCATGTGATAGTAATGATATTGTTCAACAGTTTTCATATTCTTTTATTTTTTAATTATTAAATTTTATTAATTTTAATGAACATTTACAGAGATTCTGGGATTTCATTCATTCATTGTTGCACTATTTTCTCTCCCCTCCTCCCCAGTTTGTTCTTCTTTCCCCCCCCTGAAAGTCTGTTTTAATTGCCCAATTGCCACAGTGCTTGTCAAAGCCAGTTCTGATTAATCTCCTTTGACAGTGTGTCCTTTGCCATTCCCTATCACTACTCCCTGAAAGAGACTTCACCTGATTCATAAGGAAAAGGGGATGGTGTATTCTCTTAGCTACTTCCTTCTGAAAGGGATGCTGTGGGTTTCAGGGTGAAGATCTTCTCTCACTACTTTAAAGGGCCCCTTTGGCAATAGGAAACACATAGACTATTATGTAAATTGATTTTGGGATTTAGATGCACTGTTATCA
>NW_006399792.1:10117998-10120533 GCF_000299155.1 Elephantulus edwardii | reverse complement strand
CTGGTCTCGGCTTGAGCCCACGCCGCTTCTGGCTCCTGCAGAGTCCTGAATCCAAAAGGATCCAAAAAGTCAAGGTCAAATTCCCACCGACCCACTAGCCTCTGGCTGGTCTGCAAAGTCCACAGAAGCCAGCTGGCTGGCTCATTTTGGGCCGTTGGTGTAGCCCAAGAGAGCTTGGCCAAATTCCCCACCAGTGGGCATGCCCTTAGCTGCTCTCCCAGGTAATCAGCAATGCCCCAGTAAACCCAGCCAGGATCCTACCAGCCTTTCTCCTGCCAGATTAGTTCCACAGCAGCTCGGCTGATAGCTTTGGGTAATGGCTGAATCCGCGGTGGTACCCTGAGGTCACAGGGCTGTGGTGGGGGCTGAGGTGCATGGTTGTGGAGCTGCAGCAGGGGATGTAGGAAGGGGGGAAAGCAAAGGACTAGGGGGCCAAAGGAGCACAGGGCTTGGACACTACCACCAAGAGGTAAGGGGTGGAGCTTGGGCGCTGCTGGGGGTTTATGCAGCAGCACCCTGTATGTTGGCGGTCACACAGGCGCGGGCTGCAGAGTGGGTCACACAATGGTGGGTAGTCGTTGCTCCTCTGGGGTCACACAGTGTTCTCTTCTCTGGAGTTCCGTGGTGGCTGGCAGATTGTTGCTCTTCTCGGGTCTCTTCCTCGCGGTGGCCTTTCGGCTGGCGGCAACATTCTGACTGGCCAGTTTTCATATTCTGTTGGAGAGACTTTCTTAGGAATTGGAACAAATATGGGCCTCTTCCATTTCATTGACTCGACAGTTGTCCTTTAAATTTCCCGTCTTAGATTGGTGAGTCCATCTAACGCTGCATCTATTAATTGAAACAAGTTAATTGTTATCTGTGGAGTTAGCCAAAAAATTGGCTTTTTTAACCATTACAGTTAATCCACTCGGGTCTCCAGCTAACTTAACTACAGACACATGGTCTTGCAAATCAACATAATTTTGAAAATCATCAACAGCTGTGGGACTAGGATAAAAGAAAAAGTGCTTCCCACACTGGACAGCAAGAACTTGTGACAGCAAAACTTGAGGGAGCAAGTCTTGTAAGGCAAGACCCTGCTGAGGGCAAACCCCTGGTGACTGTGGAGAGACTGTGGCATTTCTGTGGAGAAACTGTGGCAAGCTGTGACCTGAGGCCTCTTGCATTTGTGCTGCCCACAGTTAAAAGATATTGCTACTCTTACTGATATTGGAAGGAGAAGCTAAATTATAAATACATTGAGGCAAACCTTGTTAGATGACTTGGATTTGACTGCTGAACTAAATTTGGAGTATGCACTAATTGAGGAATTGTGTCTTGGGACTGCTGTACTAAAACTTGGATTTGCAATAGTATTCTTTGCCTCTCTGCTCTCCAATGTCCTTCCCTAATAAACTCCCATTGTAGTACTGTAACTGTGAATCTGTGAGTCAGCAATGAATAAATGAACCTCTTGCTGCAATAGGGTTCTAGATACAACATGGGATTGGACTACTGGTTCTCTATCTACTTTCTGTTTTGGAATGGTGAAGGGCTGTGCTATTCTTACTCCCTCTGGTCAATTTAGAGAGACACTCATGACCCTGTGGCTCCATGTACCATTCTCTATGACCCGGATAGTAGACGTAGAATCACATAGATTCCAGGGGCCTTATTTTTTGCCAATGCCTTCACTGCAGTTTCCACTTCCTCCTTCACTACTATTGGCTCCTGCTCAATATGATACTTCCTGAAATTTTTCAGTGTCATTCAGTACTTTTTGGTACAGTGATTCTGTGTATTACTTTCATCTTCTTTTGATGCTTTCTGGGCATTCAATATATTGCCTACGGCATCTTTTAGTATTGTGGCTTAATTTTTTTTTTTTTTTGTTTTCTCAGCTTGAGAAATGCAGAATGAGTTCTTTTTTAATTCTCCAACTTCAGCTCTCTGTGCATTCTACTATAATACTTTGCTTTATCTTCACAAGCTGCCCTTTGAATTCTTCTGCTCAGCTCTTTACTTCAGCATATTTGCCCTTTGTTTCAGCTTCTTATTGTTCTAGTGTAATTCTCAGAGTATCTTCCGACATCATTTTTGGGTTTGTTTGTTTTTTTTTCTCCTCTGTCTTTGTAATGATATTACATTAAATGCATTTACCCAGGATTAACTGGACTGTGTATTTAACGATGAATGCAGGCAGGTCTGATGTGCTAACTTTTGGTCAAACTAGCAAGCACATTCTTTGATTTAAATAACCTTCTAGTCAGTAAATAAACATTACCTGAGCCCCTGCAAGGGTCTAGACATATTTCTGTGCATACCTTGCTGTTAAAGAGTCCTCAATCTAGAGGAAAACACCTTTGCCTCACACATGGACTCTGTCACATGCTAATTGCTGATCGAAAGATGTACTTCAGATTAACTCCTAGAATATTATTTATTTCTTTAAATGGACATGGTATGTGGCATTAGAAAAAGGTGAAGTTCCTTAGAATTCAGTAATATACACACACACATATACATATATATGTTGTTGTTGTTGTTGTTGTT
>NW_006399792.1:10104325-10117388 GCF_000299155.1 Elephantulus edwardii | reverse complement strand
ATATATATATAGAGAGAGAGAGAGAGAGAGAGAGAGAGAGTAGTAGTAGTAGTAGTGGTAGGTGTTCCAAACACATTTCCCACAGAGGCCCTGGTTAGAATTTTCTACTTAACCAGAAATAGAAATTTCATTACAACAAGTCTAATGACAACCTTAGAGATCACTTTACATTAGCAGCCCAAATAATACAATGCTGAACAATCCTCAATATCATCACACACATAACCCTTGGATCATAACTCAAAACTAATTTCCTCCTAAGGACTTTGCTCTACACATTTCCATCCCCTGTGCCCTTTTTTGTTTACATTACTTGAATTCTATTGGGAAAAAATGTCTTGATATTGGATTGCAGGACTCACATAAAGCGACCTGGCTATTGCATTTGTCAGCTCTCAAGGCAGGTAGAATAATTGAAGTCCATTTGTAAAGCTTTCCATAGCTCACTAGCAGGAATGTAAACTGACATCTTCAATGAAAAAATGAGAAAGGAAAAATCTTATGAAATTATACTCACCATGAATTCTTCCACACTTCTAAAGACTTTACTTCAAGACAGAAGCCTATATTTGAGTGCCAGTTAAAACTATGGTTCTATAAAACTAGTTAATAACTCATCTGTTATTCTTGATATTAAATGCTTAATTTTACTTAATAATCTCTTATATCTTTTATTTCATTACCTCTTTTAAGAAAATCAATGCTACATGAAGTCTTATATGCTCTATACCAAATTCTATTAAGTAATTGGTATCTCAGCAAAATTAACACCAGCAATGTATAAAAGATGAAACACTATCATCATATGAGATTTGTCCTAAAAATGAAAGTTTGGCTTAACATTTTAAAAATTAATATGATGCATTATATTAAGAGGGGAAAAGAAGAAATAGAATATAATCATCTCAATAAATGCAGAAAAAGGAATTGACAAAAATGGGCATGCATGCATGTTAGAAAATTTTTTCATCTAGAACTAGAAAAGGGATTTCTACAGTTGGTTTCAGAAAACTGCAGTTAACGTCACACTTAATAGAATAAGCATGAATGTTTTCTCCCTAAAATAAGACATAAGGTGTCTTTTCTTACAGCATGTATTCAACATTATGCCAGAAGTCCTAGCTCCTGTGATGAGAAAGGAAAATAAAAAGCTTGTAGATTAGAAAGGAAGAAGTAAAATAATCTTTGCTAATAGACACTAAAACAAGCTTTGAAGGAGGACTGGCATCCACTTCCATAGTACCTTGCCTCCGGAAACCCTATGAACCTGGAGAG
The DNA here is from genome assembly GCF_000299155.1 of Elephantulus edwardii. Classification (NCBI taxonomy): domain Eukaryota; kingdom Metazoa; phylum Chordata; class Mammalia; order Macroscelidea; family Macroscelididae; genus Elephantulus; species Elephantulus edwardii. Next base: position 10,116,113 of record NW_006399792.1, on the reverse strand, counting down.
AGGATGAAAGACACCCAAGCGTGGAGGACTCTCCTTCATAGGGTCACTATGAGTCGCCTGCGACTCGACGGCACTTAACAACAACAACAATAGACATTATGGGAGCTCTGGTGACCTAATAGCAAGGAGGAACACTGTCAAGCGAAGGGTATGTGCTTCAAAGCCACTAGTTTCTCTGCAAAATACAAATAAGCAATCTCCTCCAATACAATTTACAGCCTCTGAAAACCCACTTGGGTCAGCCATGAGACAGTTCCAACTTGACAGCACATAACAATAAAAAAAGAGATGATATACTCATGTTGTTGTTATTGTGTGCCGTCAAGTCACTTTCTACTCATAGCGACCCTAGGTACAATAACCCTAAATTCTGCCCTGTCCTGTGCCAATTGCACTGTCTCCAATACACCCATCCCTATTACCCCAGTCACTGAATCAATCCACCTCACAGAGGGCCTTCCCCTCCTGCGCTGTCCCTCCACCCTCCCAAACATGTCCAAAGTATGTTAGATGGAGCCTCAGAATCCTTGCCTCCAGGGAGCTGCCTGGTTTAACCCTTTCCCAGATGAATCTGTTTTCCTAGCAGTCCATGGTACCCTCAATACTCTTCTCCAGCACCACAGCTCAAAGGCATCAATTCTCCTTCTGTCCTTCCAAGCCATGTCCAACTCTCTGACTGCTAACAAGTGATTGCAAAAACCATAGTCTGTATCAGACGCACCTTAGTCTCCAGAGAGACACCATTGCTTTTCAATACTTTCGAAAGGTCCTAACAGCGGACTTGCCCATCACAATACATTTTTTAATTTTCTGGCTGCTGGTGCCAAGAGTGTTGACTGTGAAGCCAAGCAAACTAAAGCTGTGAACAGTATCAATTTCTTCACCATCCATACTGATGCTGCCAATTGGTCCAGTGGTAAGAATCTTTGTCTTCTTGAAATTGCACCTCAATCTATATTGGAGGCTGCAGTCCTTCACCCTCTGTAGCAAGTGCTTCAGGTCTTCCTCAGTTTCAGCAATTAGGGTTGTGTCATCTGCATAACGCAGATTGTTGATAGATCTTCCACCAATCCTGTCCCCACACTTCTCCTCATAGAGCCCAGCCTCTCGGATAATCTGCTCTGCATACAGGTTGAAAGGTATGGAGACAGGACACATCCCTGGCATACGCCCTTCCCAATTTTGAACCATGCAGTGTTTCCTTGCTCTGTTCTGACGACTGCCTCTTGGCCAAGTATAGATTTCTCATTAGCACAATCAACTGTTCTGGGATTCCCATTCTTCTCAGAGTCAGCCACAGTTTGTTATGATCCACACAGTCTAACACCTTTGTATAATCAATAAAACACAGATATACATTCCTCTGGTATTCCCTACTTTCAGCTAAGATCCATCTAACATTGGCTACAATATCCCTAGTACCACGACCCCTTCCATACCCAACCTGTACTTCTGGCAGTTCTCTGCTGATGTGCTGTTCTAGTCATTTTTGGATAATCTTCAGTAGAATCTTGCTTGCCTGTGAAATCAATGAGATTGTTCTATAGTTTCCACACTCTGTTGGGTCACCCTTCTTTGGGGTGGGAACAAATATAGATATCTTCCAGTCAGTTGGCCAAGTGGTTGTGTTCCAGATTTCTTGGCACAACTTGGTGAACACGTCCAGGGCAGCCTCCGTTAGCTGAAATATGTCAATTGGTATACCATCTATTCCTGGGGCCTTATTTTTTGCTATCTCCTTCAAAGTAGCTTGAACTTCTTCCTTCATCACCATTGGCTCTTGCTGATATGTTGTTTCATTAAATTCTTCTGCGTCTGCCAATTCCTTTCGATACAGTGACTCAGTATATTCTTTCCATCTTCTTTTAATACTTCCTGGATCATTTAATATTCTGCCTAAAGCACCCTTGATTATAGCAACTCGAGGTTTTAATTTGTTCTTCAGTTCCTTGAGCTTAAGAAATGCTGAACAAGTTCAGCCCTTTTGATTTTCTGACTCCTTTTATGCATACAGAGCAAGGGAACATTGTATGGTTTAAAGTTCAGAAAAGTGTACGTGAGGATTATGTCCTCTTTTCATACCTGTTCTGAGAAATTATTAGAGAAACTGAACCTTATGAAGAGGAATGTGGTCTCAGAGTCTTCTCAGAGTCTAAGGAAGGCTCATCAATAGCATGTGTTATGCAGATAATACAACCTTGCTTGCTGAAAGTAAAGCAAATTTGAAACATTTTCTGCAAAAGATCAAGGATTGTGTTCTTTGTGGATTACATACATCTCATCATCAAGAAAACAAAATTCCTTACCACTGGACCAATAGGTAATATCATGATGACGATGATGTTGTTGTTACGTGCTGTCTAGTAGCCTGTGACTCACAGTGACCCTATGTACAACAGCTCTGAAGCCTGCCCTGTCCTGAGCCAGTATCACTAACCCCAACACACCTACCTCCGTTGCCCTAGTAACTTTATCAATCAATCTCACCCAAAATCTTCCTCTCCTGTGCTGTCCCTCCAGCCTTCCAAGCATAATGTCCTTCTCCTGGCCCTGTTCCCAAAGTATATGAGATAGAGCTTCAAAATCCAAGCCTCCATAGAGAAATTTGGTTTCTCTAAGACAGACATATTTGTTTTCTTGGGGATTCATGGTATATTCAAGACTCTTCTCCAGCACCACACCTCAAAGGAATCAATTCTTCTCCTGTCATCTTTAGTTCTTATTCAATCTCTGGTGCATAGCACATAATTGTGAACATCATGGCCTGTATCAGGCACACCTTTGTCTCCACGCTGATATCATTGCTTCTGAGTACTCTGGAGAGGTTTTTACTGCACATTTTCCCAGTGCAATTTGTCTTTTGATTTACTGATGGCTGGTGCCAGGAATATTGGCTAAGGAGCCAAGCAAGCTGTAATTGTTAACAGCCTCAATCTCTTCTCCATCTATCATGGTGCTTCCATTTGGCCCAGTGGTGAGAATCTCTGTGTTCTTGATGTTGAACTTCAGTCCATATTGAAGACTACAGTCCTTGACCTTCTGTAGCAAATGCTTCAGCTCCTCCTCAGTTTCAGCAAGCAAGGTTGTGTCATCTGCATAACAATAACATAGGTTGTTGATGAGTCTTCCTCCAATCCTGATTCCACATTCCTCTTCATAAAGGCTAAGGCCTTTCAAATGATCTGTTCTGTGTATAGTACACTCTCCCTTCCTGCTTTTGAACTATGCAGTAGATAGAGAAAAGGTTGACATTTTAAAGTATATTCTCTAGCTTGAGTTACAATCAACATCCTTGGTACCAGCAGGCAGGATATAAGAAGATATGTTACATAACAAAATCTGCTCACAAAGACCTCTCCAAAAGTTGTAAGGAGCAATGGTGTTAGTTTAAACACTAAGGCACACCTGATTCAAGCCACAGCCTTTTCAATTACTTGTTATATCTCTGAAATCTGTACAGTGAATAAGGATGACTGAAGAATTGATGTCTTTGAGTTAAGGTGTTGGGAAAGAGCACTGAATACCCCATGGCCTGCCAAGAAAACAAGTATGTCTTAGAAAATGTGCAGCCAAAATCCTCCTTAGAGGCAAGGATGGTGAAGCTTTATCTCCCATACTTTGGGCATGTTGTAAAAAAGGGGTCACTCCTTGGAAAAGGACATCATATTTGGAAAGGTAGAGACAGTGAATGACAGGAAGAATCTTAAGGACTATAATAATGGGTTTAAGTGTATCAGTGATGGTGAGAAAGGCATATAATAGAGTAAGGTTCAGATCTGTTGTTCTTAGGGTTATTATGAGTCATACTAAACTCAACGACACCAAACAACAACACTCTTTACAAGAGTAAATCATCAAGTCATTCTCTTGCCAAGGTGATAGAATCAAACTGTAAATCTTGTTGAAGAGCCAAGTTTTTACTTATTGCCATACCAAGATTCCTTGTACAGAACCGAGTAAAGCCAAAATAAGTTTGAGTAAATAAATAAAAGAATTTAAAAAACTCATGCACTTGATTTTAAGAATGAATATAATGCTACAGTAATCAACTGTAATAAATTAAAACAAATCCACAAGAACAAAAAATATTATCTTGACTCTATTCCATCTGAATTTCAAAATCATCTTAAGAATAGATTTGAAGCATTGAAAACAATGACCAAAGACCAGATGAGTTGTGGGATAATAGCAAGGATATTATCCATGAAGAGAGCCAAATGTTATTACAACAAGAGAGGAGAAAGAAAAAAACAGAATGGATGTCAGTAGAGACTCTGAAAACTGCAATTAAGCAGAGTAATGGAATGTGCAGAGAGCTGGAATTGGAGAACAAAAAGGGTAGAACTCACTCTGCATTTTTCAAGCTAAGAGACTGAAAAATTTTAGTCCCACATCACAATATTGAAAGATGCTATATGGGCAATACATTGAATGACCCAGAAAAGCATCAAGAGAAAATGGAGCGAATATACAGAGTCACTGTACCAAAAGAACTTACCGACACTGAAAATTTTCAGGGAGTGCCATATGAACAGAAGCCAATTGTAGTGATGGAGGAAGTTGAAGCTGCACTGAAGGCATTGGCAAAAAAATAAGGCCCCAGGAATCAATGGGATAGCATTTAATATGTTTCAATTAACAGATGTAGTCCTGGATGCACTTATTTGGGAAATTTGAAGGACAACTGGCTGGCCAATTGATTGGAAGAGGTTCATATTTTTTCCCATTCCCAAGAAAAATGATCCAATAAGACTGTGAAAACTGTTGAACAAAATCATTAATATCAGATGAGAGGAAAATACTGCTGAAGATCATCCAAAAAATGGCTAAAACAGTTCATAGATCGAAAACTGTCACAAAATTCAAGCAGGATTTAGAAGTTGTGGCGCCGAGGAAATCATTGCAGATATCAGATGGATCCTAGCTGAAAGTTAGGATCTAGAGTAAGGTTCAGATCTGTTGTTCTTAGGGTTATTATGAGTCCTACTAAACTCAAGAAGTTGTTGTTTGGTTGTTGTTGTTGTTGTTATGTACCGTCTAGTCGCCTGTGACCCATAGAAACCCTATGTACAGCAGTGTTGAAGCTTGCCCTGTAATGAGCCTGTCACACTACTTCTGACACATCAACCCCCACTGTCCCATTTTCTGTATCAATTTGTCTCATCTGAGGTCTTCCTCTCCTGCTCTGTCCCTCCACCTTTCCAAACATGATGTCCTTCTCCAAGGACCAGTCTCTGCTGGCCACATGCACAAAGTAAGTGAGACAGAGTTTCAAAATCCTAGCCTTCGAGGAGAAACTTGGTTTCACCTTCTCCAAGACAGACTGATTTGTTTTCTTGGCAGTCTGTGGTATGTTCAAGACTCTTCTCCAGCACCACAACTCTTAGAACGGATTCTTCTTCTGTCATCCTTCATCATTTTGCAACTCTCTGAAGCATAACAAGTAATTGTGAAGACCATGGCCTGAATTACGCACACCTCAGTCTCTAGACTAATGTCATTGCTTTTTAGCACTATGGAGAACTTCCTTACAGCAAAGTTTCCTAATGCAATTTGTCTTTTGATTTCCAGACTGCTGGTGCCAAGAGTGTCAATTGTGAAGCTGACCAAGCTGTAATTGTTAACTTCAATCTCTTCTTCATCTATCATGATGTTACTATTTGGTCCAGTGGTAAGAATCTTTGTCTTCTTGATGTTGAGCTTCAGTCCATATTGAAGACTACAGTCCTTGACCTTCTGCAGCAAGCACTTCAGTTCTTCAGTTTTAGCAAGCAAGCTTATGTCATCTGCATGAAGATAACATAAATTGTTGATGAGTCTTCCTTCAATCTTTATGCCACAGACCAGAGTGTGGAAACTATCAAACAATATCATTGACTGGAAACCCTAAGTCTCTGTAAACTTTTATTAAAATTAATTTTTTAAAAAATATTAAAAAAATATCACACACTGGCAAAATCCTACTGAAGATTATCCAGAAATGATTGGACTAGTACATTGAAATGATTGTAATAGTACATTGACAGAGAACTACCATAAGTACAAGCTTCGTTTAGAAGAAGTCATGGCACTAGACATTATTATCAATGTCAGATGAATCTTGGCAGAAAGCAGAGAGTACCAGAAAAATGTCTATCTGTTATTCATTGACTATGAAAACACATTTGATTGTGTGGATTACAACAAATTGTGGTTAACCTTGAGGAAAATGATGATTCCAGAACGCGTGATTGTGCTTATGTGAAACCTAAGACTAGGAAGCAGTCCTCAGAACAGAGCAGGGAAACACTGCATGGTTCAAAATCAGGAAAAGAGTGTGTCAGGGATACATTCTGTCTCCATACCTTTTTAAAGTAAAGAATACCAGGGGGATAAAAGAATCTACTTATGTTTTATTGACTAGGCAAAAGCATTTGGCTGTGTGGATCATAAAAATTACAGTTAACATTGAGAAGAATGAGAATTCCAGAGCATTTAATTGAGCTCATGAGAATCCTATACCTAGACCGGGACGTTGTTGTGTGAACAGAACAAGGGAACACTACACGGTTTTAAATTAAGAAGGGGGTGCATCAGGGTTGTATTATTTCTCCATACCATTCAAGTTGTATGCAAATTATTCAAGAACTAGACTCTGTGAAGAAGAATGTGACATCAAGATTGGAGGGAGACTCATCAATAATCCGTGTTATGCAGATGACACAATCTTGCTTGCTGTATGTGAAGAAAACTTGATGGACTTGTCACAGAAGATCAAAGATTATGCCTTTCAATACAGATTGCATCTCAAACATCAAGAAAACAATGAGTCTTACCATCTGACCAATAGGCAACATCATGATTGGTGGAGAAAAGATTGAAACTATCACCAACTTCATCTTACTGGGATTCACAATTAACACCCTTGGTACCAGCCATCAGGAAATCAGGAGACGTATTCCACTTGGAAAGTCTGCAGTTAAGGAACTTTCCTAATTATTGAGTAATAACGATGTCAATTTAAGGAATAAGGTGTGACTAATTCAAGTCATAGTTTTTCTGACCACTTGCTTTGCATCTGAGACCTGGACAACAAATAAGGATGACAGAAGAGGGATTGATGCCTTTGAGCTATGGTGTTTGAAAAGAGTGCTGAACATCTCATGGACTGCCAAAAGAACAAACATATACGTCTTGGAGAGGGTGCAACCACAGTGCTCTTTAGAGGCAAGGATGATAAAGTGCCATCTCACATACTTCAAGCATATTGCTAGAAGGAGCTATTTCTTGGAGAGTAACATAATACTCAAAAAGGCAGAGGACCTGCAAAGAGGAGAAAGACCCTTGACCGGGTGGGTTGACACGATGACTGCAACAATGAGCTCTAATGTGTCATGAAGAGTGAGGATGGCCCATGTTAGGACAGAGTTCAGATCTGTTGCTCATAGGGTTGCTATGGGTTGTACTCGACTCAACAATTCGTAACAGCATCAACACGGTAATTAAAACAAAGTTGTCCTACAAACTGAAAAAAAAATTGTCAATTACATATCTGACAAAGGGCTCATATAAAATTTATAGAAATCTCTAACACCTCAGTTAGGAAGAGACAAACAATTTATAAATAGGCAGAGAACACAAATAGACATTTCTCCAACGAAGATATTCCAATAACCAACAAATTCATTAGGAAATTCTCAAGATCACTAGCTATTATTGTTGTTAGGTGCCATCAAGTCAAATACCACTCATAGAAACCCTATGAATGACCAATCTAAATCCTGTCCTCTCCTGTGCCATCTTTAACATCTCCGATACCAGTGAGCCAATCGCTGTAGTTACTATGTCAATTCATCTCACTGGGGGGGATCTTCTTCTCTTTCACACTTGCTCCACCTTTCCAAGTATAATATCTCCTTTCAAAGAATTGCCTCTCCTAGCTACATGTCCAAAGTATGAGAGACAAAGCTCTTGCCTCTAAAGAGCACTCTGGCTACACTTTTTCCAAGCTGTATCTGTTTGTTCTTCCATTCAGTACTCTTCTAGAACATCACAACTCAAAAGCATCAATTCTTCTTCTGTCGTCCTTCTTCACTGTCCAGCCATCAGATGCATATTAGAAAGATGCAAATTAATACAACAAAGATATATCATCTCATCCCAGTAACAGTGGCAAAGTTCAATAGGACCGTAAACAAGAATATCTGAAAAGGATGGAGTGAGATTGGAACTTTCATACACTGCTTGTTATTGCTGTTGTGTGTTGACAAGTCAGAACCAACTCATACCTGACCCTCCAGGAGATTGTCAGAAGCAGAAAATCACATAAGAAGTAATTGTATATCCTTTGCTAATGGAGCACTTTGAGGATTCAAACCATATGCCTTTGAGAAGCACAACTTTTCACCACTAGGCTATCAAACTTCCCTATACATTGCAGGTAAAAATGCTAAAACAGTGCAACCACTGTGAAAAGTAGTTTGGCCTTTTAAAAAAAAGTTTAAAACAGAAATGGCATTTGATCCAGCTATTTCACTACTTGTTGTACATCCTAGAAAATTTTAAAAGCTTCAACATGAACATGTATCTGCATACCCATAGTTATAGCAGCATTATTCACAATAGTAAAGAGACAGAAATACAAGAGTGCCTATCAGTGAACAAAAGGATAAGAAACTATGGTACATTCACACCATGAAGTACTACACAATGTTGAGAAGAAAAGATGAATTCGTGGAACAAGGATAGCATGAATGAGTCTAGAAGACCTTATGCTGAGTAAAATAAATCAGTCACAAAAGGACAAATACCGTACAAGACCACTATTATCATTCTAGTATGGTTACCAGGGAAATGAGAGAAGGAATTAATAGATAATACATATGTATTAATATGTATAAAGGAAAAGACATTAAGAAATGAATACATAAGCAGACATTGTGGATATTATAAAGTTATGGAACAAAATTTGCATGAATGATTGATGGAAAAGACAATATATTTTGTAAACTTTCACTCAAATCACACACACACACACAAAAAAAATAGTTGTATTGGCATAAAAATAGATATATGGAGCAACAGAACAAAATCAATACTTCAGAAAACATCTACCCACATATAGTCAGTCTATGTTCAATAAAGGAAGTATAGTGGTGTTGTTTTGTTTTGTTTTGAAAGTTCCGAAAAAACATATGGGAGGAAAAAAAATTAACTTTTACTTTTATTTCACTATTTACAAAAAGAACCCAAAATGGATCATAAACATAAAGACTGAAGTAGATGACTTTTAGAGGAAAATATTGTGTGTCTAAAGATAAGGGAGCTCTGGTGGCCAGGTAAGTAAAGAATTGTGCTGTAAAACTAAGGCAGGCAGTTCAAATTCATGGGGTGATCTATGGGAGAAAGATGGAAAATCTACTTCTATGTCTCTGAAAATCCACTGGAGGGTCAGCCATGGTCACGCCTGGATTCAACAGCAATGAGTTTGAATTTGAGTTTTCTTAATGAGACCATAGCAGGCCATATATATACCATAGAGTCTTCGTTTAAAGACTAAGGTACACTTAATCTCAATCATGATATTTTCAATTGTTTCCTACAAATGTGAACATTCGACAGTGAATGATGACAAAAGAATTGATGCCTTTGAAGTGCGGTGTTCGAGGAATTCTTGTGGAGTGGCTAAAGAACAAACAAGTCTGCCTTGGAAGAAGTGCAGCAAGAGTGCTCCTCAGAAGCAAGGATGAAACTTCATCTCATATACTTTGGACATGTTGTCAAGAGGGGCTAGTTCTTGAGAAAGGACACAAGGCTAGAAAAGATGGACGGTGAGAGAAAGAAAGAAAGCTCTCATCAAGAAGTATTGACACAATGTATATGTGAAATGGTGAGGATAGCACAGGATAGGGCAGATTTCAGCTCTGCTGTTCACATAGTCATTATGAGTCATAGTTGACCCATGCTTGAGAGGGTGAAGGGACAGCGTGAAAGAGGAAGACCCTCAAAGAGATGGATTGATTCAGTGACTGGGGTAAGTGTGTCAGAGACAGTAAGATTGGCACATGCAAGGTTCAAGCCCACCAGCTGCTCCATGAAAGAAAGATAAACAATCTTCTCCGATGTAATTTAAAGCCTGGCAGCTCTGAGTCAGATCTGACCCAGTGGCACAGAATAACACAGCAAAAAAAAAAATATAAATGGAATTAAAAAAAAATATATTGCTACCTGAAACTGGTGGCTTAGTGGCAAGGAGTTGTGCTGCCAATCAAAAGGAAGGTACACAGTTTTAGTCCACCAGCTAATTTGTAAGAGAAAGATGAACAATCACTCCCATGCAATTCATTACCTCTTAAAATTCTCTGAAGGGTCAGTTATAAGTTGATTCCTACTTAATGGTACTTAACAACAAGATGAAACTGTTGTTATTAGTAAGTGCCATCGATTCGAGCATGACTCATAGAGCCTCTATGAACAAAAGATCTGAACCCTCTTCTATAATGCCGTTTCTCTAAGTTCCTAGAGTTTCCAGAGGCATGTTCGTTAGGAAGTGGATCCTACTCCTGCTTCCAAGCCTGTCTTACTCTGGGAGCTCCACCAAACACTGTCCACCATGGGTAACCATTAAGACATTTAGCATACCAGTGGCACAGCATTCAGCATCACATAATCCCAAGTAACCTCAGTACAGCAAACTGACAGGCCAGTGCTATATCACTTAGAATAACGTGTGTCACAAACACAATTAACTGGAAACTTAGTCACCACCCAACCAACTTTTAAATACAATGGCCTTGCCATCAGGTCCTGATAGACTTTAAACAAGAGGCTTCCAGCCCACAGTTCATTGTTAGCTAAATCCAGCAAAACCAATGAGCTCACACATGATATTGAATAAAATAAAGAACAACCCAACAGTCCACACCCAACCTTCAACGGAAACTAGAAAACCCACCTGCCAGAATCCAACTACTTCACACAAGAGCCTCCAAACTGAAACTACATAGATTAATCTCTAAAACATCCTACTGAGTGAGGGGGGTTGGGGAGGACTAACACAAAAGAATACCTACTACAGACAAGTACACCAACAATTGTATGGAGATGTCTTTTGCTTCAGAAATTTTTAGATGGACAAAATTGAGGGCTTACAACCTCCAGCATTAAACCTCTTTCAGCTTTTCCTATTGCAAATCCCTGGGTCATCTTCTTAACCATCTCCTGTTTCTGAACCAACACACTTGGTTTTGATGATTGACTGCTTATTGTCAACCAATCAACCATGCACTCCTAGATCCATCAGAATTATTTTGCCAAAGTGGAGGGCACCATCAACCTCTTGATAAATCCGAGTTTACTGCCCTCCCGCATCTACTTCTCTCTGAAGATCTCACAATTAATCATAAAAGCTACCATTGCCCTGGAGAAGAAACTGGTTCAGATCCACCATCTGTGCTAAGGAAAAAGGATAGGCAATCTTCTGCTGTGCAATTACTGTCTCTGAAAATCCACTGGAAGGTCAGCTATGGCTTGGTTCTGACTCAACAAAACATAGTAACAACATGCTGTGAGTTTCTAGCACAGAATCCCATGTCTATGACCATCTGCAGAGTCATTATAGAAAGAGCTCTAGTGGTATAGTCCTTAGGGAGCTGTACTAATAAAACAAAGACCACATCTTTCTGGCAGTTCAAATCAGCCAGCATTTCTGAAAAAGAAAAGCAATCTCCTCTGATATAATTTACAGCATCCAGAAACCCATTGAAGTATGAAGCTATGAGTTGGTTCCAATTCTAATAATAGACATATA
>NW_006399792.1:10103103-10104225 GCF_000299155.1 Elephantulus edwardii | reverse complement strand
AAGATAGATGATAGATAGATAGATAGATAGATAGATAGATAGATAGATAGATAGATAGATAGATATATGATAGATAGATAGATAGATAGAGATAGATAGATAGATAGATAGATAGATAGATAGATAGATAGATAGATGATAGATATTGATAGACAGGGATAGATTAATAGACAAATATAGATTGTATATACATTTCAAACTCTGCAAAGCTGTTAAAAAATGTTTTAAAAGATAAATGGTCATCTAACCAAGCTCTATAGGCTGGCCAGCCACCAAGCTAAGCTGGGATAATACCTGTTTGAGAATTTCATCCTCAAGCACTACAACAAGGTGTCTCTTGAGCCCAGTGATCTCTGGGGAGCTACTCTGCCTATCTCTGCCATTTCAGCCTGAGCCTCTCTTTCTAGCCATGAAACAGCCTTTTTACTACCCTAGAGCTCTCGTTCAAGCTGTGTAACTTGTGAAAACAAATAAAGCTTCTTCATGTAGAAAAAAAAATAGTAAGAGAAGTTCCCACTTCATAACTTCATCCATATGAAACTAGGAAACCAATCAGTGACAGATAACATACCAGTCACTACCTGGGACTATAGTTGGCAGGTGGCAAACTGCAGGAACAAAAACCAAACCAAAAACTCACCAACCTCCAGTTATTTTTTTATTCACTGTAACCCTGTTGGACAGAATAGTGCTGCCCTGTGAGATTTCCAATCATGCATATCTTTACAGAGAGAGATTGCATCATTTTTCTTTCACATAATAGCTGCTGAATTCAAACCACCAAGTTTTCAGTAAGTGGGCTTCAACCCCCTGTGCTACCTGGGCTCCTTAATAGGGGAAAGACAAATCACTTTTCATATAGTCAAGTATATAAATGAAATCTATAATTCGCTTGTTTGGTTTTGATTTGCTTTTGCATATAAAACTCATTTGAAGAGGGCAATTTAAGTGTTACTTAATTTGATTGTACACACTTTGGTCAAAAATAAAAATGGCATTTTATTGTAATATAAGTACATCTCACTGAATTTAATTTTTTAATTAAAAAGTTAACATCTCCGTAATCTGAATATGTAGATGTATTAACTTCTTAATTAAAAAATTAAATTACATTTTGAAATT
>NW_006399792.1:10092726-10101733 GCF_000299155.1 Elephantulus edwardii | reverse complement strand
AGATCCGATTTGATGGTACACATGCAAAAAAAATATTGATAAGGATCATTCCAAACCAGCCAGAACAGTGTATAGAGAACTGCCAGACTTTGAAGCTACATTTGTTGTTGTTGCTGTTGTTGTGTGCTGTCAAGTTGCCTGCAACTCATAGCTACCCTATGTACAATAGCCCTAAACCCTGCTCTATCCCTTCTCAATCTTATTGTCTCCAACACAACTATCCCCATTACCCCAGTGACTGAATCAATCCATCTCATCAAGTGTCTTCCTCTCCTGCACTGTTCCTCCACCCTCCCAAACATGTTGTCCCTCTCCAAATACGATCCTGCCATGCAACATGTCCAAAGTATGTCAGACGGAGCTTCAGAATCCTTGCCTGGAGTAGCCTGGCTTCACCTTCTCCAGGACCAACTTGTTTGTTCTCATATCAGCCTATGGTATATTCAATACTCTTTACCAGCACCAAAGTTCAAAAGCATCAACTCTCCTATCATCCCTAGTCATTGTCCAGCTCGCTGATGCATAGCAAGTAATTGTAAAGACTACGTCCTGTATGAGGCGCACCTTAGTCTCTAGACAGACATCGGTACTCTTCAGTACTTTGGGAGGTCTCTGACATCAGACTTTCCCAGTGCAATTTGTCTTTTAATTTCACTGCTGATACCAAAGGTTGATTGTGGAGCCAAGCAAACTGAAGCTGTCAACAATCTCAACCTCTTCATCATCCATCATGTTGCTGTCAATTGGCCCAGTGGTGAGAATCTTTGTTTTCTTAATGTTGAGCTTCAAATCCATATTGAAGGCTGCAGTCCTTGATCCTTCCCAGCAAGTGCCACAGGTCCTCCTCTGTTTTAGCAATCAGGGTTGTGTCATCTGTGTAATGCAGATTGTTAATGAGTCTACATCCAATCTTGATGTCACACTTCTCCTCATAGAGCCCAGCCTCCCAGATTATCTGTTATACATGTAGGTTGAAAAGATTTGAAGATAGAACACATCCTTGATGCATACCCTTCCCAATTTTGAACCATGCAGTTCCTTGCTCTGTTCTGATTACTGCCTCCTGGTCCAAGTATAGGTTTCACATAAGTACAATCAAGTGTTTTGGGATTCCCATTCTTCTCAGAATCAGCCACAGTTTGTTGTGATCCACACAGTCAAATGTCTTTCCATAGTCAATGAAACATAGATAGACATTTCTCTGGTATTCTCTACTTTTAGCGAAGATCCATCTGACATTAGCTATAACATACCTAGTGCCATGGCCTCTTCTAAACCCAGCCTGCACGTCTGGTAGTTCTCTGGTTTTGTTCCAGTTGTTTTTGGATAATCTTCAGCAGAATCTTGCTTGCATGGGATATCAATGATACGGTTCAATAATTTCCTCACTCTGTCAGATAACCTTTCTTTGGAATGGGAACAAATATAGATCTTTTCCACTCAGTAGGCATGCACTTGCTACGAAGGGTCAAGGACTGCAGCCTTCAGTATGGACTGAGGCTCAATGTCAAGAAGACAAAGATTCTCACCACTGGACCAATTGGCAGCGTCAGGATGGATGATGAAGAGATTGAGATTGTTCACAGCTTCAGTTTGCTTGGCTCCACAGTCAACACTCTTGGCACCAGCAGTCAGGAAATCAAAAAGTGTATCGCAATGGGAAAGTCTGCTGTTAGGGACCTCTCTAAAGTACTCAGGAGCAACAGTGTCTCTCTGGAGACTAAGGTGCTCCTGATACAGGCCATGGTCTTTGCAATCACTTGTTATGCATCAGAGAGTTGGACAATGACTAGGGAGGACAGAAGGAGAGTGGATGCTTTTGAGCTGTGGTGCTGGAGAAGAGTACCGAATGTACCATGGACTGCCAGGAAAACAAACAGATTCATCTTGGAGAGGATTAAACCAAGTTACTCCTTGGAGGCAAGGATTCTGGGGCTTCATCTGACATACGTTGGACATGTTGCCAGGAGGGACGGGTCCTTGGAGAGGGACATCATGCTTGGGAGGGTGGAGGGACGGCGCAGGAGGGGAAGACCCTCTATGAGATGGATTGACTCGGTGACTGGGGTAATTGGGATGGATCTGTCAGAGGCAGTGTGGTTGGCGAAGGATAGAACAGGATTTAGGGCTGTTGTGCATAGGGTCGCTATGAGTCGCAAACGACTCGACGGTACATAACAATAACAACAACAAGAAGGCCAAGTGGTTGTCCTCCAAATTTCTTGGCACAAATTTGGAGGACAACAACTTGGTCTACTAACTGGAAGAGATCTATATTTGTACCAAGATGAAGCTAGATTTAGACGAGCCTATAGTCCTAGGGATAACATTGCTGATGTCAGATGCATCCTGGCTGAAAGCAAATAATACCAGAAGAATGTCTATTTGTGCTTTATTGACTATACAAATGCACTTCACTGTGTGGATCATAACAAATGTTGGACAACACTGGGAAGAATAGGAATTCCAGAATAGTTATACCTAAACCGAAAGACTGTTACATGAACAGAGAAGGAGAATAATGCATGGTTTAAAATTAGGAAATGTATGCATCAGAGTTGTATCCTTTCTCCATATCTATTTGATCTATATGCTTAGCAAATTTTTTTAGAAACAGTACTCCATGAAGAAAAATGTGGCATTAGGATTGGAGGAAGACTCATCAACAGCCTGCCATATGCAAATGACACTTCACTTGATGAAAGTGATGAGAACTTGAAGCACTTGCTGTAGAAAATCAAAGAATACAGCCTTCAACATGGATTGCATCTCAATGTCCCTGTCACTAGACTGATAGGCATCACAATGGACAGAGAAAGGATTAAGAAGATGTCATCTTACTTGGATCCATAATCAATACACTTGGTACCAGCAGTCAGGAGATCAGGAGATATATTGCACTGGAAAAATCTGTAGTTAGGGATCTCTCCAAATTGATGAAAAGTAATGATGTTAGTTTAAGGACTAAGGTGTGCCTGATTGAAGCCACGGTCTTTCCAGTCACTTGCTATGAAACTGAGAGTTGAACAATAACTAAGGATGGCAGAAGAAGAATTGATGCTTTTGAGCTATGGTGTTGGAGAAGAGCACTGAAGATCCCATGAACGGCCAAAACACCAAACATATCTGTCTTGGAGAAGGTACAGTCAGAGCACATCTTGGAAGTAAAGATGATAAAGCTTTCTCTCACATACTTGGGCATATTGCTTGGAGAGGTTTTTTTCTTGAAGAGTGACATCATGTTTGGGAAGATAGAGGGGAGGCGAAAAAGAGGCAGACACTCAACCAGGTGAGTTAATACTGTGACTGCAGCAATGGGCTTGAATGTGTCAGAGAGTGTAAAGATGGCATGGGATAGGGTTCAGATTGATTGTTCATAGGGTTGTTATGAGTAGTACTCAACTTGGTGGCACCTAACTAAATCTGCTGTCAGGGACTTTTCCAGAGTATTCAGAAGCAACAATGTCTAGAGACCAAGGTGCACCTGATCCAGTCCCTGGTCTTTGCAATTACTTGTTATGTAACAGAGAGCTGGATAATGGCTAAGGATAACAGAAAAAAAAATCGATGCCTTCAAGTTGCAGTGCTGGAGAAGAGTCTTGAACGTGGACTACCAAGAAAGCAAATAGGTCTGTCTTGGAGAGGATGAAGCCAAGTTTCTGCTTGGAGGCTAGGATTTTGAAGCTCTGTCTCACATACTTTGGGCATGTGGCCAGGAGGGACTGATTCTTGCAGAAAGACATCATGCTCAGAAAGGTGGAGGGACTGACTGCATAAAGAGGAAGACTCTGGATGAGATGAATTGATACAGTAACTGGGGCAATGGGGATTGGTGTGTCGGAGACTAGCTATTGTATATAGGGTCACTATGGGTCATAGGCAACTCAGTGGCACATAACAACAACAATAGCAACAACTACATAACTATGTTTTTAACACTATTGATTTAGTAAAAAAAAAAAAAACTATAACCTAGGTAACACACAAAATAGTAAGAGTTAATGCTTTTTGAATGCTTATTTTGCCCTGGGAATTATATTCAGAATTTTAAAAGAATTGTCTCCTTTTGTGACTGTGTTATTTCATTCAGCATAAGCGTCCTAAAGATTCATCTTTGTTTTGTGATGTTTTAAGAATTTTTCATTATTTTTTTATATTTCATAGTATTCCTGCTGTGTGTATGTATCATGATTTCTTTATCCATTGTTGAACACTTAGGTTGTTTCCATCTCTTTGCAACTGTAAATAATGCTGCAATTAACATAGCTTTGCATATACATGCAGAGGGGAATAGAGAGGAATCATTTCTTTAGGTTACATAGATTAGATGCTGTTTATATTGTATTTCCAACTTTTAAAAGAAGCACAAGAATTGCACCATTTCATAGTCTCACAGCGGTATAAAAGAGTTCCAATCTCTCTGCATTCTTGCAGCATTTGTTGCTTTCTGGGTCATTGAATGCTTCTATTGTTGCTTAAGTGGAATTATACTATTGTTTTAACTTACAACTTTCTAAAAGCTAATGATTAACAAACGTTTTTCCTGTGTTTATTGATTACCTGGGTGCCTTCTTTGGTGAACTATCTGTTCATGTCCTCTACCCAATTTTTACTGGATTGTAATTTTGTTGTTTAAATGCTGGAGTTTTTTATCAATTTTAGACAGTAGTCAGTCTTCCGTGGTTACCAGGGTAAGAAGGAAAAGAAAATCAGGCATAAGATAGTAGACAAATTAAGATAGGTAAAGGGAAAATTCTATAAAGTAAAAGATGGTCAGCATAGTATTAATAAAGAAAAAGAAGACATACAGAGGTAGACAGAGTCACAGACCAAAAAGGTAAACACTATTACATACATAATCCTGCATTAGCAGTCGTAACAAGGATTCATTTACAAATTAATACATAGACAGCCAACATAAAAAGAGATGAGTGAGTGAAAAAAACTAAACTGATGGCATTATATAAGTTTAACCGACAATAGGTATACATGCATTTTATTTGTATGTTCGGCAAATATATCTATGCATGTTATACAGTCAACAGGAGCCAAAATTAAATAAACCCCTTCTTGTTGTTATGTGCCATCCAGTCTCCTGTGACTCATAGTAACACTATGTACAACAGCTCAGAAGCCTGTCCTGTCCTGAGCCAGTCTCACTGATTCTGACACCACATTACCTACTGTATCGATACATTTCACCCAAGGTCTTCCTCTCCTGCACTGTCCCTCCACTCTTCTAAGCATAATATCCATCTCCAAGGATTAGTCCCTCCTGGCCACATGCCCAAAGTATGTAACATGGAGCTTTAAAATTCTAGCCTCCCAGGAGAAACTTGGTTTCACCCTCACTTCATAACCATACCCAAACAACCCTGAGCAATTAGTCACTGGTCCTAAGATCTCAGGATCATAGTCACGGGAAACAACAAGGTCAAATTTTCATAACACAGCTTGCAAAGACAATATTCTCTCCATTACGTTTTTAATTAGCTACTAGGGTCTTATAAGCTTATGATCAACCATCTAAGGTACAACTATCAATCTCTCTCTCTGTCCAGAACAAAGAAGAATGAAAAGTAATCAAAGATGCATGCAGATGATTAGTCCATACCACTAAAGGATCTCACAAAACTCATCTTCCACAATCCTGAAACCAGAAGGACTAGATGGTACCTAGCGACCACTGCTGACCGCTCTGCAAGGGATCCTGCATACAAAAGGTCCTGGATGGACTGGGAGAAAAATGTGGAGCAAAGCTAAAAGTTATGCTAAACACTGTGACACTGATGTGTTAAATACGATAATGGTTACCCATCATGAACAGTGTGGTTTGATACAGTGACTGCAGCAATGGGCAAGAGACTGAGCATGTCTTGGATTATGAGGATGGCATAGAATAGGACAAGGGTTAGGTCTGTTGTTCAAAGAACTGTTGTGAGCCATATAGAGAGCTCTGTTAGCCTAGTAGATAAAAAGTTACGCTACCAAGCCAAAGGTGTGTGATTTTAATCTACAGCCCTCAGGCCTGATTTTAATTGTTTTGGTCAAACATTCTTCTAAGTGGTACAGCACTGGTCTGGTAATATTTTGTACAGAGGTAACTCAGGGTTGCTGTGATGATGAACACTGTGGCAATGATGTGTCAAATGTAAGAATGGTTGCCCATGGTAGACAGGGTTTGGTGGAACTCCCAGATTAAAAGAGGCTTGGAAGCAGGAGCTGCATCCACTTCTGAAAAGGCTTGCCTCCCAAAACTCTATGAACTTAGAGAAATGATGAAAGTTATACGTGTGTTCAGGTCTTTCGTTCATAGGATCGCTATGAGTCGTCTACGATTCAAGAGCACTTAACAACAATAACAACTGGTTTGGTAGCAATTAGTGGAAGCTCTGAGACTATGGTCTGGTCTGCAGTTATATTTTAAGGCTAAAACTTTAGCTCAACTTTCAGCCAAATAATAGACTAATTTATCCAGTGTAAATAACAAAACAAAAAAAAAAAACAAAAAAGGAAGGTACCCATCCTTAGAACACTAAACCATACAAGGTCAAAATGGTGCCATTTGCCCAGAGATAATACTAAGAATAAGAAAGGAAAAGGATAGAAGGATGAATGGAAACAAGAATCACAGGGGGGAAATGAAGAGAATGCTTTGACAATAGGATTATGCTCAACATCAAAAACAAAATGTGTGTGAATGGTTGAATGAAAACCCAATTTGCTCTCTAAATTTTCACTGAAATCATTAATTTTAAAAGTTATAAAATAAACGACAGCATTATTTTAATTTAATTTTCTCTTAAAATCCAAAAATTTATTGCCATGAAATGGATTCTAACTCAGCAACAGTTCATTGTGGTTGCTTGTTGTTGTTAGGTGCCACTGAGTCAAGACTCACAGCAATCCTATTACAGCAGATCTGGGCCCTGTCCTATCCTGTGTCAGATGTGTTGTCTTTGATAAACCTGATCTCATTGCAGCAGGAAATGTAGCAATCCATCTGGTTAAACATCTTCCTCTTTTTTACTGACCCTCTACCTTTCCTAACAGCATGCTCCAAGTATGTAAGATGAAGCTTCATCATCTTTGCCTCCAAGGATCACTCTGGCTACTCTTTTTCCAAGACATATCTATTTTTTCTTTTGACAGTCCATGGGACACTCAGCTCTCTTCACAAGCACCACAACTCAAAGGCATTGATCTTTCTTCTGTCATCTTTATTAATTGTCCAGCTTTCAGGTATATAATAGGTTATTGAAAAGACCATGGGTTAAATCAGTGTGCCTTAGTCTTTAAATGAACTTCATTGTTCTCCAGTACTTTTAGAGAGGTCCGTGACAGCAGACTTTGCCAGTGCAAAACATCTTTTGATTTCTTCACTGTTGTACCCATGGTGTTGATTGTGGGTCCAGGCAAAATGAAATCATTGACAATTTCATTCTTTCCTCCATCTCCCATGATGTCTATTGGCCCAGTGAGGAGGACCTTTTTCTTGATGTTGACGTTTAATCCATATTGCAGATGGTAGTCTCAGATATTCTGCAGCAAGTGTGTCAAGTCCTCCTCACTTTCAGTAAGCAAGATTGTCATCTGCATAACTCAAGCTTTTGATAAGTCTTCCTCCAATCCTGATTTCACATTCTTCTTCATAAAATCCAGCTTCTTAAATGATTTGTTTATTCTCCAACTCGAGTTCTTTGCACATTCTATCATAATAGTTTATTTGATGTTCCCAAGTTGCCCTTTGAAATCTTATGTTCATCTTTGACTTCAGCATCTCTTCCCTTTGTTTTGGCTTCTGGATACTCTAGTGCAATTTTCAGAGTCTCTTCTGACAACCATTTTGATCTTTTTCTTTCTCCTCTGTCTCCGTAATGACCTTTTGCTTTCTTCAAGGATGATGTCTTTGATATCATCCCATAACTTATCAGTCATTAATTAGTGTTCAATACCTCAACTAGATTCTTAAGATATATTTTTAAATCTAGGTGGAATAGACTCAAGGTTGTATTTTGGTCCTTGAAGATGTCTTTCCATTTTCTTTTACTTCAATATGAACTTGCACATGAATAATTGATGGTCTTGGCAAAGTAAATCTGACCCATAAGATTCAAGGTCCTAAATATTTATCAAAGCAGACTACTCCACCTTTCACCAGCAAGAAGCTAGTAAATTTGAACTACATTCCTTTTGGTTAGCAGCTGAGCACTCTAGCCACTGCACCACGAAGGCTCATACAAGCATCTGGTTAGACTTTATTGCTGTTCCCATTTTACAAACTCATAAAATGAGATTTAACAAAACTGACAGTTCATGCCTGCCTTTGTAAGCTAGATCCAACTATCTTCAAAGCAACCAGTTCTTTCAGTTCAACAATGTGCTTCTACTTCCAAGGAGAAGACATGGTGTCCTCTGGGGAAACCTAACAGTCTTTTAACAAGATGTCAACAAACAGGAAAGTAAATGGGCTTGTCACCTGGGCAGAACAGAAACATAATAATAAACCATTAAGAAGCTTTTCATGGACCATGAATGTCATCAGACCACCAAGTCTGAACTGATGGAGCAGCAAATGTAATTATTGCAGCAAGAAAATTCCAGTTTAAAATATTGATTAATCTCAGATGTTCAAAGGTCCTTGTTATTATTCTCATTTGCAAAGGTAAATTAACTTACAAATAAAGGCAGGCAGGCATTTTCAGAGAATAGAAAAAAGTAATTTTTTTCTCACCATTTTTTATTGTTTAACAAAATGCTAATATTCCAAGACCATATGGTTTTACTGGCAAAATCCTTATCATTTTCAGGATGAGGTAGCATTTATACTAATGAAATGGATGTAGTCCCAGAAAGTAAAAACACAAAATTGAAAACTAATTAAGTAAAGGTAAGGTAGAGCCCCAGCTCCCAGCTGGAAACAAAGGAGGATGCTTCAACGATTTCGATCCTCCCAGAAGAGCTATGGGTGAGCATTAACATTACTGGTAAGTATATTCGTTTTCTC
>NW_006399792.1:10089089-10091936 GCF_000299155.1 Elephantulus edwardii | reverse complement strand
AGTGCAACAATGAATGAATGAAAACCCAAGATCTCTGTAAATGTTCATTAAAATTAATAAAATAACATAAAATAAAAAAATAAAGGTAAGGTAGATATACTCTTAATACAAAACCTCATAAAGATGACCTTAAAAAGAAGAGAGAAAAAGAGATAGAATAGGAGAAAAAGAAGAAGAAGAGGGGAAATGTAGACAGAAAAAAGTAAACAATAGAAACTTGTCACTTATAAATGTTAAAGTTGTAAATAAATATTAGCAAATAGAATTCAATAAAAATATCATCTAAGGTGGCCAAACAGAATAAAGCAAAGAGTAGAAAAAATGGCTTAATAATAAGGGAGCTCTGGTGACCTAGGAATAAAGAGCTGTGCTGCCAACCCAAAGGCAGGTGTGTTGAATCCATCAGATGCTCCACAGGGAAAAGAACTCTCCTTCACAATGTACAGCCTCTGGAAATCCACTGGAAAGTCAGCTACTGGCTGGTTCTGACCCGATGGCATATAATAACTACAGTCATAAGAATTACGTTAATATACTATAAGAATAAACTAAACTCAATAAACAACAAGTTCACTTCTTTTAATCACTTTTCCAAGCTGCTCATCTACTCTTTCACCTAGCTATATAAATACTTACAGAAATCTGGTGTTAGAGTACATAATATGTTTGGCTTCTAACCAAAAGCATACCTTTTTAATTTACTTGCCACTGCAAGGGAGAAAGATGGCAGTCTCCTCCGGATTTAAGATTATTTATATTCACAATCAAGCCCATGGGGGAAAAAAACCCACACACTTCACACTCATTGCACTGCAGTCAGTTCCAACTCATAGTGATTCTCCATCAGATTCCTTAGGCTACAATTCACAACATGAGGACACTTCCTATCTTTCTCCAAAGGAGCTGCTGATGGATTCAAACCACCAGAGATGGGAGCAGCCTTTTAATTTAAAAAAGCATTCACTACAGATTATGCCACTAAGGATTATACTTCCCTTAAAACCAGAAGTTAAGAAATCAGATGACTTATTGAGCTGGGCAAATCTGTTGCCAAGGACCTCTTTAAAGAGTTAGAAAGAATGTCACTTTAAAGTACATCTGACTCAAACTATGGTATTTTGAATGGCTTTATATGCAAGAAAAAGTTGGGCAATTTAATAGGGAAAATCAAAGAATTTATGCTTTTGATTTGTGGTGTTGGTGAAGGAAATTGAATATATCATGAACAGCCAAAAGAAAAGAGAAATGTATCTTGGCAGAAATACAGAAAATACATATTGCTCCTTAGAGAAAAATATTGTGAGTCTTCATCTTACATACTTTGAGCTTGTTGTCAAGAAAGGCCAGTCCCTGGAAAATAACATTATGCTTGGGAAAATGGAGGGTCCATGAGGTGGATTGACACAGTGATTGTGACAATGGGCTTAAGCATAGCAGCAGGAACTGTGACCATAGGGTTGCTGTAAGTCAGAGCTAACTCAATAGTACCTAAGATCAACAATAACCACATGTCCCATGCCAGTTCTACTCTATGATTCAGAAATTACTAGATAGCAAATTACATGTGGACAAACATTTTTAATAAGGAAAGACATCCAATTGTAAAAAAAAAAAAAAGCAAACATATATATTTATAATTCTGATGGCTTTATAGGTAAGAAGTTGTGTAACCAATCCAAAGGTATGTAGTTGGAATCCATCAGCTTCTCTGTGAGAGAATGATAGAAAAATCTCTTCTCTGTGAATTTACAGCCACTGAAAACATGCTGAACAGTGAGCTATGAGTCAGTTCTAACTCGATTGCACATTACAGCATACCCATAGCATTACAACATCTCAGTAGAACTCCTCAGATCTCAGAAAAAGAATTCCAAAAAATGAACATAGTCATTATGTTAATAGTACAAAAATAGAATATAGCGAAAAAGATCTAATTGTTGTTATGTGATTCAGATCCTACCCATAGCTGATCCTCCAGTGGGTTTTCAGAGGCAATAAATTACACAGGAGGAGATTACCCATCTTTCTCTTGAGAAGCAGCTTATAGACTCAAATTGTGGGTCTTTGGGTTGACAGCACAGCTCCTTACGACGAGGCCCAGACCTAGAGGTCAATGAATACTACCAATAAACACATAGACAACACAGGGCCTATACATAAGAAGCATCCAAAACAAAGAACCTGTTATTTCATTTCAAACCTACAATAACCTCATGCTTAATAACTAATTCTAGAGGAATGACATCAAAATTAAGCATAAAAAAGAGAGGCTTTCTATTACCTAACTTCTATTTATTTATATAAGTAGACGTTGTAAATTTAATAAAGGAAAATAGAAAATTCTATTCACAGATAAACTGCAATCCTCACTAGCCAATTAGTGATTCTGAAATGTAGAACTATGAAAATACTTTAAAATAGCAGAAAAACAATTCTTAAAATTAATATTGCTTCTATATAAAAGTCCGAGGAGCTCCAGTGGCCTACTTTTAAGAATCTACACTGCAATATCGAAGGCATGCAGTTCAATCCACCAGCTGCTCCATGGGAGAAGGATAGGCAATCTCCTCCCATAAAATTAACTGCCTCTGAAAATCCGCTGTAGGATCAGCTATGGGTCCGTTCCAGCTCGAGGAGATTGTCCATCCTTCTCTCATAGAGCAGCTGGTGGCCTCAAAACACATGCTTTCAGGACTGCAGCTCAGTTTCTTGCCACTATGCCACTAGAGCTAAATATGAGTTTTAAGAGCATTAGAATCTACTCATAGCTAATATCTCCCACACTCAAAAGGATTTCAGAGACCCTAAATTATTAAGAAGAAAATTGCTCATTTTTCTCCTGCGGAA
>NW_006399792.1:10081667-10083449 GCF_000299155.1 Elephantulus edwardii | reverse complement strand
GAAGTGCCTGTTCATATCCTGTTCCCATTTTTCTATTGGATTATTTACATTTATCTTGTTGTGGTGTAAAGCTGTATATTTTTTTTTATCTTCAATAAGTGTTTCAAGTCTTCCTCACTTTCAGCAAGCAAGGTATGTCATCTGCATAATATAGTTTGCTGATGAGACTTTATTCAAACTTGATGTCACAATCTTCTTTAGAATCCAGCTTCTCAAATAATTTGCTCACCAAAACTAGGCCAAGTGCTGATTGTGGAAAAGGCCATCAACTACTCATAACACAAGTTCAAATTAAAGCTAAAGAAGGTCAAATCATATTCACAGGAATAAAAATTTGATCTTGAGTCTGTCCCCCCTGAATTTAAAAACAGATGCAGGAACGGATTTGAAGTCTTGAATGAACGAAGATCAGATGAGCTGTGGGAAGATATGAAGAATATCATCCATGAAGAATGCAAAAGGTCACTACAAACAAGGAGGAAGAAGAAAAGACCAAAATGGATGTCAGAAGAGACTCTGAATATTGAACTAGAGTGCCAAGAACCCAAATCAAAGGGAAGAAATCAAGAAGTTAAGGAGCTGAGTAGAAGATTTCAAAGAGCAGCTCAGGAAGGAATACAAGGCAAAGCAGTATAATAAAATATGCAAAGAGCTGGAATTTTAAAATCAAAAGAACCAAACTCTCTCAGCATTTTTTAAGCTAAAGGACCTAAAGAACAAATTCATGCTGGGAGTTGCAATGCTTAAGGATGAATGATTCAGGAAACACTTAAAAAAGATGGAAGGAGTATACAGAGCCACTGTACCAAGAAGAATTGACTGACACAGAAGAGTTTCAAGTAATAACATATCATCACAAGGTGATGGTGATGAAGGAGGAAGTTTAGGCTGCTTTGAAGGACTCGGCAAAAAATAAAGCCCCAAGAATTGATGGAATAACAATTGACATATTTCAACAAACAGATGTTGCCCTACATGTGCTCATCAGGCTGGGCCAAGAAATCTGGAGGACAGCTACCTGGCCAATAGACTGGAAAATATCTGTATTTATTCTCATTCCAAAAAAAGATCACCCAACAGAGTGTGAAAATTATCAAACAGTATCACTAATGTCACATGCTAGCAAAATCTTGCTGAAGATTATCCAAAAATGACTGAAACAGTATATTGACAGTGAACTACCAGAAATACAAGTTGGGTTTAGAAGAGGTCATGGCACTAGAGACATGATCATCAATATCAGATGGATCTTGATAGAAAGAAAAGAGCACCAAAGGAACGTCTATCTGTGTTTCATTGACTATGCAAAGGCATTTGACTGTGGATGACAAAAAATTGTGGCTAACCTAGAGGAAAATGGACATTTCAGAGCACTTGATTGTGCTTGTACAAAACTTACACTTGCACCAGGAATCAGTCCTCAGAACAGGGCAAGGAAACACTGCACGGTTCAAAATCCTGAAAAGAGTACGTTAAGAATGAATCCTTTCTACATACTTTTACAATCTATATGCAGAACATATCATTTGGGAAGCTGGGCTCTATGAGGAGGAATGTGGCATCAGGATTGGAAGAAGACTAATCATTAACCTAAATAGTGCAGATAACACAACCTTGTTTGCTGAAACTGAGGGTGATGTGAAGTGTTTGTTGCAGAAGGTCAACAATGTCATCTTCCATATGGATTGAAGTTTAACTTCAAGAAGAGAAAGGTTCTTACTACTAGTCCAATTGACAGTACCATGAGAGATGGAAAGGAGACTAAGGGGGTTAACAATTACA
>NW_006399792.1:10064075-10080862 GCF_000299155.1 Elephantulus edwardii | reverse complement strand
ACAACAGCCCTAAACCCTGCTCTATCCTGTGCCAATCGCACTGCCTCCGACACACCCATCTCGATTCCCCAGTCACTGACTCGATCCATCTCATAGTCTGCGTGTGTTCTGTATAGGTTTCATAGGTATAGAATTAAGTGCTCTGTGACTCCCGTTCTTCTCAGTGTTAGCTGCCAGAGTAGTTATAGTATTTTACAATCTGACCAATAGTGTATAAGAGTTCCTGTCTTGCTACATCCTCCCAACATTTTTTAATTGCTGTCCTGTTAAACTTCACCACTGCTACTAGGATGAAATGGTATCTCATTGTGGTTTTGGTTTGTATCTCCCTGTTGTCAATGATTTTGAACATTTCTTCATGTGTCTGTTGATCATTCAAATATCTCCCTCTATGAAAAGTCTTTCCATGTCTTTTACCCATTTTGCAATTGTGTTATCAGTCTTTTTCTTGTGGAGGCCCTGTAGGGTTCTGTAAACTTTTGAGATGAGGCCTTTCTCTGAAATGGTGATTGCCAAATAATTCTCCGCATCAGCAAGTTTTCTCTTTTCACTCTGTTGGAAAACGGTTTTGATGATGTGTACAGGGATTTAATCTTTAGAAGATCCCATTCATCAATTTTGTCCTCTCTAGATTGTACTTAGCAGATTCTTTATACCATAGATTAGGCCATCTAAGCCAGATCCCAGTTTGTCTCTTACGAACTTTCTAGTTTGGGGCTTTACTCCCAGGTCTCTGATCCGCCTTGAGTTGATTTCTGTGTATGGTGTGAGACGTGGATCCTGTTTCAGCTTTCGGTCCAGTTTTGTCAGCAGCATTTGTTGATGAGGTTGCCATTTTCCCACTTGATAGGTTTCATTTCCTTGTCAAATATTAGTTTATAGATAGATGGACCCATTTTTGCATCCTCAATTCTACTCCCTTTGTCTATGTGTCTGTCAATGAACCAGTATCATGCTGTTTTGGTTACTACCACTGTGTAGTAGGTTTCACAATTACAATATGATTTTTGTTTAATTTTGGTTTTGAAGTGGTTTGGTTTTTTGTTTTGTTTTTCAGAAGTGCTTTGCTTATTTGGGGTCTCCTTCCTTGCCAAATAAATTTGACTATATTCTTTTTGATCTTGAAAAATGAATTTGGTATCTCTAGTAGGATTGCATTGAACATATAGATTTCTTTTGGTAGGATTGTCATTTTCACAATATTGAGCCTTCCTATCCATAAACAAAAAAGCAATGCAGCCTGAGGTTACCTGTGTTAAAATCTGGCGATCAGCAGAAACTCCGCCTCGCTCCTCCCCCAACTCCCAAAAATCTTTTCTGCCACTGCTTCAGGGTCTGCCCTGGACAATGCAGCCTGAGGTTTGGAACAATATGTCAACAGAGAACTGCCAGATGTGCAGGCTGGATTTAGAAGAGGTCGTGGTACTAGGGATATTATAGCTAATGTAAGATGGATCTTGGCAGAAAGCAAAGAATACCAGAAGAATGTCTATCTGTGCTTCATTGACTATGCAAAGGCTTTTGACTGTGTGGATCACAACAAGCTGTGGTTGACTCTGAGAAGAATGGGAATCCCAGAGCATTTGATTGTGCTAATGCGAAACTTATACTTGGACCAAGAGGCAGTTGTCAGAACAGAGCAAGGAGACACTGCATGGTTCAAAATCAAGAAGGGGGTTTGTCAGGGATGTATTCTGTCTCCATACCTTTTCAATCTGTATGCAGAACAGATCATCCGAGACGCTAGGCTATACGAAGAGAAATGTGGCATCAGGATTGGTGGAAGAATCATCAACAACCTGTGTTATGCAGATGACACAAACCTGCTTGCTGAAACTGAGGAGGACCTGAGGCGCTTGCTGCAGAAGATCAAGGTCTACAGCCTCCTATATGGACTGAAGCTAAATGTCAAGAAAACAAAGATTCTAATCACTGGGCCAATTGGCAGCATCAGCATGGATGGTGAAGAGATTGAGATAGTTAACAGTTTTAATTTACTTGGCTCCACAGTCAACACTCTTGGTAACAGCAGCCAGGAAATCAGGAGATGAATTGCATTGGGAAAGTCGGCTGTGAGGGACCTCTCAAGAGTACTGAAGAGCAACAATGTCAGGCTGGAGACTAAGGTGTGCCTGATCTGGGCTATAGTCTTCGCAATTACGTGCTATGCAAGAGAGTTGAACAGTGAATAGGGCTGATAGAAAGAGGATTGATGCCTTTGAGCTGTGGTGCTGGAGAAGAGTGTTAAATATACTATGGACTGCTAGGAGAACAAACAGGTTTGTCTTGAAGAGGGTGAAGCCAGAGTGTTCCCTGGAGTCAAGGATTCTGAAGCTTCATCTGACATATTTTGGGCATGTTGCAAGAAGGGACTGGTCCTTGGAGAGGGACATCATGTTTGGCAGAGTGGAGGGGCAGCGAAGGAGAGGAAAACCTTTCGTGAGATGGATCGATTCTGTGATTGGAGTGATGGGAATAAGTGCGTTTGAGATAACTAGGTTGGCACAGAATAGAACAGCATTTAGAGCTCTTGTACATAGGGTCGCTATGAGTTGCAGGCGACTCGATGGCACATAACAACAACACAACATCCATAAACACAGCATTTTTTTTTCATTTATTTAAGCCTTTTATTGGTCTCACAGAAAGATCCTATCATTTTCTTTGTATAGGTCTTTTGTGTCTCTAGTTAAGTTCACTCCAAAGTATCTCAATTTGTGGTTGCCTATTGTAAATGGTATCGCTTTCTTGGTTTCCTGCTCTGAGTTCTCTTTGTTACTGTAAAGGAATCTCAACGATTTTTGAATATTGATCTTATATCCTGCCACTCTACTAAACTTGTCTATTAGCTCTAACAGGTTTGTTTTTGTTGAGTCCTTGGAGTTTTCTGTGTACACTATTATATCTTCTACATATAACGACAGTTTCATGATCAGTTTTCCAATCTGGATTCCTTTTATTTCCTTCTTTTGTCATATTGCCCTAGCAAGTACTTCCCTGGAATTTTTCTGTGTCAATTAATTATTTTTGGTACAGTGACTCCTGTTTACTTTCTCCATCTTCTTTTTTATGTTTTCTGGATCATTAAAGATGTTACCCATAGCACATTGCAACTTGAAGCTTTAATTAGATTTTCAGTTCTTCCAGTTTGAGAAATGCCAAATTAGTTCTTCCTTTTTCATTCTATCACTCCAGCCCTTTGCACATTTTTTATAATATTTTGCTTTGCCTTCTTGAGCTGCCCTTTTCAAATCTTCTGCTTAAGCCTTTCTTCCCTTTTTTGGCTTCTTTCTTTCTCCTCTGTTTGTTGGTTTGTTGTTTTTTTTTAATGATCTTTGACTCTTTCATGGATATCCTTGATATCATTCGACAACTTATCTGGATTTTTATTACTGATTGTTTCAAATCTGTTCTTGAGATTATTTTTAAATTTAGGTGGGATAGATTCAATGTTGTATTTTTCTTCTTGTAATTTTCTTCAGCTTTAATTAGAACCTGAACTTGAGTAATTAATGGTCTGATCCACAGTCAGAATCTGGGCCAGATTTAAATGCTGATAGTGGACTTTTCCCGTGATTTTCCCCACCACCCTGCATATATAGAAAATCTGATTCCTGTGGAGGTGAGGTTTGATCTCCAGCCTCATTTCTGTCAAAGCCATATTTTCTAACTACCATTCTTTCCTTATTGCCTCCATATTTTATTTTATTTTTTACATTCTAGTAACCAGTAGTTATTAAAGAATCTTGTTAACATGGTTGGTCAATTTCAGATTTAAAAAGTTAGTAGAAATTCTCAACTTCCTCTTCTTTGACTGTAGTTTTTTGGTTCTTTTTTTCAATAGTCACTCTTCCCTTAAATTCAGTTAGCTAATGTATCCAAAGCACTTAGAACAAAAATTCCACAAATATTAAACATTATTATTAACGTATTGCCGTTGAGTCAATTTTGACTCATAGTAACCCTACAAGGACAGAGTAGAACTGCCTCACACACTTTTAACCTCACTTTCTCCAGTTAGTGAATTTTGACTCATAGTGATCCTCTAATGGGTTTCTGAGGCTGTAAAGTTTAATGGGAAGAAAGACACTGTCCATTTTTTTCCCCAAAGAGCTACTGGTAGACCCACAGCCTTTTGGCTGGTAGCCCAACACACTACACACTATGTCACCAGAATTCCATAGGGTTTACTAGCTTGTAAAATCTTTACCATCAGAAGCAGCAATGGCATCCAGTTCCTAAATAACAGGCCTCCAGAAACTCTATGAACTTTGATAAATGTCAATAGTTGTAGAGGGGCTTCAAGCTGTTTGTTCACAGGGTCACTATGAGTTGTGCTCAATTCAAAGGCAATCAACAATAACAACAACAACAACAACAAATCTTTACCAAAGCAGATTCTCCAGCTTTCTTTAATAGATTGGCTGATAAATTTCAATCAACCACTTTTCACTTAACAGATAAGTTCTAAGCCACTGTGTCACCAGGGTTCCTGGTAAATATTATTATTTACTACTTAATAAATGTGTGGGGAGTTACTATGGACCTGACCCAGCTAATGTAACTAAACATCTCTGGAGGTAAGTGAATCCTAGGCTTTGCCCCATGTTGCACCTCCATGATCAGAATGAGGATATAATGTCCACATTGTTGAATAGAAAAGCAAATCATTTATCTTTTCCTTCTTTCATCAAAAAGGAGTAGGTTCACACCAGTGTTAATTTCAAACCACACTAAAGTGTCAGATGCCATCAAGTCAATTCCAACACATGGCAAATGTGTGTGTGTGTGTGTGTGTGTGTGTGTGTGTGTGTCAGAGTACATGTGTGTTCCATAGCATTTTCAATAACTGTTTTTTCTTATCCCCACAGGCCTTTCTTCCAATGTGCCTCTGAGGCCCTTCAATCTCCAACCTTCCCATAAGTCGGCAAGTCTGTTAATTGTTTACACCACAAACTCCTTAGTTATATATTGTCTCAAAGGGGCGGGGGAAATTACAATCAGAACTAAACAAAAGAAGGTTGCTAAAGTCTCTGGAGATAATTTGGGATTCTTACCTTCTTAAAATATGAGAAAATAGTGATAACAGAGTTAAATTAACTATTGGCCTCTCCAAAACTATGCCCTAAAAGAGATATGCTAATGTCTGAGTGATAGCTTACAGAAGGGACATGGCATTCTCCAAGACTCACAGAAGAAAAAGAGCATTTTAGAATATCCCTTGGATTTCTTTATATTACTGAGATTATCAAAGGGTAGCTTTGCTAATAAAAAGCATATCAAATGTCACTGAAAAATAAACATGAATCATAATTAGAATCTACTTCCTGGAAGACAACAGATCCAAAGTCAAGCTTCAGTATCTTAAACATCAATATTTGTAAATATTTATTGTTGTTATATGCCATCAAGTCAGAACTGTTCTTGTAATTGTTGTTATTGTGTACTATAGAGTCAGAACTGACCTATACCTGACCCTTCAGCAGGTTTTCAGAGGCAGTTAATCACACAGGAAGAGATTGCCCGCCTCAAACCCCGTGCCTTCGGGATTGTAGCACAGCTTCTTGCCACTAGGCCAATTATTGATAAACAAAAAAAACGGAACAGTACAATTAGAGCCATAGGAAGTGGATTTGTATTTTAACAGGTTGTTGTTGTTATTAAATGTCGTCGAGTCAACAATGAAAGACCTGAACACTTGTATAACTTTCATCATTTCTCCAAGTTCACGGAGTTTCCAGAGGAAAGCTATTTCGGAAGTGGATGCCACTCCTGTTTCCAAGCTTGTTTTAACTAGGGAGCTCCACTGTCCACCATGGGTAACCACTTTGATACATCAGTGTCACAGTGTTCAGCTTCACAGCAACAACGAATTACCTTTGTAACAATGAGTAGACAGACCAGGGCTATATGGCCTAGAAGAATGTTTGACCAAAAACAATTAAAACCAGGCCTGAGGACCACAGATTAAAGTCACCCACCTTTGGCTTGGGAGCATCACTTTCTGTCCAGTAGGCCAACTGAGCAACTGAGCTCTCTCGTTGTTGCTGTTTTTGTTGTCAAGTGCCATCAAGTCCTAGGCTACTCATAGTGATCCTATGACTGAAAGAACTGAACACTTGCATAACTTTCATCCCTTCTCTAGGATTATAAGGTTTCCGGAGGCAAGCTATTTTGGAAGTGGATTTTGACAGGTTGCATAAGTAGAATTTACATTCCAACCAGTCACTAAAAATATGTAGCCAATGTGTGTCAGTTTTATGATTCCCTTTGCTTCACTAAACAGGTGGTTCAAATCCACAAGCTGCTCACCAGGAGAAAGATGGACAACCTCCTCCTGTGCAATTTACAACCTCTGAAAACCTGCTGGGGAGTCAGTGGTGAAGCAGTATTGACACAAAAGCACATAACACCTGGCTTCACTACCACACAGTTTCTTCAACTAAAGATTACTATAACACGCAAGGCCCAAACCAACTGTGTGGAAGCTGGGCTATAATTCTCAAGCACAGTCCATGCTTGAGCTCTCATATGTTGTCATTACTCATTTGATAGCAGAGGCTTGAGTGTTATTGCTATGATGCTGAACAGACTTCAGTAGAGCTTTCAGACTCAGACAGTTTAGGAAGACAGGACTAGTGATCCGTTTCCCAAATCCAGCCAGTGAAAGCCCAATGGATCCCAACAATCCCATCAACAACCAATAGTGGAGATGGTGCAGTAAGAGCAGGAAGCACTTTCTTCCCTTGCGCAGGAGGCTGCTGTGACTCAGGGCAGCTGACCTGAATAACATATCTTTCTTCTACCAATGAATGTCTAAATATTTAATTGGCTTATATTTTTGTCAATAAGTAGTAACAAGTGAGCTTTAGAGGCTATTGTTATCATGTACCATCAAGTTAGAACCAACCCACAGCTCCAGGGGGTTTTCCAAAGCAGTCAATTGCAAAGGAGGAGACTGCCCACCTTTCTCGTGCAGAGCAGCTGGTG
This sequence comes from Elephantulus edwardii, assembly GCF_000299155.1. Classification (NCBI taxonomy): domain Eukaryota; kingdom Metazoa; phylum Chordata; class Mammalia; order Macroscelidea; family Macroscelididae; genus Elephantulus; species Elephantulus edwardii. Next base: position 10,073,872 of record NW_006399792.1, on the reverse strand, counting down.
GGTTTGAACTGTGTGCCTTTGGATTGGCAACACAGCTCCTTACCAGAGCTCCCTAGTTTCAAGGACTAGGAAGCAAGTAAGACAATTTTACATGAAATCTGGGATGTGAGGTAGGATAGAAGACTTCTGAAGTATTTCTAAGCCTCCTTCTGCTACAGTGATAAGAGTACTTTTCCCAGGAAAAGGAAATTCTCCTTGCCATTGGTTCCAAAGGAAGATTTCTGATGCAAGAGCTTTGCATTTTCTCTTATTAATATTGTAAATAAAACATTAATCATTATTAACCGTGCCTGGGGAAAAAATGCTTTGGCAGACACATTTCTCTGGGCCAAATTAAGATTCCAAGCTTGCCTGTGCCAACACAAATATATTTGTGAGGAAAATCCTTTGTTACTTTTCCTAAAACTCTTCTGACTCAGGGGAAAATACTCAAGGGATCTTCAAAGTTACAAACTACATAGAATGGCATGGCTAGGCGTGACCAGTCCTTTGAGAACTGCATCATGCTTGAAAGGGTGGAAGGACAGACAGCACAGGAGAAGAGGACCCAGGATGAGATGGATTGATAAAGTAACTGGGGCTATCGGGGTGGGTGTGCTGGAGTCAGTAAGACTGTCTCACGACAAGGCAGGCTTCTGAAATCTTGTACACAGGACCACTATGAGTCACAGGCAATACAAAGGTGCACAACAACAACAGCAGGTAAGGAATTATACTGCCAGGACAGTCAGGTAGTTTGAATCCACCAGCTGTGCCACTGAATCAAAAATGGGCAGTCTCCTCTGATGCAATTTATAGCCTCTAAAATCCTGCTGGAAGGTCAGCTATATAAATCCATTTCCACTTGATGGCATATAACAGCAGCAACAGCATAGTTAAATACTTTAAGTAAAATGAAGCCTTATCTTAAATTGACAAGCAAAGGAATGTCTTACATGATTTACCCTTAGCTTCTTTCTCAGTAATGGTGAGAATGTTTAAGAACTTCTTTAATTAAAGGAAAACAAAAAGTTTTAACTATGTTAAGTTAGGTGAAAAGAATGACAATTTAATTTAAAAAAAACCAAAGAGTTTCCCAAAAAGTTTTTAAATGTTAATATTCTTCCTGAGGCCATAGTCTTTCCAATTACCAGCTGTGCATCTGAGAGCTAGACAATGAATGACAGCAGATTTGAAGCCTTTGAGCAGTGATGTTGAAGAAAACAACAAGAGAACAAACAGATATGTCTTGGAGAAAGTGCAGCCAGAGTGCTCTTTAGAGGCAAAAATGTTGAGGCTTCGACTCACATATTTTGGACATGTTGACAGTTTGCGAAGGAGAGGAAGACCTTCAACCAGTGTATTGATAACAGAGACTGCTGTGATGGGTTTTTGTGTGTGTGAAAGTGTGAGGATGGAGCAGGATAGAGCAAGGTTCAGATTTTGTTCATAAGGTCACTATGAGTCGTGCTCGACTCAACGGCACCTAACAACAACAACAAGAACACAAGTACTAACTAACATTCCCACCCAAACTGTTAGGCAAAAGAAATTCCTTTTGAGATAGACTTAAACTACCTACCCAGCTTTGCATTCATTCCATAAGTAAATCTATTCGCAGATGAGCACAGAGAAACAACCCTGACCATTAGGGATTTATGGCCAATTTACCTAACAAGTGGGACCTTGGCACTGACTAGTTCTATCTATTATTGATAAAGAAGCTGCTCATTATTACAGCCCCTCCAGGTGACATAATTCTTTGCTCAGCAAAAGTCATTAGGCGATGTCAGGAAGAGTTGGCCTGTCTGAAATTACACTGCTCATCCACTCCCTAATGTTATGTAATGTCCACCTTTCTTACTGGGAATGTAAAAAAGATGGGCATGCATAAAGAAGTTATACAGGGCAAACTCGTTAATTAATGAGCTTCTCTAGGCATCCAAAGAGTCAGGACGACCTAAACCCACATAGGAACCTTCTTGCGTTTTCTTCAGGGCAGCAAAATGTAAATCTCATGCCCTAGGGCAGAAAAAGTTTCACAAATTTCAATTACTGTTATTTTATACTCTTTTGAATATGTATTTGAGACAAGTGAAAAAAACCTAAAGTAATAGATTAGACAGGAAAAACAAAGTTAAAAGCAAAATTTATTCAGCTTCTTACTTTACCAAATAAGAATGTTGTGTAGAGTCAGAATCGACTCGTAGCTGACTGTCTGGAGGGATTTTGGCCTTATAAATTGCAAAGAAGAAGATTGCCTACCTTCCTCCTATAGAGCAGCTGGTGGATTGGAACAGCATGCCTTTGTGTTGACAGTGAAAATCCTTACCCATTAGGCCACCAGAGCTCTCTAAATACCAATGCACAATGCAAGAAAACACTACCCAGTCATATGCTATTTTTTAATAACTGTAGTGCCATTGTTGCCTCCACAGTGTTATCCAGCTCACTGAGGGTCTACTTCCTTTTGCTAAATCTCTAGGTGGCCTAGTGGTATGGAGCTACACTGTCAACCCCCAGGCATTTGGTTCCAGTCCTCTGGCTGCTATGCTGAAGGAAGATGAACGATCTCCTCCCACAAAATTTGTTATTGTTGTTATGTGCCTATCAAGTCAACTATAACTCACAGTGACCCTATGCACAGTGGCTCTGAACCCTGCCCGATCATGAGCCAATTTCATGACTTTGGCACACCTAACCTTATTACCCCAATCAATCCATCTCTTCCAGGGTCTTCCTGTCCTATGCTGTTCCTTTACCCTTCCAAACATGATGTTCTTCTCCAAGGTCTAGTCCATCCTGGCCATGTGCCCAAAGTATGTGAGATGGAGCTTCAAAACCCTTGCCTCCAAGGAGCAACTTGATTTCACCCTCTCTAGGACAGACCTGTTTGTTCTCTTGGCAGTCCATGGAATGTTCAACACTCCTCTCCAGCACCACAACACAAAGGCATCAGTGCTTCTTCTGTCATCCTTAATCATTGTTCCACTCTCTGATGCTGGGATCAGGCACATTTTAATCTCTAGACTGGCATTGCTGCTCTTCAGCACTCTGGAGAGGTTTCTGACTGTATATTTTCCTAATGCAACTCATCTTTTGATTTCCTGACTGCTTGTACCAAGTGTGTTGATTGTGGAGCTGAGCAAGCTGAAATTTTTAACAAGCTCAATCTCTTCTCCATCTATCATGGTGCTACCAGTTGGCCAGTGGTGAAAATCTTTGTTTTCTTGATGTTGAGCTTCCATTGATATTGAAGACTACAAATCTTGACCTTCTTTAGCAAATGCTTCAGCTCTGTCTCAGTTTCAGCAAGCAAGATTGTGTCATCTGTATAATGCAGATGAAGTTTCCTCCAATCCTGATGCCTCTTCATAAAGTTCAGCCACCTCTAAAAGCCCACTGGTGGGTCAGTTCCAACTCAATGGCATGTAAAAACTAGTTTACCAAATATAGTATCCTTCTCCAGGCACTTATTTCTCCTGACAGCACATCCAAATTACGTAAGACAATGTCTTGTCATCCTTGTTTCTAAGGAGCATTCTGGTGTTCTTTAAAAATGGATTTGTATTCCACCCCTCCTAAATAATAAAAGTTGCTGAGTGTCATTAAGTTGTTTCTGATTCAGAATAAATCTATAGGACAGAATAAAACTTCCCTTAGGATGTCCCCAGATGTAAATCTTTTCAAAAGCCGATTACTACATCTTTTCTTTTGAGGAAAAGCTAGTGAGTTCCAACCACTGACCTTTGTGCTAACAACCAAGAACTTTAACCACTGCTCCACTCTTAAATAAAAGTTACTCCTCCTCTCCACCACCATGCAAAAAAAAAATTACTAACATAGAAAAAATTATTTACAATGTCACTAGCTGTTAAAGAATTATATCCCTTACTACACAAATGGAAGTCGCAAGCAATGTTTTGGTTAAGGCATTCAGAAGGTCAAGATTCAAATCCATTAGTCACATCACGGAAGAAAGATGAGACAGTCTGCTTCCACTTTGGAAATCCTAAGAGTAGTTCATCTCTGTCTCCAGGATTCGTTGTGAATCAAATTGGCTTAAAGGACTGGGTTTGTTTTGCTGGTTATTTGTATATAAAATATAAATAATTCTTAGAGAAATATATGCACATATGAAAAAGGACACATGTGCAAAATCAGTTCACCGTAATATTGCTTGTAGTCAGAAATACATCAAACTAGCTTAAGTGTTGCTCAAAAGGAAATGAGAAAGATCCGATAGGGACCTTAAAAGACAAGTAATGGTGGGCATAAGTCAATGATAATTAGTTTTATAAAACATAGTATATGGGAATGATTGTATGAAACAAAGTGTGAATGAGGGGAAAGTGTTTAAAAATATAATTAAATACATCTTTATAAAATCATTTTGTGAAATACGATGTTGTTAGTTGTTGTTGAATGAAATAAGACTCATAGTGTCCCTATACAAAATAAATCTGAACCTCTTCATTTCTGGCGTACATAAGCCACTTGCTGCAGTCACTTTATGAAATACTGTACACTCATAAAGAGTGAAGTAAAATAGTGCAACCACTCTAGAAGGCCATTTGGCGCTTCCTCAAAAGCTGAAATTCCATATGATTCAGCTATTTCACTACTTGGAATATACCCTGAGAATATGAACTGAGGCCCAAACTGAGATTTGTACACCAGTGTTCATAGCAGCATTATTCACCATCTCAAGAACATGGAAACATCCCAAATGTCCAATCACAAATGAATGGATTGAGAAATCATGGTACATTCACATAATGGAATACCATGCAGCACACAGGAGTAATTATTTTGTAAATTATTACCTAACTTGGGAGGGACTAGAGAATATTATGTTGGGTGAACTCAGTCCCACAAGGATAAACATTGTGTAAAACCATTATTGTAGAATGAGTATAAGGATCCAGGAGGGGTGGGAGAGTCTGGAAGCAGAGGGATGTTAGGATGTGCAGGATTAGTGGGGTGGGGGAGTGAGGGAAATTGAAAGAATTTGTTTGAATTTGTATTCAAATGTTTTACATAAACCAGTAGAAAAAATTAAATTTAAAAAAAGAGAAGTGTATACATGAACATAGAAAGATAGAAAAATGTGTTAAACACACAAAAAGTACATAAACCATTATATCATTGAGTTTTTTAAATCTACCTATGCGCATATATGCATTTATAATATTATAAATTTTTATATATCATTATCTATTCTTTTATAATATTTATATTATAAACTATCATAATTTATATTATTACATATCCAAAGTTCTAACCATGTAAATATCTATGGAATTGAGGCATGTGTGGAAGGGTGGGAGAATCAGAACACTATTGATTACCAATGAAAGAAGAAAGACTAAAAGGGGGGAAGACATGTATTCTAAATCCAGATCTCCTGGCTTTAGGCAAGATTGAATCCAGAATATTACTCTCGTTTTTTTGTTCTCCTTAAGAAGAAAGACTGATGAAGCTTCATCTCACATATTTTGAGTATGTTGTTATGACTGGGCCTTGGAAAAGGACATCATGCTTGGAAAGTTGGAGGGTCAGTGAAAGAGAGGAAGATCCTGAAATAAACAGGTTGACACTGTGACTTCAGCAATGCATCTTGTGGAATATATATATGAACACAAGTAGAAGTACAGAAAACAGAAGACTTTTACTTTAAAAAGTTCCCAAAATAACTAGAGGACTGAAGGTGATTTTTTTCTTTTGCTTTCCCCCCTTATCTTTCAACTAACAAATAAATTTTAAATTATTAATAGTATAATATAGCAATAATTTAATTCTACTAGATGAAATAAGACAAATTCCAATTTTAAAGAAAAATATGATGATCCTAGAAATTGCCATCTTAGGCCATATTTTAGGAAGGGCATCAAAGAGGGAAAACACTGAGTAAAGAATGAATCATGAATAATGAAAACTAATCTCTGCCATTTAATTTTCCCTACATCTGTCTAGATGAAATTACACATACTAAATATTGACTTTGCTCCTAAGGACCTGAAGGCAAGTGACGTACTTTATTTGACACAGATCACTACATTTAACCTTTGGGTAAGGATGGATCCAGCACATCTCCTCCAGTGACACAGAAGAAAGCAAAGCATAAAGAGATGAAGTGAGGAATCAGGGCTCAGTTGTCACATAGTAATTGCCTTATAGATCTCTCTGCCACCAGTAGGGAGACTAGAGTGACTGACTGTGTTTGTAGCAGCTGACATTCAGCCTTTTATACTCTATTATAAAGTATTGTAAACCTGGAGGGGGTGGGAGAAAATGACACCTGTTTTTTCCCAAGGATTTCACTTAAGTTTTCTCCCATTGAAATAAAAGACACAAACCTCAGTAGTATTGCAATACCTGAGATTTAGTCATCCACAGACATCGCTAATATTTTCATATCACGTCATGCTGTAAAACTGTTAAATGTTATGTGTATATATATATATATATATCACTGCTTCAGAACTATAGCCATAATTATACTCACCTCAACCCTAGAACTTATTCTTTGATGAGCTTAGTAAAAACTACACATATCACAAATTTATTTGAATACTATGCTAAATCAATTTCAACAAAATTAGTTTATTTTATAATCTAGAGCGTATCACTTAACGCACTTTGAGACATATTTCTGTTTGCCAAAGAGCTATGATGCCAAAAAGAAGACAAAGGGAATGTAATATGTCAAATGCTGAGGCATCTGTAGGATCCTCCAAAGACCTTTTAAGACCTCCCATAGGTTAAGAAGAAACTCAGAACATTCTCGTCCTAGGCTTGCTCTGCTGGGTGACTATAACATAAAACCCATCACTTGAGGTACATATATTGCATATACGCCATGTGTACGTACTAAGATATATATGTCCCAATACAATCATATGGAAAATCAAGTTTCAGACTTCAGTTTAGCGCTTTTCTTTTCTGAGAGTTCTCTCAAGAGAACACTTGTCCACTGCTATCAGAGAGCAGCATACATTACCTGGGTCACACACAAAGTGATTGTCAATTCTACAACATAATCACAGACACCAAAACAGTACAATCATTTACCGTCAATCTTCTAAGACACAATCAATAAATCCAGAAACCACATAAAAAGATCAAAGCCTATTAATATTGTCACTGTGCCTGTTGCAGTACTCTCCAGCTAGGAAGAAAATTATGGGTATGCCTTCCTCTGCAAAACTTATCTGTCACTTTTATTGTTTCCCTATGAGCATTAGAAATAGAAAGGGTTTGGAATTCCATCCCTCCCACTATCTATTAATATCAGGAGTTGGTTATCTTTCCTGAGCTTTGCACCTTTTTATCTGAACAATCCTCAGAGAGCTGTCCATGGCTACTGAACATATAATTCATGCCTCACACGGTTGTAGGAGCTGAGGACAAAGTTGTGAAGAAAACAGATGAAGTCTCAACCCTTCTTGAGCTTGTTAGGTTTGAATGGGACGACAAGGCAAGGAAGAGCAATATACAAAATAAATGTGAAGTTATAAATGTACAGCATACAAAAGAAATATTACAAATGCATAATCACACACTAAGGTACTGTTGCTGTTGTTGTTGTTGTTAACTGCCTTAAAGTCGAGCATGACTCATAGCGACACTACGAACAAAAGGCCTGAACCCCCTCTATGACTATCAACATTTATCAAAGTTCATAGAGTTTCCGGAGGCATGTTATTTAGGAAGTGGATGCCACTCCTGCTTCCAAACCTGTCATAGTATGTTATTGTTGTTATGTGCCATTGAGTCACCTGTGATGTATAGTAGTAACTCTATGTACAGCAGCTCTGAACCCTTCCCTGTCCTGAGCCAGTCTCACTAATTCTGACACACCAACCCCCATCAACCCAGGTACTGTATCAATCCATCTCATCCAAGGTCTCCCTCTCCTGCTATATTTGTCCACCCTTCTGAGCATGTTTTCCTTTCCAAGGACCAGTCTCTCCTGGTCACGTGCCCAACGTAAGTGAGGCTAAGCTTCAAAATCCTAGCCTCCAAGAAAAGACTTCGTTTCACCATCTCCTCTCTTGGCAGAGCATGGTATGTTCAAGACTTTTCTCCAGCACCACAACTTGAAGGCATCTATCTATTCTTCTTCTGTCATCCTTAGTCATTGTCCAGCTCTCTGAAGCATAACAAGTAATTGAGAAGACCATGGCCTGGATTAGGCGCACCTTTGTATCTAGATTGACATCGTTGCTATTCAGCACTCTGGAGGAGTCCATGACAGCAGATTTTCCCAATGCAATTCATCTTTTGATTTCCTGACTGCTAGTGTTAAGAGTACTAGGAAGTTAAAGTACTAGAAAACTAAATCTGATAAACAGATTAGAAAGTGACTGTGAAGAATTTTCTGAGATGATAAAACTGGCATAAACAGAATGAAGGAATGGGTGGAATAAATGTTCATGCAGAGAAAATAGCAAGAGAAAAGTCCTAAAGAAGGAAAAGGATGGGCAAGGAGCAGAATGATAAACAAAAATAATAAGAGTGATAGGATTTAAATATTAAGAAGCAGGTAGAGTATGATGCTATCATTATTAAAGGTGATCACTTATATAACGTTTAACCTTCTACTTGGCTCATAGTGGATTCTTGGTTAAGCCAGGGTTCTTTCTGACATATTTGTGTTTTATGTGTCATTGAGTTTCTTGTGACTCATAGCAAGATAGGCACACAGCCCTGAAGCCTGTTCTACCCTAAGACAACCTTATTGTCTCTGATACACATACTCCCCAAACTCCATCACTGACTCAATCAATCTCATCAAAGGTGTTTACACTATCCCTCCACCCTCACAAGCATGATGTCCCTCTCCAAGGACTGATCCCTCCTGGCAACATGCCCAAAGTATATCAAACGAAACTTCAGGATCCTTGCCTCCAAGGAGCAGCTTGGTTTCACCCTCTCTAGGGTGAACCTGTTTATTCTCCGAGCAGTCCATGGTATATTCAATACTCTTCTCCAGCACCACAGCTCAAAAAATTCTCCTTCTATCATCCCTAGTCCAGCTTTCTGACATGGATAAATGACAATCCAACTGAAAATCTGTTCTGAAAAATGTTAAAAAGAGAGAGAACTTGTGTTCATTGAGTCACATAACTGTAAAGCCTAGTGTCAGATCTGTCTTGAACTGTGTTTGGACATGAAAACTCAAATATATAATCATATCTTAGTTTCTGTCACCCTACTTTCACTTCCTCTCTGTTGACTCAGTTCTCATGTACTTTCTCTTACTGTGATTGCAAAACAGAAGTAGCCTTTCCAGTGTTCTCCTAATTAAAGTTCAGTGGCCATGAGCAAGCCACTTACTTTCCCATGGTTCCCGTAAAGTCCTGATCATCACTCTAACTGGAGTGACTTACTCAACTTGACGTCTAGGACAAATGACTATGGAAAGTTGAAATGAGCTGAGTACACAGACCATGTTGTATTGTATGTCCATGTTCTTATCCACATTCCCATGCAGATGGCATGGACAGAGGAACGTAAAGGAGAGGGCATTCAAGCAAAAAGTAAAAGTATTGCTAGATGTAAACCCACGTATCGACTTGGAAGGGAAGTGAAAAGATTGCATCAGTAAAATCAACATTTCAGTATACTGAAAACTATTAATGTGGTTTTGAGGGTCTTAACATGAAGAAATGTTCAAAATCCCTAGCCCTGAGAGAGATGCAAATCAAGACAATCATGAGATATCATCTCACTCCAGTAAGACTAGCAAAATTTAACAGAACAGCAAGCAACAAATGTTGGCGAGGTTGTGGAAAGACTGGAACCCTTATTCA
>NW_006399792.1:10061937-10063305 GCF_000299155.1 Elephantulus edwardii | reverse complement strand
AAAAAAGATATCTTTTTAATGCATGCAAGAGCAGCCTCATGGGTTATGATAATAATACTGTTGAAGACCTTACCAGTGTGAGAGGTAGGTGAAAAAGGCCATGTGAAGTACCTGAAAATTACCAAGGAGGGTCATTCCAAAGGAAGCCAGACACAGAGCCACCAATCCACTAATATTCAGCCACGGGTTTAAAACCTTTGGTTTCAGTTGTATGAAGCGCAGAACTGCTACTACAAGGGCTAGGAAGAAAACAAAATATTAAGATTGTAATCACAAACCTGACGATGAGGCAGAATTCCAAAGCCACAAAGTGCAAAATGAAACTTTTTGCCACAGTACATTTTTAAATTTCTGAAGTGACAAAGTTCTGAAAAGGAAAGTTCTGAATGGCTGGTTTTTAAGAGGTTCATCCATGTTGTGCTGCCAACTCAAAGGCATGAATGTGGTTCAGATTCATCAGTTGCTCTGTGCAATCTCCTCCTGTGATTTACTGCCTCTGAAAACCTACTGGAGGGCCAGCTGTGAATCAGTTCTAACTTGATGGTACTTAATAACAATAGTTAACAAAACCCTAATAAATGCCAGACTCTGTCCTAGGTGTTTGAAATACACCAACGGACAAAATAGCCAACCATCTGTGCCTTTTGAGGACCTTAAAGTGGAGATGGGAGTGGAAGAAAGGAAGACAGACAAGTAATATTTTTCAAATAAAGAAAGAAATTACAGAGGAAAAAGTAGAGTAAATGACCTGGCTGCGAGGTACCATTCAGTCAGCTCCAATTCATCGTGACCCCACATGAAGAACAAAATCCTGCTGGACCTGCACCATCCTCACAATCTCTGCTGTGCATTCCTGTTGCAGTGGCTGTGTCAGCCCATCTTGTTGAAAGTCTTACTCCCTTTCACTGCCCTTTGATTTTTCCAAGCACGGTGTTCTTCTCCAGGCACTGCTCCACCTTAAAAACATGCTCAGAGGATGTGAGTCAAAGTCTCAACATTTTTGCTTCTAGAGATCCCTCTGGTTATATTTCTTCCAAGCCAGATCTGTTCATCCTTTTGGCAATTGGTGGTATCCTTGGTGTTCTTTGCCAATACAATTAAAAGGCATTAGTTCTTCTCAGAACTTCCTTATTCCTTGTCCAGTTTTTATATGCATATGATGCAATTGATAATGCCATGTCTCAGCTCACGTACACCTTAATCTTTAAAGTTTTACTCTTTGGTATTGTGAAGAGGCTCTTCACACATTTTCCCAATTGAATGGAATCCACTCATAATTCACCCTCCAGTAGCTTTTCAGAGACTATAAATCACCTTCCAGTGCAATCTTCAGAGTCTCTTCTGACATCCATTTTGGTCTTTTCTTCC
>NW_006399792.1:10032562-10039176 GCF_000299155.1 Elephantulus edwardii | reverse complement strand
GAGCTAACAGTGTAACTCCCTATGACTCCAGCACCAAAACTCCCTAAAACATGTACATTGCATGTGAAAAATCATTATGATTTACGACCATTTACTCAATTATGAAAAAATAATTTTAAAAATAGATTTAAGAGGCAAAAAAAAATAAAACAAAGAGATGCTACAAATTCGATAGCTTATCACAATAATGGATTCTTTTCCACTCACCTAACAATCTATGGACGATGTTTCTGGGGAGAGGTCAGTTTTTTTTCCTTCCATCTTGTGATCAGCCATTGTTCTGGAGTCTCTTTGTAACCACTATCTATCCAAATGATGTTGGTGTTAGAAAGACAAAAGGTTAACATGTAAAAGGTGCAAGTGCTTCTTTTGTTTTGGGCTTGAAAGTGACGTATCTCAATTCTCACATTTCAGGGTAAAAGTCAAGTCCATGGGCACCTGTTGATGCAATGGGTATGGTATACATGGTGCTTGATTGAACAGTGACATCCCAACAAGTCTAACTTCAGAAAGAAGAGCACCAAATTCAGTGGACCAATAACATGGTCATGAGATGCACAACAGGAATGAATTTTTGAAATCCATAAGGTTTTTACTGGTTGATTTCAAAAGGGAATCACCTATTCTGTCTTAGTGTAGACACTTGCCTGAAAATAAATCAACATCAAAGCAACACAAAACTCCATTGACAGGCGATGGGTGACTGCATTGGCTGGGAAATTAACCTGTGTCTCCTGAAAAAACATGATCATTAGAAAACTGAAGAAAAAAAAAAAAAGAAAGAAAGAAAACAGAAAACTGAAGCAACACTTCCCTCTGAGTGGAAAACAGCAACTATAGACCTAGAGTCACAAAAGATTCAAGAAGGGCATGACAACATTTCTCCACAGGGGAAGACAGGAACTCCTTTACCCAGATTTCAGTCAAGAACAATATCTGGCTCAGGGAGGAAGTTTGGAAGGAACAAGGTTATTTAGAAGGCAATGGTGCTAGCATCCTAAAAAGAAAACTGACACACACAGGGAATTTACCTAATGCTATTCGTCTAATGCAATTGATTTCCTGACTGCCGGTACCAAGAGTTTTGATTGTGGAGCTGAACAAGCTGTAACTGTTAACAACTCCAATCTCTTCTACATCTATCATGGTGCTGCCAACTGGCCCAGTGGTGAAAATCTTTGTCTTCTTGATGTTGAGTTTCAATCCATATTGAAGACTATAGTCCTTGACCTTCTGTAGCAAGCACTTCAGGGCCTTTTCCATTTCAGCAAACACGATTATGTTATTTGCATAGCAAAAGTTTTGGATGAGTCTTCCTCTAAACCTGATGTCACTTTCTTCCTCATAAAGTCCAGCCTCTTGAATGATCTGTTCTGCATATAGACTGAAAAGGTATGGAGACAGGACATATCCCTGACACACTCATGTTGTTATATGCATTAAAGTCAGAATCAATCCATAGCTGACCCTCCAGCACGTTTTCAGAGACAATAAATTAAATGGGAGAAGATTTTCCATCTTTCTCCATTAGAGCAACTGGTGGATTTTAACTGTCTACCTTTGGATTGGCAGCATGATCCTTTACCACCAAGTCTCCAGAGCTCCCTCCAACTAACTGGGCTAAAAATGTGCTTCCAAGGAAAAACCCCACAAAAATCTCACACTGATGTAAAAATTAATGAAAAGGAGAGCTCTGATTGCTTAATATCCTTGATATTAAAAAATTACAAAGTACTTTTGTCAGTAACCATTTTTTATTTCACTTACAAGCTGAGTACAGATCCTACACAATTACCTCCTATTCAACTGTTTTCTTCTTTTGAAAATTCTCAAAATTTTTTCATACCAGAGTCAGAATGAAAGCTCTAGCAAGTTTCCGAAAAAAATTGAGTCTGAACTAAGTCATGGCTGACCCTCCAACAGGTTTTCAGAGGTTGTAAATTGCATAGGAGGGGAATATTCTTCTGAGAAGCATCTGATGGAAACCATCAGAGACATAGCTTCCTAGTTATCTGTGAAACAGCCTGTAGACTACACCACCAGAGTTATGAACTGGCATGTGAGGATCTAGAATTTAAGTTTACGCATTTGGGCTTCAGTCCAACCTGATGTTGGAAGGAACACACTCTTGGGATGACTGTATTAATAGAGTTGAAATGTGCATTTCCCTGAACAGACTGTGAATCACACTTTTGGATGAAATAACAACTGAAAAACAAATTACTTGTAGAGTCATTCTGGTACACTTCAGGCCTGGCGTTCAGGCAAAAACTTTGTTGGCACTTACAGAAGGGACCCTTTCACAGCTTCTTCAGTGACTTTTAGCATAATTGTCCCACAAAGAAATTTGGAGGTGTTATAAAACCTCTGGGAGCTTTTGCTTTAAAATCTTTTTACAGCATTTAGTTTTAAAGTGCTCTGGTAGAGCCTTTATACAGCAAAGTTACAATTCTTGGTGACAGAAATTGTTGTAAGAGTTGCCCAAGGGGGCAGCATAGGTAGATAAGAAACAGATACAGTTAAGATATGGTATCAACAATGTAAAGTCAAGTTAACTAAAATGGATGTCAGCTTAGTTTTCTAATTCAGGTAAGCTAAAGAAAGACATATCTTTGAATATATATATAATTTCCATACTTTTCAATCTCTATGCAGCACAGATCATTCAGGAAGCAGGGCTTTATGAGGAGTAATGTGGCATCAGGATTGGAGGAAGACTCATCAACAATTTACATTATCGTTATGCAGATGACACAGCTTTGACTGCTGAAACTGAGGATGACCTGAAGTGCTTGCTACAGAAGGTCAAAGACTGCAGTCTTCAATATGGATAGAAGCTCAACATCAAGAAGACAAAGATTCTCACCACTGGGCCGGTTGGTAGCACCATGATAGACGGAGAAGAGATTGAGGTTGTTAACAATTACATCTTGCTCAGCTCCACAATCAATACTCTTGGCATGAAATAAAAGTACCAATTGCTTCAGGAAAATCTACTGTCAGGGACCTCTCCAGAGTGCTGAAAAGCAACAATGTCAGTCTAGAGACTAAGGTGCACCTAATCCAGGCCATAGCCTTTGCAATTACTTGTTATGCTTCAGAAAGTTAGACAATAACTAAGGATGGCAGAAGAAGAATAGATGCCTTTGAGTTGTGGTGCTGGAGAAGAGTCTTGAACTACCATAGACCAGCAAAAAAAAACCCCAAATAGGTCTGTCTTGGAGAGGGTGAAACCAAATTTCTTCTTGGATGCTAGAACTTCAAATTTCTTCTTGGATGCTAGCACTTTGAAGCGCCATTTCACATACTTTGGGAATGACATCATGCTTGAAAGGGTGGAGGGAAAGCTCAGGAGAGGAAGACCATGGATAAGATGGATTGATATAGTGACTGGGGCATGGAGGTTGTTGTGTCAGAAATAGTGTGACTGGATCAGAACAGGGCAGGGTTCAGAGCTGTTGTACATAGGATCACTATTTGTTGTAGGTGACTCGATGGCATATAACAACAACAACAACAATAATGCGCATGTGTATGCTAAAGAGCAATGATGCCAGTCTGGAGACTAAGGTGTGCCTGATCGAGCCTGTGGTCTTTGGAATTACTTGCTATGCATCAGAGAGATGGATAATTACTAAGGGTGACAGAAGAAAGATTGATGGCTTTGAGTTGTGGTGCTGAAGAAGAGTGTTGAACATAAATTCCATGAACTGCCAAAAGAACAAACAAGTTTGTCCTAGAGAAGGTGAAACCAACTTGCTCCTTAGAGGCAAGGTATTTGAAGGTCTGCCTCATATATTTTGGGTATGTTGTCAGGAGGGACCAATCCTTGGAGAAAGACATCAGGCTTGGAAGGATGGAGGGACAGTACGAGAGAGGAAGATCTTAGTTGATATGGATTGACACAGTGACGGGGATAATGGGTTTAAGTGTGTTGGAGACAGTAAGACTGGCTCAGAATAGAACAAGGTCCAAAGTCATTGTGCATAGGGTCGTTGTGAGTTGCAAGGAGACTCAACAGTACATATGTCTCTATGTGTGAGTATGTTGCTGTTAGGTTCCATTGAGTCTGCTATGACTCACAGTGACCCTATGAATCACAGATCTGAACATGGCCCTGTCCTCTACCTTCCCAGTCTCAGATATTGTTGTTGTTGTTGTTGATTGCCTTCAAGTAGAGCACAACTCATAGTGATCCTATGAACAAAAGGCCTGAAGCCCTTCTACAACTATCATCAATTTATCAAAGTTCATAGTTTCTAGAAGCATGTTACTCAGGAAGTGGATACCACTCCTGCTTCCAAACCTGTCTCGGATATGCCCATGTTCATTGTCACAGTCACCGTGTCAATCCATCTTGTTGGGAATCTTCTCTTTCGCTGACCCCTCCACCTTTCCCAGCATGATGTCCTGTTCATATCCTGTGCACATTTTTCAATTGGATTGTTTACCTTTATCTTTTTGTGGTGCTGAAGTATTTTATAAATTCTAGATATAAGTTCCTTATCTGACTTGTCATTACCAAATACTTTTTCCCAGTCTGTGGCTTCCCTTGTTACCCTGTTAGAGAAGTTTTTAGATGTGCATAGAGATTTGATTCTTAGAAGGTCCCATTCATCTATTTTATCTTCTCCTGGTTGTAGATTTTTCAGGATACTTGGAAGACTGTTCATGTTGTGGATTAGGACTTCTAGCGTTCTTCCAAGCTTTCCTTTAATTAAGTTTATAGCCCTTGGTTTTAGTCCTAGGTCTATTATCCACCTAGAATTGGATTTTGTGTATGGAGTGAGATATGGGTCTTGCTTGAGTGTTCTGCAGATAGTTTTCCAATTTTGCTAACACCATTTGTTTAAAAGGCTGTCATTTTCCAACTTAACTGATTTCATCTTCTTGTCAAAAATCAGTTGACTATATGTAGATGGGCTGATTTCTGGATTCTGAATTCTATTCCATTGATCTACATGTCTGTCATTGAACCAGTACCATGCTGTCTTGACCACCAGGTCCAGCCATTTAAAAAAAAATTTTTCGGCATTTTTTTCTTTTTTTTTGTTTTTTTTTTTTTTGCTTTTTTTAATTCTTTTTTTAATGGGCACCAATATAAATCTCTTCCAATTACTTGGCTAGTTATTTATCTTCTAAATGTCACGGCATAGATAAGTAAATATGTCCAGGGTTACATCTATTTGTCAATACACCACAATTCTTTTCTGTCAGTTCCTAGAACTTTACTTTTTTTTTGTCAATGACTTGAATGTAGATGAGAATTTTCCTTTGAAACCAGTGGCTATTCATAATATGCTACCTCCTGAAATGATTAAATGTTAATTAATACTTTTTGGTGCAATGACTCTGTGTATTCTTTCCAGATTGAAGAAATTATGTCCTCAGCACTAGTTATTTTCCTATACTTAAGAGTTTTAGAGACTTTTTCCTGATTTCCTAAGTATCTTTTGGTATTATTCCACCATATTTCATGTTACATTGACTACTGGGTTCCCCTACTGTTTCTTGTATTCATCCTCTTCATCCATATGGAACAAAAATTTCTTTTGTTTGCATCTGAAAGTTGGACCATGAATAAGGATGACAGAAGAAAATAATTAATGCCTTTGAATTGTGGTGAATGAGTACTGAATGGACTTCCAAAGAGTAAACAAGTCTGTCTAGGAGGGAGTGCAAACAGATAACTCCTTAGAAGTAAGGATGGTAAAACATTGTCTCACTTACTTTGAGTATGTAATCAGGAGGGGCTTGTCCTTGGAAAAAGACATCATTTCAGGAAAGGTGGAAGAAGAGAAAAAAGAGAGGAAGACCTTCAACAAGACAGATTGACCCAGTGACTGTAATGATAAGCTTGAGTGTCTTCGCAATTACTTGCTATGCATCAGAGAGCTAAACAATGACTAAGGATGACAGAAAAATTGATGTCTTTGAGTTGTGGTGCTGGAGGAAAGTCTTGAATGCATCATGGACAGCCAAGAAAACAAATAGGTCTATCTTGGAGAGAGTGAAACCAAGTTTCTCTGTGGAGGCTAGGATTTGGAAGCTCCATCTCACATACTTTGGGCTTTTGGCCAGGAGAGACTGATCCTTGAAGAAGGATATCATTCTTGGAAGGGTGGAGGAACAGCACAGGAGACAAAGACTCCGGATTAGATGGATTGATACAGTAGCTGGATCAATGGAAGTAGGTGTGTTGCAGTCAGTGAAACTAGCTCAGGACAGAGCAGGCTTCAAAGCTGTTGTAGGGTTACTATGAGTCACAACTAACTCAACAGCACATAACAACAACCACAGCATAGTTGGAGTGATAAAAGCCAATTTCATATACATGACATGAAAGGGTTTGGTTTTAATACATACAACAAATGGGCCCCTTTGCCAAGGCTGCCAGTTAAAATACAGGATGGCCCATTTGACTTGATTTTCATATTTAATTATTTTTTTTTACATGAGGATAGGTAATCGAACATGCAACCAAGAGACATTGATAATAATGGGTGACTGGAATGCAAAAGTCGGAAAGAGGGAAGAAGAATCAATTGTTGGAAAGCATGGACTTGGTGACAGAAATGAGGCTGGAAGACAGAAGATAGGATTTTGTACAATCA
>NW_006399792.1:10023606-10030247 GCF_000299155.1 Elephantulus edwardii | reverse complement strand
CATAGGGTAGCTATGAGTTGCAAGTGACTCGACGGCACATAACAACAACAAACAATATATCCAAGTTCAAACTGAAGCTAAAGAAATAAAATCAAATCCACAAGAACCTGTTTGGCCTCTAGTCTATCCCACAAGAATTTAAAGATCATCTCAGGAACAGCGTTGAGGTGTTGAGCACTAATGAGCAAATATTAGATAATCTGTGGGAGGATATCAAGAATCTTATTCATGAAGAAAGCAAAAAGTCATTACAAAGACAGAAGAGAAAGGAAAGACCAAGAAGGATGTCAGAAGAGACTCTGAATACTGCACTGAGGTGCTGAAAAGCCAAAGCAAAGGGAAGAAACTAAGAAGTTAAGAACTGAACAGACGATTTCAAAGGGCAGCTTAGGAAGACAAAATAAAGTGTTATAATGAAACGTGCAAGGAGCTGGAGTCAGAAAATCAAAAGGGTTGAACTTGATCAGCATTTCTTAAACTGAAGGAAGTGAAGAACAAGGTTAAGCCTCAAATTTAAATACTTAAGAGTGCTGAAAGCAGAATATTGAATGCCCCAGGAAGCCCCAAAAGAAGATGGAAAGAGTTCATGGAAGCCCTATGCCAAAACGAATTAGCTGACACAAAAAAATTTCAAGAAACAACAAGATATAATGGTGACAAAGGAGGAAGTTCAATCTGCTCTGAAGGAAATGGAAAAAAGAATCCTCAGGAATTGATGGAATACCAATTGACATATTTCAACAAAAAGAGGCTGCCCTTGATGTGCTCACCATGTTATGCCAAGATATATGGAGGTCAACTACCTGGTCAACTGGACTGGCAGAGATCTGTATTTATTCCCATTCTAAAAATGGAGACCCAACAGAGTGTGGAAATTATTGAACAGTATCACTAATAGTACATGCAATCAACATCCTTCTGAAGATTACCCAAAAATGACTGGAACAGTACATCAGCAGAGAACTGCCAGATGTGCAGGCTGGGATTAGAAGAGGCTGCGGTACTAAGGACATCACAGCCAACATTAGAGTGCTCTTGGCTGAAAACAGAGAGTACCAGAGGAATGCCTATTTGTGTTTCATTGACTACACAAAGGCATTTGACTGTGTGGATTACAACAAATTGTGGCTGATCTTGGGAAGAATGGGAATCCCAGAGCACCTGATTTTGCTTATGTAAAACCTATACTTGGACCAGGAAGCAGTAGTCAGAACAGAGCAGGGCAACACTGCATGGTTCAGGATCTGGAAAGGGGTGCATCAGGGATGCATCTTGTCTCTCTACTTTTTCAATCTATATGCAATACAGATCATTCAGGAGGCCAGACTTAATGAGGAGGAATGTAGCATCAGGATTAGAGAAAGATTTATCAACAATCTGCATTATTCAGTTAGCACAACAGTGCTTGCTGAAACTAAGGAGGACATGAAGCATTTGCTGCAGAAGGTTAAGGACTGTGATCTTCAATACAGATTGAAGTTCAACTGCAAGAAAACAAAGATTCTCACCACTGGGCCAATTGACAGTTTCACGATACATGGAGAAGAGATTGTGACTGTTAATAACTTCAGCTTGCTTGGTCCCAAAGTCAACACTCTTGGTACCAGCAACCAAGAAATCAAAAGACTGCAATAGGAAAGTCTGCTGTCAAGGACCTCTCTAGAGAAATGAAGAGCAACAATATCAGTCTGGAGACTAAGTCGCACCTGATACAGGCCATGGTCTTCACAAGGACTTGCTATGCATCTAAGAGTTGGACAATAACTAAAGACCCTAGAAGAAGAATCAATGCCTTTGAATCGCGCTATTGGAGAAGAGTGTTGAACATTCCGTGGATTGCATGCAGAACAAACAAGTCTTTTGTAGAGAGGATAAAACTAGACTGCTACCTGGAGGCAAGGATGTTTAAGCTCCGTCTCACATAATTTGGCTATGGGGTCAGGGGGGACTAATCCTTGGAGAAGCGCATCATCCTTGGAAGGATGGAAGGACAGTGCAGGAGAGGGAGCCCCAGGAGATATGGATTGACTCATTGACTGGAGAAATAGGATTAGATCTGTCAGAGATGACAAGATTGGCTCAGGATAGGGTAGGGGTTCAGAGCTAATGTACACGGGGTTGCTCAGAGTTGCAGGCAACTTGATGGTACCTAACAACAAGCAACATAGGCTATGCACTATTGGGGACATGATGCTGCTGTGTGCTGTCGAGTAGACTGTGACTCATTGCCCTATCATGTGCCATCCTCATCAGCTCTGATATGCTTAAATTCATTGTTACAGTCACTGCAAATTCATCTTGTTGGGCATGTTCCCCTCCCTCCCTGACCCTCCACCTTTCCCAGCACAATATCTTTTTCCAAGGAATAGCCCCTCCTGACAACATAACCCAATTATATTATTGTGGACATACTTAACACTGTCAAATTATTCATAGTTTATCTGAAACCAGAATTTAACTGTGTATTCCACAGTTTCATTTGTTATGTCTACCTCATAGATGCAAAGTTTGTTTGTGGAATATTGTTTGGGGTGGTTTGTTGGGTGTTTTTTTTCTTTTTTGCTCATTGGTTCTAAGCTGTCACCTCACAAGACAAATTGGTGTTGTTTTGAACACTATTTGGCCTAGTCTTCCCCTTTGGTTTCAAGAATCTCCAGTTTAATTTGTCGACACTGTTAACAATTATAGATGGATGATGATTGCTCTTGTGAGTTTGCTTTGGGTAAGCACCATGACATTCATACAGCTTTTATAAAACACCACACAATCAATAAAAAATAAATTAGAATCATCAATTTTAGGTGTAAAGATGTAATCAGCTTTCAGAGCCATTTTCAATTCCTTATTTCAGTGTATGGCCAGCAAAAAGAATATATCTATAGAAAGAACACAAAAGGCTGTTTTGTTTTGTTTCTCATTTTCTCTAACACTGAAGTATTTGCTTTCTAAAAATGAGACATATTCCTTTATGGATAATACTATTATTAAGAGATTTTTGTAATCTGCTACTTCTATCTTACCGCTTATTCTCTCTGGAATGCTGCTTCTTCATCTGTAAAATGAAGAAAGTGGAAGAAGCAATTCCAGGGCCCTTCTTCCAATTCCAGAGTTAGCCTCAGGCTTAATTAGCCTTTTCCTTTGTCTTCTCCCTTTCTTCTCCCCATAGCTGACCCCACCCCTTGATCAAAGGGCTTCTTCCCTGGGGTTGGTGAAGGCCTTTCTAAGCATGACAGAAACCACAAAAGACATGCTTATTAGATGTGACTGCATATTTCAAAAGATTCTGTTGAAGGCAAATGATAAACTAAAAAAAAAATATTTGCATCATACAAGATTGAAATATGTTAGCACTAGGCTAAGTCAGTCAGGTTTAGCAGCCTGTTGGCACAGAAGAGTGTTCTTGTAGTCTGTAAGGAGGTAACCCAAAGACTGCACTTCCCTGGCAGTTTCAATGCACCAGCAGCCCCTAGGAGGAAGATGGGCAAGCTTGCATGTGAATTATAGCCTCTCAGCCTTGGAAAGCCACCAGAGGGTCAGTTATGAGCTGTTCTGACTCTATGGCAGTTTGAATCCATCTGCAGCTCCAAGGAGAAAATCGGGCATTCTCTTACCATGTGATTTACAGCCTCACAGCCTTGGAAACCCAGCGGAGGGGTAAACTATGAGGTTTGTTGGTGGCATTGTGCTTGAATCCACCAGCTGCCCTGTGAAAGAAAGATTGGGGGGAGGGGGGCTCCTCCCAAAAAGATTTACAGCCTCAGAAACCTGATAGTTGGTCACAATGAGTCAGAAGTGACAACAGTGGGATGGTTTTAGTAAAACTGAAGAACCATGAAACACTATTTAAGAATCTGACCCAAAACGGTATTTTTCAATTATCTCCTATTATCATGAAGCTGACTAAGGAACAAGGAAACTTGAAAAAGACTTAATGCAATGGAATTATAGACCGTAACTTCTAATTCATGCCTCCAGTAACTCTATGAACTTTAATGAATGTTGATAGTTGTAGAGGGACTTCAGGTCTTTTGTTCATAGTGTTGTTTGCTGTGTGTTGTGCTCAACTCGAAAGCAAGCAATAGCAACAAGAAGTTCCACTTTATCCAGTGTAGAATATTTAGCGACTTGATGCATTTAGGACCACTTAAGCCTCATACCCAATGAAAGTTTAAGTCAATCACATTTCTCTCTTCATTGTTTTTGTTTTAAAACTAGTTGATACTATATTAAAACCTAGAAAAGCACAACCTGTTTACACAGACATCTGACAAAGGTGGAAAGCTCAGATATTTTCCATTAATAGACAGCCTCTTCAGAAGCTGCAAATGATACCAGACAAGGAATAAGATTGCCCATCTTTCTCCCATGAAGAAGCCAATGGATTGAAAGTGCCTGCCTTTGGGTTGGCAGCACAACTCCTTACACACTAGACCCACAGAGCTCCCTAATAGCTGTGAATAGGCAATGAGTGATTCAGGCACTTCCAGTGTCCCGAAATCCTCCTGGCCCGATTGCTTCCTATTTTATTCTCTCCTTAGCTCTGTCTCAGTCTCTGTTTCTCTTTCTTTTCCTGAGACACAGCTTAACAGGCATATGCAGAGAGAAAACAGGTGAAAAGAGTGATGTGAAGAGAGATTGAGGAGAAAAGCTTGAGGAAGCTGCAAACCCCTAGGCCTCACTCAAATTCTTGGGATTTGCCTCTGAACAGGTTGAGCACTTTCAAGATTGACATGTCTCTGAGGGAAAGGAATTCTTCTACCTATCCAGGGAACTAGTACACCTACACCAAGAGAGAACTCAAACTGTCTCCATGTTACAGGGAACTTGGACTTTTCTTTCTCATGTTTCATCCTTCCCACCTTCTTTCCAGGATGACTATTGGTCATCTAAAGCACTGCCTTCAAATCCCATTAGCAAGGGCTGTGGTGATTTAGCTATCTCTCCTTCTATAAACAGCCCAGTCTGTGCCTGTCTTTTGGGACAATGGTGGGGTATGGGATGGAGGGATGTGAGGGGAGGGTGTGCACTTGTGCACACTCAGAGGACAGAGCCCTGACCAATCCCGCGAGTCTTAGAACATGGGAATCTTAGGCATTGGCATTGCCCAGAGATCCTGAGCTGATAGCTCCTATTCAGTTTGATAAACCTCTTCCTGTCACATTCTCTCACTTTCTCTCTCTCTCTTTTTTTCTCTCTAGCTTACTGTCAGAGATAGAAGGGAAGAGCTTGAGACACTGTGACCCAATTGTTCCACCCAGAGATTCCAGTTTTTGTTAGTTGCTGTCAAGAACACACACTCAGTGTCCCTGTGTAAGACAGACCAACACCTTGCCCAATCTTGTGGCATCCTTGAAATCTCCACTGTCCTCAAGCTCACTAGTGACATCCCTATGTCAAGTCATCCCATCGAGAGTCTTCCTCTTCTCTGACTGTACATCTGTCAGAGCATACTGGCTTCTCCTGATAATGTTCTCAAAGTATATGAGACAAAAATCTCACCATCCTTGGCTCTAAGAAACACACTGGCTCTTATATAATTCTTTTTCTAAATACTTTGATGTTTATACTCTTGGTTATCCCTTTAAGGATAGAAGCCCATTTTAAAGGTGAAGAAACAGCTATCATTAAGATTAAAAAGCCTTGATCAATTACAAATAATAAATGATAGGCCAGAACTTTATCCTGCTTAATAGGAATTACTTTGCTATATAAGTAGGAAAGAATCCAGTGATTCCTCATATTTTACTGTACCATTGTATTTTTTTTTTCAGAATCATGGAACTTTAGGTATGTTGCTTAAACTCTCTGTGGGCCTTAGTATTTAATGCCATAAAAGTAGAGTTGCTAAATGGATGAATCTCTAGTACAGTACCCAGAAGACAAAGATGATACAGGGAACTCTGGTGGCTTAGTCAGTAAGGGGTCATGCTTCTAACTCAAAGGCAGGCAATTTGAATCCATAAAATGATTGGAAAAAGAAAGATGGTCAAGTCTCCAGCCATGCAATTTACAGCCTCTGAAAACCTGATGGAGAGTCAGCTATGGATTGAGTCCAACTCAATAGCAATGAGCCAGTGAATAACTCTCCTACCCATGTCTCTCACAGTTCCATGTTTTCCAGGTCTCACCCTCAGCATGATTTTACTCATATACACACATTTAGACTGCTCCTTGGAGGAAGCTTCGTCTGACATACTTTGGACATGTTGCAAGGAGGGACCAGTCCTTTGAGAGGGACGTCTTGCTTGTTAGGGTGGAGGGACAGCACAGGAGAGGAAAACCTTTGATGAGATGGATAGTTTCCGTGACTGGGGTAATGGAGGTAGGTGTGTCAGAGACAATAAGATTGGCACAGGAGAAAGCACGATTTAGGGCTGTTGTACATAGGGTTGCTATGAACCACAGGTGACTTGATGGCACGTAATAACAACAACAGTATACATTCATTCAGAGGACATTGATACTATAAAGCAACATTAAAAGGTGAAAGTTTCAGTGCAGTATGCACAATTTGGTTATCACAAAAGAGTCCACAATTAAGGTTGCATAGTGGAATGTACTTGGGGTGGTGGGAGGGGTGCGGGCGGATTGTGTACCAGGGAGGGAGTCTTTCTTTTACTTTTGAAAGAGAGGAGCGAACT
>NW_006399792.1:10003798-10023471 GCF_000299155.1 Elephantulus edwardii | reverse complement strand
TAACCCTGCCCAGATTACCAAGTCAACAGTAACAATTTCTAAGGTTTCCTTATAGTCTTAACTGCTGTGCATCTATGACTTGATAGGTAAAAAATACAATTGTAAAAGTGATTATATAAAAAAGAATAAATGAACAGAAATAATTAAAAAAAAGATCAAACTGAAAGATTATTGGACTATTCACCCATAAAAAGAAATGAAGTTTTGATATTTGTCATGCCATGGACAGACATTGAAACATTATCCTGAATAAAGT
This sequence comes from Elephantulus edwardii, assembly GCF_000299155.1. Lineage (NCBI taxonomy): Eukaryota > Metazoa > Chordata > Mammalia > Macroscelidea > Macroscelididae > Elephantulus > Elephantulus edwardii. The sequence continues at coordinate 10,023,215 of NW_006399792.1, read as the reverse complement.
AAATTACACATAAAAGGCAAATACTATTTGGCTTTGTTCAGGCATTCGATTTCCTGTCCAGCGACTCCAGGTGAAGGAACAATACCACAAGCTGAAGACTTTAATGTTTGTAGTAGCTGACAGAGGAGCTTCTCACTCTCAAGAGCCAGGTTCCCCAAAGGCAAAAAGTTCTCTCTTTGTATGTAGGCTTACAAGGTAGTGGTCCAGGTCTCTTTTCTATTAGCTACTTTTTATACACCTTATGATTGGTTAGTTAAACCTTTTGAGCACAGAGGCTATAGGTCAGTTAGTTACACAGGGAGAAAGGTCATAGGTTAGTCAAAATTCCCTCATTTGGTTTCTGAGCAACCAACCTCCCAGCTGCTGGTTTTTCTGTTATTTATTGCTGAACTTACATCTCCCTTATATGGTTAAAGCTATTCACCTGCCACTGTTCCTAGTGCTCGAGTCTGGTAAACAGGATTCCTGTTTTTGCTGAACTTGTTTGTGTCTTCTTGGGCCTGGATCTCCCTCAGTTTCACTTATGTGAAATATCTCATAACAAAAATATATAAATACATTAGTTTCTTAGTGGTTTTGTAGGCTGAGTAGGGCAGGATGGGAAGTTACTGCATAATGCACATGGGTTTTCTGTTTAAGGTGATGAACAACTTTGGAAATGGATATTGGTAATGGCTGTTGAACATGTTGTTGTTGTTGTGTACCATCAAATCAGAATTGACCCATCGCTGACCCTCCGCAGGGTTTTCAGAGGCAGTTAATCTCATGGGAGGAGATTGCCCATCCTTCTCCCGGGGAGCAGCTGGTGAATTTGAACTGCATACCTAAATGAGACACAAACAGAGACTTGTACACCAGTGTTCATAGCAGCGTAATTCACCATTACTGAACATAGAAATAGCCGAAATGTCCAATCACAACTGAATGGGTTGAGAAATTGTAGTACATTCACATGATGGAATACTACACAGCATAAAGGAGCAATGATTTCAAAAATTACTATATAACTTGGTGCAAACTGAAGAGTATTATGCTGAGTGAACTAACTCAGTCCCATCAGGACAAATACTGTATAAGACCATTATTTTATAAATAGATAACTTTTAAAATGGGTATGAGAATCCAGGGAGGAGATGGAAGGAGCAGAGGGAAGAGGATGGACAGGAGGGTGATCATAGGATCGCACAATTTGAAGGGTAGAGGGAAAGGTGGATAAAGGAAAAGTAAAAGATGCAGTGTGAAAAACAATGTACACAAACTGTAAGCAAACCAGTATGAAATAAAAATTCATTTAAAAGAAAAAATTGATGGCACTGAATTGTACACTTAGAATGGCTTAAAAGAATTACTTACAAAATAACAAATTATACAGCCCAGTCCTTCTGTCAACAATTATTCAGATAACACACGCCATTTGAGTGGAATCTAAATACAGTCAGCACTTCCATGAGACCCACACATGGCCAGATTTCATCAGGCACATCTCCCCATGCATACCCATTGTATCTTACTTAATCAGTCCCAGAAGTTGATGATCTGATCATAGTTTAGATTACAGGACCAACTTGGGACCATTAATGTAGCCCTGCACCTTACCTTTGAAATCCAGGCTTGCCACTGGCATAGCTGGGTGGTGATGGATGTTTATGACTCCAAAGGGCCACCGTGAAGATTAACGATTTATGCTTTGCTAAGTGTTTATAAATCCCCAAATGAGAGTCACTCTTAAAAACTGGCTGCAGCATGATTAGCATTTGCCTGCTTTAAATTGGTTCCTCTCGCCATATTTCAAGACCTCAAAAAAGATCAAGACCTAGGAAATGCCCAGGAGCGTATTGATGGATTTTAGAAGAGACTTCCCCAGAGGATGATGAGCTGACAGAGATAGAACACTCCTATTCAACACCACCTTTTCAGAGACGCGCTCCATCCTTGCTTTCAGATGTGGGATCAAGAACATAAAAGTCACATTTGAACTAACATCTGATGTCTCCCTTGAGGCCATGCTACAGACTGCCATCACACTGTTGTGTTTTTGGAACATTTCCAGGCTAATCGCAAAATGATTTCTTATGGGAGTATCACAATAGGGAAAAGACTGAGTGGAGATTTATCTTACTATTTAGAAAAATAATTAGTAAATAAGTTTGAATGATAATCACAGAGAATCCAAACGAGTTCTATATAGATGCATTCTGATTATCTGTAACTTGATTAGAAACTGGCCTCACAATCTGGTTATTAGAAAAACTGGAGCAAAGCCCAGACTGGGAGTTCTATATTGTTGTCTACATCAAGACTAGTTTGAACAAGGAGTTGTGAGTGAAGTGTCAGTGTTTCTCCCTCTGCCAGAGAAATAAACCCTGCACCTTCCGAATCCATAAGGAATCCAAATAAATTAGGGCCCTTAAAGAAAAATGGATCACTTCAACCTTGATAAAAAAATGAAAAAGAAAAATATTGAGAATTTGTACTCACATGTTGATCCTCATAGTTCTCCAAATTCTCAAACCACCTTGAATTTCTGGCAGTATTTAGATAAATTCTAACCCAGAGAAAGCTGGTAAAACAAACAAAAAAAAACATTAACAATATTTTAAAATAAAAAGAAAAGATTAACAACGCTTAAATTGGTTTATAAAATTTAGTTCCCTGAACACGGTGCAAATAGCCTAGAAATCAACAAAATACAACCAAAAAAAACATATGTTGTTAGATGAATATAGAAATTTCAGACATCAATGTTCATAGCAGCATTATTCACCACTGCAAGAACATGGAAACAGCCCAAATGTCTAACTACCATCAAATAGATTGAGAAATTCTGGTACATTCACACAATGGAATACAATGGAATACGCAAGAACAATGACTTTACTACCTAACGTGGGAGGGACTGGAGAGCAATATGCTGAGTGAACTAACTCAGTCCCATAAGGACAAATACCGTATGAGGCCATTAATATAGAAAGTGTATGAGGACTCAAGAGGGGGAGAATGGGAGCAGAGAGATGAGGATAGACGGGGGTGGGGGAGTATAGTTAATCATATGGTCCCTCAATTTGATGGGTGGGGGCAGGAAATGGGAAAGCGCCTATGTGCAAAAGAATCTCTGCAAGCTTTGTAAGTAAACCAGTATATAATAAAACTTTTATTTCCATTTTAAAAAACCCAAAAATATATGTTGTTGTTAAATGCCATTAATGGTACTGTTGATTGTGGACCTAAGCAAGATTAAATTATTGACAATTTATATCTCTTCTCCATCTATCTCAAAGTTGTCTCTTGGCCTGATGGTCAGGATTTTTTTTTCTTGATGTTGGGATGTAACTCATATTGAAGGTACAATCTTTGATCCTCTGTAGCAAGCCTTTCAAGTCCCTATCACTCACTTTTAGTAAGCAAAGTTGTATCATCTGCATAACACAAGTTGTTGTTGAGTCTTCTTCCAATCCTGATGCCACATTCTTCTTAAAATCCATCTTCTCAAATTATTTGCTCAGCACATGTGTGGTAATGAGAAAGGATACAGCCTTACCCTAATGTATACCTATCCTGATTTTGAATCATACAGTGTTCCCTTGATCTATTCATGTAACAGATTCTTGGTCTAAGTATAGGTATCATATAAGTACAACTACTTATTCAATATTTATTCAGCTCTTTGTCAATGTACTGCTCTAGCCATTTTTTAAACAATCATTTTACAAGATTTTATGTTCTGAAATGTTAATGATATTGTTCAGTAATTTCAACGTTCTGTAGGATCACTTCTTTTGAGAATGAGAACAAATATTAATATCTTCCAGTCATTTTCCCAGATAGCTATTCTCCAAATTTCCTGGTATAGCTTGATGAGCACGTCTAGGGCTGTGTCTGTTTGTCGAAACATGTCAATTCCTGAGTCTTATTGTTTTTGCTAGTATCTTCAATGCAACATAAACTCCTTCTCCCATCAAAATTTTAAGAAGCCCTTTAGGAGAGTCTGATGCATACTGAAGTTTGATATCACTGATTAGGCTTACACTATTTCTGATTCACTCTTCATTAAAGGAAACATAATAGATGGTACATGAGCACACAAACAAATCTGGAGCCCTGGCAGGCGAGGGTCTGCCACAGTCCCCCTGAAAAAATAACTTAGGAGATCATAAAAGGATTAAAGGCCTTGGTAGGAATGAGAGGTGATGTTGCTGATAAAATGGCAGATTATCATATGACCAGAGAAAGTATTTGAAGATGTACAAATAATATTAGAAAATAAATCCACTCTAGTTCCCTCAGCCAGATCACTTAACTAATTGGGATTCATTTGTTATAAATAATGTAAAAATTCGTTTTTCCCAAATGACAATCTAATATATCTGAAAAACCCCAATTCCCTCTTTTTCAATTATAACTATACCTAAAGGGAAATCATGATTTCAAAGCATCTTAGTCTTAGCAAAACAATTTCATTCCCTGAAGGTTATTTTCGTATTTGATATTAAATAAGTGAGAGGCTCTTACCCATTCCCCACAGGGAGCTCTAGTGACATAAACTATAGGATCCTGCAAACAAAAGGCTGTATCTCTAGAAGTTCAAATCCATCAGCTGCTCCAAGGAAGAAAGTCAAACCATCACTTCCCATAGGAAACCAAATGGAAGATTGTTAGCAATTGGAACTGACTTGATAGCTGTCAGTTTTGAGTTTTATATTACCCATACTATAGTGTGCTGACATTATTAAAACTGGTTTGCTCAAAAACCCCATTTAATTAGTAGCAACAATACCTAAGTTGATCTGTTTAACTACTGGCTTAGAAAGGTTATTTATTGTGAACAATAAATACATACCAAAAAGTGTCAAATAAACAAGTTAAAAGACAAATAATCAACCAGAGGGAATATTTGTAACGTGTTTTTATTTGCATTAGTAAAGAGTGTCCACAAACAACAAAGCAAGCTGAGGAGAAGAATGAGCAGAATACTCTTTTTAAAAATTTGACCTATATGTGTCTTGCCAATACTCTTTTCTTAAAAATGTTTACCTGTGAAGAGATTGAGATTGTACACAGCTTTAGTTTGCTTGGCTCCACAGTCAACAGTCTTGGCACCAGCAGCCAGGAAATTAAAAGGCGCATTGCCATGGAAAAGTCTGCTGTTAGGGACCTCTCCAAAGTACTGAAGAGCAATGGTGTTTCTCTGGAGACTAAGGTGAGTCTGATACAGGCCATGATCTTCGCAGTCACCTGTTATTCATCAGAGAGTTGGACAATGACCAAGGAGGATAGAAGGAGAATTGATGCCTTTGAGCTGTGGTGATGGAGAAGAGTATTGAGAATACCATGGACTGTTAGGAAAACAAACAGATTCATCCTGGAAAGGGTTAAACCGGGTGGCTCCTTGGAGGCAAGGCTTCTGAGGCTCCGTCTAACATACTTTGGACATGTTGTGAGGAGAGACAGGTCCTTGGAGAAGGACATCATGCTTGGGAGGGTGGAGGGACAGCGCAGGAGAGGAAGGCCCTCTATGAGGTGGATTGATTCAGTGACTGGGATAATTGGGATGGGAGTGTCAGAGACAGTGCGATTGGCACAGGACAGAGCGGAGTTTAGGGCTGTTGTACATAGGGTCGCTATGAGTCGCAAGCGACTCGATGGCACATAACAACAACAGCAACAATATTTTATTGAATGCACAGATGATTAAAGGTAGGGATCGTAAAGATTATAGATGGCACTATGAAGAGTGGGATTTCCAGAATAAGCCTTAATGAGGCTCATGCAGAATCTGTACATAGATTTCGGTAGTTTTTCAAACACAACCCTCAGACTTAGACTCATCGACATTGAGTCAGAACCAAGTTATGACCCTCTAGAGGGTTTTCAGTGGTTGTAAATTGCATGGGAACAAATTAACCATCTTTCTTCTACAGAGCAGCTAGTGGATTCAAACTGCCCTCTGGGGTTGGCAGCACAACTCCCTACCACATAGGACACCAGAGCTCCTTTCAAACAGAAGAAAGATTTTCAAAAAACAACAATCCTTTAAAACCGAGACAAATGTGTATCAAGGTTGTATCTTTTTACATTACTTAGTCAATTGGTAGGAAGAGCCCCAAGGACATAGTACATAACATATCAGACTGTCAACTGAAAGATAACCTGTTACAAGCCACTCAGGGGGAGAGAAAAAGTGACAAACTTCTCTCAGAAAAGTTTACAGCCTCAGAAATTAGACACTTTTTATATGTATATCTTTAAACAATGACTTAACCTCTCTATAACTAAGCCTTTAAAAAAATAGCAACACAAAACACACTACCATCAAGTCAATTTTGTCTAAGGGTGACACTCCATCAGGTCTGCGAGGCTGTAAATCTTAAAGGAAGAACACTGCATCATTCTCCCATCAAGAAGCTGGTGCATTCAAATCACTACATTTTGGTTAGCAACTCGGCATGAAACCTTGCTGTCACTTCATAGGATTTTTGTGAGTATCAAAAGAGAAATTTTTAAAAAATAAAAATACAGTCTAAAAATGCTAGCTAATGCTATTATTGTTATATAAAACAGACATTCTACTGAACATGAATGATTTAGTCATCTATTGTTGCCACAAGAGAGATATCACAAACGGATGGCTTAAATGAACAGAAATTTCTTTTCTTCATTTTGTTGTTGTTGTTAGGTGTCGTCAAGTTGAGTGTGACTCATAGCAGCCCTATGACTGACAGAGCTGAATGAACCCTGTCCTCTCCTGCGCCGTCCTCACCACCTCTGACATACGCAAGTCCATTGCCCAGTCACTGTGCCACTCTATCTGGCTGACGGTCTTCCTCTTTTTTGCTGACCCTCTACCTTTCCAAGCTTGAAGATCTCTTCAGTTTAGGAAGTTAAAATCCCAGATGCAGGGTGCCAGCGCTCGGAGAAGGCTTTCTCTCTTTCTTCCTTCCGAAGGAAGACCCTTGTTTCCTTCAGAATTGACAGATTCAGCATTCCTTAGAGATCTCCCTATGTCTTGGCAGCTCATTTTGCCAAGGAGCTAAAAAGAGCCTTCCTTTTTGCCGGTGTAGGGGTATTAGTTCAAAGGATGTACTCTGCTCCTGGCAATTCTTTCTTGGTAGAACTGAGGTCTCCCTTTCTTGCCTCTGAAAGCCCACTGGAAAGTCAGCTATAAATTGGTTCTGAGTCAATGATATGTAACACCACCACTATATAATTACATACACTTATTTGGGAGAGGGGAGATACAATTCAACACTTGACACATAGATTGCCAATAATGATTAACGTTCTCAAAAGAAGAAAATTAAATGGCAAAAAAATAATTAAAATATCCTCCTTCTTGTTAAGTGCTGTAGAATTGATTATGACTCATAGCAACCCTATGAACAACAAATTTTAACCCTCTCCTATCCTGCACCATGCTTATCATCTACACATTTAAGCCTTAAGCTGCAGACATTGAATCAATCCACCTCATTGCAGGTCTTCTCTTTGTGAACTGATAGCAGTTATGTCACTATACTGTTCTAACTGGTACAACAACATTTTGCTTTCATGTGATACTAATGTGATATTGTTTGATGATTTCCACATTTTGTTAGCTATCTGTCTTCCAAATTTCCTGACACATTCTTGTGAGCACAGCAGGGTTGCATTTATTAGTGGATATGTGTCAGTTGGTATCCCATCAATTTCTGTGGCCTTATTTTTGCCAGTGCCTTCTGTGCAGCTTGAACATCTTCCTTCATCACCATGGTCTCTTTATGATATACTACCTTCTCAAATTTTCTGTGTCAACCAATTCTTCTTTGTACAGTGACTCTGTGTATTCATACCTCCATCTTCTTTTGATGCTTCTTGGATAATTCAAAATTTTATAAATAGCACATCTCAGTATTACAACTCAAAGTTGAATTTATCAGGTTTTTTCCAATATTAGAAATGCCTAAAAAGTTCTTCCTTTTTCACTCCAACTCAAACTCTTTGCATATTCCATTATAATAGTTTACTTTGTCTTCTTGAGCTGCCCATTTGAAACCTTTTGTTCGTCTAACTTCCAAATCTCTTGTCTTTGTTTTGGCTATTCTGTGCTATAGTACAATTTTCAGAGTCTCTTCTGACACACATTTGGTCTTTCTCTTTCTTCTCAGTGTTTGTAACAACCTTTTGCTCTCTTCAAGGATGATATATTTGGCATCATCCCACAATACATCTGTTCTTCAATCTTTCTTCCTCAAAGCCTTAAACCTACTGTGTTTATAAACTTTAAGATGATTTTTATGTGCAGACATGATAGACTCAAGGTAGTACTTTGGTTCTTGAAGACTTGCTTTCATTTTCTTCAGCTTCAATTTGGACTGCACAGAAGGAAAATTGATGGTGTGTTCCACAGTCAGCACCTGGCCTGATTTTGGCTGCTAATACTGGGTTTTTCCAACAACTCTTTCCACAGATGTAGTCAATTTGACTCCTGTGTAGTCCATCAAGTAAAGCTCATGTGTAAAATATATTTTTCATGAATAAATCATTGCATGTACAAATTTCAGTCATTGGATATCCAGCCTTGTTTCTTTCTCCAAGTCCCTAATTTCCAACCACAACTAAGTATCAAGAAAATGCACACTGAAACAAAACTGAGCACAAGCTTGTGGAGAAATAGCATTTTCATACTTGGGCAGTATAAACTAAGGAATATTTTAGAAAACTGGTTTGCTGTTATTAACTTTAAAAGCATACACTCCTTGCTACCATAATTTCACCAGTAGAAATTTAGTTGAAGGTACTCACAAAAGCATAAAAAGATTCATCACGGTACTTTTATTGTGTGTAGGAGGGAGATTGCTTGGAAACATCCTAAGTGCCCGTATATGGGACTACTTAAAAGAAATATGACACATTAAAATAATGAAAAACTTTATTAGAAAGAACAAGATAGATGTGTGTATACTGATAAGACATTTTCAAAAGAGTATAATATGATCCCTCTGTGAATAATTTTAAAGCATTTACATATATATTGCATATGCATAACGGTTTTCAGTATGAACAACTTGGCTACTAGGAGAAGAACTAGAGGTCAGGAATGGAGAAGGGAGAATTTTTCTTTTCCTTTTTCCTTCTATATAATTGACATTGTCCTTTGAGCAGATATTATTTTTCATGTGGTAAAATTATGGATTGTATTTCTTTTCTTCTTTATTTTCACAGCTAATACTTACCAATGAAATGTGAGTTAATGTGATGTGTCATTTTTAATCAAATAAGTATACAGCCTCTCTATTCCTTCTCTCTCCTTCACCTGTTTGGGCATTTGAAATAAAAGGGCCCCAAAATGGCAACACTGTAGACAAAAAAACAATTTAGGTATCTTAGTCATCGACTGAAGGAAAATCCAGTCACCTAGCCTACATCAGAGGTTACATACTATAGAATCACCTAGCCTATATGTTGTTACTATGTGGTTACTATGTTGTTGTTTGTTGTTGTTATTGTTATTGTTGTTGTTATGTGCCATCAAGTTGCTTGCGACCCTGTGTACATCAGCTCTAAACCCTGCTCTGTCCTGTGCCAATCTCACTGTCTCTGACACGCCCACTCCAATTACACCAGTCACTGAATCAATCCACCTCATAGAGGGTCTTTCCCTCCTGTGCTGTCTTTCCACCCTCCCAAGCATGACATCCCTCTCCAAGGACAAGTCTCTCCTTGCAACATGTCCAAAGTATGTTATACAAAGCCTCAGAATCCTTGCCTCCAAGCAGCAGCCTGGTTTAATCCTCTCCAAGACAAACCTGTTCATTTTCTTAGCAGTGCTTCTTCTCCAGCACTACAGCTCAAAGGTATCAATTCTCCTTCCCTCCTTCTTAGTCATTGTCCAGCTCTCTGATGATTGCAAAGGCCATGGCCTGTATCAGGCTCACCTTAGATTCCAGAGTGACACCGCTGCTCTTCAGTACCCTGGAGAGTAACAGCAGACTTTGCCATCACAGTATGTCTTTTAATTTCCTGGCTGCTGGTGCCAAGAGTGTTGACTGTGGAGCCAAGCAGACTGAAGCTGTGAACAATCTCAATCTCTTCACCATCCATCCTGATGCTGCCAATTGTCCCAGTAGTGAGAATCTTTATCTTCTTGATACTGAGCTTAATCCATATTGAAGTCTGCAGTCCTTGACCCTCTGCAGCAAGCACTTCAGGTCCTCATCAGTTTCAGCAAGCAGAGTTGTGTCATCTGCATCACGTAAATTGTTGACAGATTTTCCTCCAATCCTGATGCCACACATTTCCTCATACACTTCAGCTTCCTGGATAATGTGTTCTGCATATAGATTGAAACTATATGGAGATATGACACATCCATGATGCACACCCTTCCCAATTTTGAACCATGCAGTGTTTCCTTGCTCTGTTCTGACGACTACTTCCTGGTCCAAGTATAGGTTTCACATTAACACAATCAAGTGTTCTGGGATTCCCATTCTTCTTAGAGTCAGCCACAGTTTGTTATGATCCATACAGTCAAAAGCCTTTGCATAATCAATGAAACACAGATAGACATTCTTCTGGTACTCCCTGCTTTCAGCTAAGATCCATCTAACATTAGCTACAATATCCCTAGTACCACGACCCCTTCTAAATCCAGCCTGCACTTCTGGCAGGAAGTGAACTGCTCATGTGTTGTTCCAGTCATTTTTTGATAATCTTCAGCAGAATCTTGCTTGCATGTGATATCAATGATATTGTTCTGTAGTTTCCACACTCTGTTAGACCATGATAGAAAAGGGAAATAAATTTTGGTTGTTTTAAGCCACTGAGATTGAACATGCCGTGGACTGCCAAAAGAACAAACAGGTCTGTCCAGAGAGGGTGAAATCAAGTTGCCCTCTGGAGACAAGGATTTTGAAGCTCTGTCTCACATACTTTGGACCTGTTGCCAGGAGCTACCAATCGTTAGAGAAGGTATCATGCTTGAAAGAGTGAAAGGACAGCACAGGAAAGGAAGACCCTAGATGAGATGCATTGACACAGTGACTGGGATAACTGGGGCAGGAGTGTCTGAGGCAATGATATTGGCTCAGGACAGGATAAAGTTCAGAGCTATTGTACATAGGTTAGTTATAATTCGTAAGCAATTCAATGGCACGTCACAACAATATGTTCCACTAAGTGTCCTATCTCTCAACTAAATACTATTTTCTCAGGAATATCTTGTTCATGTCAATTTTCCTTGATCTTATCTGAATATTTCTTCTTTTTCTTCTCCTTGTTAAATGCTGTCAGTCCATTTTCAAGCCATTAATAAAATAGAATGAAGCATTGCCCAATTCTAGATCAATTGAGATGTTTCAAAAGATAGATGTAGTCCTGTATTTGCTTACCGGTCTATACCAAGAAATTTGGAAGAAAGCTACTTTATCAACAAACTGGAAGTGATCTATATTTGTTCCCATTCCTAGTAAATATGATCCAACAGAAGGTGGAAATTATATAACAATGTCATTAATATTGCATGCAAATAAAGAAACTTATTGCTGAAAATTATTCAAAAATAGTTGGGACAACACATAGACAGGGAATTCAAACTGGATTCAGAAGAGTCCATGGCAAAAGAGGTAGAATGCTGAAGTCAGATGGATCTTGACTGACAGCAAAGAAAACTGTTTATGTTTTATTGACTCTGCAAAGGCATTTGACTGTGTGAATCATATCAAATTATAGATATCATTGAGAAGAACAGGAATTCCAGAAGACTTAATTGTACTCATGCAAACTTTATACCTAGGCCAAGAAGATGCTTTCCAAACAGGACAAAGGAACATTATGTGCTTTTATGAAAGGTGTGAATCGAAACTAAAGCTTTTCTCTATACCTATTCAATCAGTTTGCTGAGCAAATTATTGGAAATTGGACTATATGAAGAAGAATATGCCAACAAGACTGGAGAAAGACTCATCAACAACCTACCTCAAGCAGATGACACAATCTTCCTGCATAAAGTGAAGAGGACTTGAAGCACTTGCTATAGAAGAACAAAGACTACACTCTTCACTATGGGTTACTTCTCAACATTGTTGTTGTTATGTGCCTTCGAGTCGTTTGCGTCTCATAGCGACCCTATGTACAACAGCCCTAAACCCTGCTCTATCCTGTGCCAATCGCATTGCCTCTGACACACCCATCCCGATTACCCTAGTCACTGAATCAATCCACCTCATAGAGGGTCTTCCCCTCCTGCGCTGTCCCTCTACTCTCCCCAGCATGATGTCCCTCTCCAAGGACCTGTCTCTCTTTGCAACATGTCCAAAGTATGTCAGATGAAACCCCAGAATCTTTGCCTCCAAGAAGTAGCCTGGTTTAACCCTCTCTAGGATGAATCTGTTTGTTTTCTTGGCAATCCACTGTATAGTCAGTATTCTTCTCCAGCACCACAGCTCAAAGGCGTCAACATTAAGAACGCAAAAATCCTGACCACAGGACCAATAGTCAAATTTATGTTGTCATTATTTTGTGCCATCAGTTTGCCCACACTCATAGTGACCCTATTATGTACAGTAGCACTGAACCGTGTCCTATACTGAATCAGTTTCTCTGACTCTGACACAGCTATGCCCACTGCTCCAGGTAACGTGTCAATCCATCTTATACATGCTCTTCCTCATCTATGCTGTCTCCCCACTTTTCCAAGTCTGAAATCCCTCTCCAAAGACTGATGCCTCCCAACAAAGTGTTCAAAGTATGTGAGAAGAAGCTTCTGAATTTGTTTCTCCAAGGAGAAACTTGGTTTCACCCTCTCCAAAACAGACCTATTTGTTCTCCTGGCAGTCCATGATATGTTCAATACTCTTCTCCAGCACCACAGCTCAAAGCCAGTGATTCTTCATCTGTCATCCTTAGTCTCTATACAGCTTTCTGATGCATAATACGTAAATGCAAAGACCATGGTCTGGATCAGATGCACCTTGGTTTCTAGACTGATATCATTGTTCTTTAGTACTTTAGAGAGATCCCTGACAGCAGACTTCCCCAGTGCAATTTGTCTTTTGATTTCCTGACTGCTAGTGTCAAGAGAATTGAATGTGGAGCCAATAAATTTGAAATTCTTAACCTCAATCCCCTCTCCATCTATCATAGTGCTATCAATTAGTCCAGTGGTGAGAATCTTTGTTTTCTTGATGTTGAGCTTCAATCCGTTTTGAAGAATACAGTCCTTGACCTTCTGCATCAAATGTTTCAGTTCCTCCTCAGTTTCAGCAAGCAAGGTTGTGTTATCTGCATAACACAGGGAATATTTCCCCAATCCTAATACTACATTCCTTCTCATAAAGTCCAGCTTCTTGAATGATCTGTTCTGCATACAACTTGAAAAGGTATGGAGACAGGACACAGTGTTTGCTTGCTGTGTTTTGAGTACTGCTTCCTGGTCCAAGTATAGGTCTTGTGTGAGCATAATCAGGTGTTCTGAGATTCTCATTCCTCTCAAGGTTAGCTACAATTTGTTGTGATCCATACAGTTAAATGCTTTTGCATAATAAACAAAACACAGACATTCCTCTGGCACTCTTTGCTTTCAGCCAAGATCCATCTGACATTGGTGAAATGTCTTCTAGTGCAACAGTCTCTTCTAAATCCACCTTATATTTCTAGTAGTTCTCTGCCAATGTACTGTTCCAGTTGTTTTTTGGATACTCTTCAGCAGGACTTTGCTTGTGAGTGTGGTATCAGTGATTTTTTTGAAAAAAAAAACAAACACTCCCACACTCTATAGCTGTTGTTGATTGCCATCGAGTCGAGAGCAACTCATAGGAACTCTATGAACAAAAGACCTCATGCCTTTCCATAAATGTCATTTCACCAAGTTCATAGAGTTTCCAGAGGCATTGTGATTTAGGAAGTGGATGGCACACCTGCTTCCAAACCTGTTTTATAACTGGGAGCTCCGCCAAACACTGTTCCCATATTTGATACCCTAATGGCACAAGGTTCAGCATCACAGCAACCCAGGTTGCTTCATACTGCACATTGACAAAGAGTGATGTACAAAGCAGAAGAGTATTCTCCCAGATATAACAGCCTTAGTTTCACTTAGCAGTGGTTAAGTGTCGTCAAGTCAAATACGACTGAGAGTAAGTTTTGCACAAAAGACCTAAATTCTGTTCTATGACAATATCATTTCTGTACAGAACTCTGTTCTATAACTAACATAATTTCTGTTCATTTATAGAGTTTAGAGAGTTTGTAGTGTTTCCAGAGGCATCTAGTTTAGGAAGTGGATGCCACTCCTGCTTCCTAGTATAAATAAATTTGGAAACTCATCCAAACACTGTACATAGTGGATAACTATTATGGTAATTGACAAGACTATGGAACAGTGTACAGCATCACAGCAACACCAAGTTGTTCAATTCAGCAAATAGAAAAAATATTTCTGTCATTAAAGGAATATTCATTGGAAAATTAATAAATTTGGCCCAAAGGGCCTGCAGGGTTTTAAGCCAACACCTTTGAGCAGAATTCCCCCCTAGACAAAGGCTCAGGGACATTTATTTATTCGTGGGTGGAAAAGAGCAGTAATACACATCGAACTTGAACCCCCCCCCCCAATAAAAGCAATAACAAAAAAAACTTCCCTTTACTTGCTCATCAGGACCAGCATCCACAAGCAGCAAAAAGCTCTATAGGGTCACCTTTGGGGGGATATGAATAAATATGGATCTCTTCCAGTCAGTTGGCCAGGTAGTTGTCCTCCAGATTTTTTGCCACAGCCTGGTGAGCAATTCCAGGACTGCATTTTTTCAACTGTATTAATTGGTATTCCATCAATCCTTAGTGCACTGTTTTTTGCCAATTTCTTTAGAGCAGCTTAAAACTTCCTCCTTCATCATCATTGCCTCTTGATCCTATATCATTTCATGAAATTCTGCGTCAGCCAGTTCTTTTTGGTAGAGTGACTCTGTGCATTCCTTCCACCTTCTTTTAATGCTTCCTGGATCATTCAATATTCTTCCCATAGCATCCTTAAGTATTGCAGCTCAAGGTTTTAATTTGTTCTTCAGTTCCTTCAGCTTAAGAAATGCCAAACAAGTTCATCTCTTTCGATTTTTTTTACTTCAGATTTTTGCACATTTCATTATAATACTTTGCTTTGTCTTCCAGAGCTGCCCTTTGAAATCTTCAATTCAGTTCCTTGACTTCTTGATTTCTTAACTTTTTTTGTTTCTTGGTGCTCTTGTACAATATTCAGAGTCTCTCCTGATACTCACCTCAGTCTTTTCTTCATCCTGTCTTTGTTACGACCTCTTTTATTCTTCCTGGATGGTCTTCTTTATGTCCTCCATCAGCTCATGTGGTTTTCATTCATTAGTGTGCAGTGTCAAACCTGTTCCTGAGATGGTTTTTAAATTCAGGTGGGATAGACTCAAGGTCAAATTTGGGTTTCTGTAGATTTTATTTAAACTGAACTTGCATATAAGTAGATGATGGCCTGTTCCATATTCAGAACCTGGACTAGTTTTCACAGGTGGTATTGAACTTCTCCGGTGATTCTTTCCACAGATGTAATCTGATTTCTGTGCATACCATCAGGTGAAATCCATGTGTATAGCCTGTATTTATGTTTCTCTTAAAAGATACTCTCAATGAAGAAATCGTTGTACAGAATTCTATAATTATATCTCCTGCTTCATTTCTGTCACCAAGTCCACATTTCCAATGAATCTTCCTCCCTATTTCCACCTTTTACGTTCCAGTCACCATTATTCTTAATGTATCTTGGTTGCATTTTCAATTGATTTCTGACTGCAAATTTTATTGAAATAATATATCTCCTCCTCTTTGTATCTGGTTGTTGGAGCACATATTTGAATTATAGTGATATTCACTGGACTTCTTTGTATACATATGGATATTACCCTGTCACTCACAACATTGTATTTCAAGAAGGATCTTTTTAACTATGAAAGTGCCCCCATTTTTTCTCACCATATCATATCCAGTGTAGTAGATCATATAATTGTCTGATTCAAAATGTCCAATGCCAAGCCATCTAATTCCACCAATACCTGTTGTTGCTGTTGTTGTTACATGCCGTCGAGTCACTTGCAACTCATAGTGACCCTATGTACAACAGCCCTAAACTCTGCTCTGTCCTGTGCCAATCGCACTGTCTCTGACAGACCCACTCCAATTACCCCAGTCACTGAATCAATCCACCTCATAGAGGGCCTTCCTCTCCTGCGCTGTCCCTCCACCCTCCCAAGCATGATGTCCTTCTGCAAGGACCTGTCTCTCCTCACAACATGTCCAAAGTATGTTGGACGGAGCCTCAGAAGCCTTGCCTCCAAGGAGCCACCCGGTTTAACCCTTTCCAGGATGAATCTGTTTGATTTCCTAACAGTCCATGGTATATTCAATACTCTTCTCCAGCACCACAACTCAAAGGCATCAATTCTCCTTCTATCCTCCTTGGTCACTGTCCAACTCTCTGACGCATAACAAGTGATTGCAAAGACCATGGCCTGTATCAGATGCACCTTAGTCTCCAGAGAGAAACCATTGTTCTTCAGTACTTTGGAGAGGTCGCTAACAGCAGACTTTTCCGTGGCAATAGCCTTTTAATTTCCTGGCTACCGGTGTTGACTGGGGAGCCAAGCAGACTAAAGCTGTGTACAATCTCAATCTCTTCACCATCCATCCTGATGCTGCCAACTGGCCCAGTGGTGAGAATCTTTGTCTTCTTGACATTGAGCCTCAATCCATCTTGGAGGCTGCAGTCCTTGACCCTCTTGAAGCACTTATTGCAGAAGATCTCAGCCTTCAGTATGATATTGAAATTTTTTCTCAACATCAAGAAAATAAAAATCCTCACCACTGGACCAATAAGTAACACCATAATTGATATTGTTGTTGTTACGTGCCATCGAGTCTCTTGTGACTCCTAGTGACCCTATGTACAAGAGCTCTAAATGCCATTCTATCCTGTGCCAACCTCGCCATCTCAAACGCACTCATTCCCTCCACTCCACTCACAGAATCGATCCATCTCATTGAGGGTCTTCCTCTCTGCACCACCACTTCACGCTGCCAAACATGTCCCTCTCCAATGATCAGTCCCTCCTTGCAACATGTCCAAAGTATGTCAGATGAAGCTTCAGAATCCTTGACTCCAAGGAGCGTTCCGGCTTCACCTACTCCAGGACAAAACTGTTGGTTCTTCTAGCAGTCCATGGTGTATTCAACACTCTTCTCCAGCACCACAGCTCAAAGGCATCAATTCTCTTCCTATCGACCCTATTCACTGTCCAACTCTGATGCACAGCACACAATTGCAAAGACTATAGCCCGGATCAGGTGCACCTTAGTCTCCAGTCTGACATCATTGCTCTTCAGGACTCTTGAGAGGCCCCTCACAGCTGACTTTCGTCTCTTGATTTCCTGTCTGCTGTTACCAAGAATGGTGACTGTTTAGCCAAGTAAACTAAAACTGTTAACTATCTCAATCTCTTCACCATCCATACTGATGTGGCCAATTGGCCCAGTGGTGAGAATCATTGTTTTCTTGATGTTGAGCTTCAATCCATATAGGAGGCTGCAGTCCTTGGCCTTCTGCAGCAAGCGCTTCAGGTTCTCCTCAGTTTCAGGGAGCAGGGTTGTGTCAGCTGCATAACGCAGGTTGTTGATGACTCTTCCACCAATCCTGATGCCACATTCCTCCTCATACAGCCCAGAATCTCGGATGATCTGTTCTGCATACAGACTGAAAAGGTATGTAGACAGAATGCATCCCTGATGGACCGCCTTCTTGATTTTGAATCATATAGTGCCTCCTTGCTCTGCTCTGACGATTGATAGATAAAAGATTAAAGCTATCAACTATTTCATTTTACTTGGATCTTTACTTGGAACCAGCAGTCAGGAAATCAAAAGACAAATGACATTAGGGAAATCTGTTGTCAGGGACCTCTCCAGAGTACTGAAGGGCAATAATGTCAGTCGAGAGATTTAGATGCACCTGATTCAGGCCACAGTCTTCAAAATTACTTACTATTCATCAGAGAGTTAGACAGTGACTAAAGATGACAGAAGAAGATGCCTTTGGGGTTTAGTGCTGGAGAAGAGTCTTGACCATATTGTGGACTGCCAGGAGAACAAACAAGTCTGACCTAGAGAGGATGAAACCAAGCTGCTCCTTGGTGGCAAGGATATCTAAGCTCTGTCTCACATACTTTGGGCATGTTACCAGGAAGTTCCAGTCCTTGGAGAAGAATATTATGCTTGGAAGGGTGGAGGGACAACGCAAAAGAGGAAGATGTCAGATGAAATGGATTGGCTCAGTAACTGTGGCTTTTGGGGTAGTAGTGTTGGAGACAGTGAGACCAGCTCAGGGTAGGCCAGGGTTCAGAGCTGTTGTACATAGTGTCACGATGAGTCACATGTAACTCGATGACACGTGAAAACACAATCAACACTCATGAAAACAGGAGCCAAGACATCAAAATGTGTTGCTTTGGGGAAATCTGCTTTCAAAGATATCTCAAAAAATGCTGAAGGGCAATGATGTAGTTTTAAAGACATTTAAGGTGCACTCGATCCAAGTCATGGTATACAGTGAGTAAGAATGACAGAAGAAGAAATGCCTTTGAATTGTGGTGTTAGAGAAGAATATTAAATATATCAAGGACTGCCAAATGAATAAATAAATCCATCTGGAAGGAAGTGTAACGTTAGAGGCAAAGATGGTGAAATTTCACCTCAAATACTTTAGGTATGTTATCAAAAGGGGCCAGTTCTTGGAAAAAGACATTGTTCAGGGCAGGTAGAGGATCAGAGAGAGAGAAGAAGATTATCAACAACATTAATTGACACCATGCCTGAACAATAGGCTTGACCATGGAGGAGATTGTGAGGATGGGGAAGAAGAGGACAAGGTGCTGACCTGTAGTTCCTGTTGTCATTGTTGTTATTAGGTATCACGAAGTCCACAACAATTCATAGTGACCCTTTGAACAACAGACCTGAATCTTGCCTGCACTATCCTCACCAGCTCTGTCATGCTCAAACCCATTGTGGGCAATCCATTTCACTGAAGTTCTTCCTTTCACTGACCTTCTATGTGTCTCAGAATGATGTCTCTCTCCATAAACTGTTTCCTCCTGAAAAGTCATTCAAAGTAAATGAAACAAAGTTTTATTATCCTTGCCTTTAAGGAGCAATCTGGTTGCACTTCCTCCAAGACAGATTTGTTTGTTCTTTTGGAAGTTCATAATTTATTCAATACTCTACACCAACACCACAATTTAAAAACATTCAATTTCCCTCCAAATTTCAGATGCATAAGAAGTAATTGAAAGATGTACATAAGGTTGCTATAAGTCAGAGTAAACTTGATTGCAGCTTAAAACTGCCACGGATTGTATAATCTGTTTACTTATTT
>NW_006399792.1:9991606-10003448 GCF_000299155.1 Elephantulus edwardii | reverse complement strand
TAAGAAACACATAGACTATTATGGAGATTGATTTTGGAATTTAGATGCACTGTTATTAATTGTGCTTAGCCGTACATGTTCATATCCTTGAAGATGTATCATGGGGGTGTTGCAACCTAGAAGACACAAATTTAACTAGCAAGGTATAAGTACATGAGTCAAAAATTATGGAAAAGTAAAAGAAAAAATTCTTTCATTGTTTTGCAAACCCTCCCCCAGGTCCCCTCCACCATGTTTATTGACATCCAGTAGGAACTGACTCTTAGCTGACTCTCCATGGGGTCCAAGGTTGTGAATCACAAGGGAGACGTTTTCTCATCTTTCTCCTGCAAAGCCACTGGAAAGCACAACGTTTAGATTAGCAGCACAACTTTACACCAGTGAGCTTCTTACTAACTACAGTCCTGAGCACATCAATGAACATTTCTTTAACTTATTTATCCACTCCTAAAACGGAGTGGCTTTTAAGAGCAAAAAACCCAGAAACACTTTGACTCACTTACTTTAAACATATTCTCAGGAATAACCAATCATACTTCAGATTCATATCTTTGATGAACTCTATATCAATTCAATCATCTTTACTTCTTATCAAAGCTTTGAATCATTTAAATTAGACGACAGCAGTAACAAATATTCATTGAAGTAAGGCATAAGATCTACAATGACTCCTCAGAGGTGGCCTTAGACTCCTTAGAGCTGTGTTGCTAACCCAAAGAGGTGCACGCTTCTTTGGCTCATTGAATTATTTCTGGGAGAAAGATGAGCAGTGTCCCTTTTGAGGTTGTGATTAAAGCCTCAGAAAAATGTTGGAAGATCAGCTCTGCGTAGGTCTCATCTCTGGGCTGATGAGAGAAAGGGAGCGAAATGGAAGGAATTTGTATTTAAGTCTTAGACATTAGAAGTGGATGTTTTGTCACCAACTGGACCAAACAAGTTTCTTTTACAGTTTCTGTGTCAGAAAAAGATCTCAAAGAATAAAAACTATTAATTATGGTTATCTCTAGGAAATGCGGTTGAACGTAGAACCAGAATGTCTGTAATTGTTTAAAATCTATGAGCAATAAATACATAGTTTTATCATTAAAATAGTCAAACAGAAATTATTTATATAATCTACTGACACACACTGGTTTTTAAAGATGGAAGACAGAAAGCACAAAGTACAAGTCTTACTTTTTAGGAAGTCTAAATTCAGAGATAATGATGTCTTGCACGAGGCAAGTCTTCAAATTTATTTACATTTTACCTTTAAGAACATGATAAAGAAAAGTTTCCTTTCATCAATCTCAGCTTTAACACAATGGAGAACTCAAAAGAGAAGACTCAGAACCTACCCATAGCTGACCCTGCTGTGGGTTTTCAGAGGCACGGGAGGAGATTGCTTCTTCTGTGGAGCCCTGACTGGCCTCGAACCACGGGCCTTTGAGACTGTAGCACAGCTTCTCACCACTAGACCGCCAAAGCTCCCTACAAAAACTAATTTACAATGAGAGAATTTTTCTTTTACTTTTCAAAGAGAAGAATGATCTGGAGGGGAGAAATGAGCTGGGAGAAAAATGCAACAATAAATGAACGGAAATCCAAATCTCTGTTAAAATTAATAATAAAAAATAAAATTAAATTTTTTAAAAAAATACCTGATTCTGAGGCTCCGTCTAACATACTTTGGACATGTTGTGAGGAGAGACCGGTCCTTGGAGAGGGACATCATGCTTGGGAGGGTGGAGGGACAGCGCAGGAGAGGAAGGCCCTCTATGAGGTGGATTGATTCAGTGACTGGGATAATTGGGATGGGAGTGTCGGAGACAGTGCGATTGGCACAGGACAGAGCAGAGTTTAGGGCTGTTGTACATAGGGTCGCTATGAGTCGCAGGTGACTCGACGGCACATAACAACATTTAGCCAGCACTATTTAACATGTCTACCTGTGTGCCCTTAGTTATGTATGCTCAGCGTGACAACTTCCGTACCTATAAAAGTAAATAAATTATTGCCACATTGCTGAGGATGAGATAATGTAAAAAAAAAAAAAAGAACATTATAAAACTATTTGTTATCTCAAATAGCTTCAAGTTAAGCATCTAAATTTTTTCACCATGAATATTGGATAAATTATGTATGCTGCATTGAAACAGATGAGGGAGAGAACAGTTTAAAAGCAATATATGATTGAGTATAATGGTTATGACAAGAGTCCAGAATGAAGAGTGTATTGGTGGATTGTATACCAATGAAAGAATTTTTCTTTTACTTTTCAGAGAAGAGAGAGCCAAGGGCTAGAGGTGGGCAGGGAGAAAAATACAGCAATGAATGAACTGAAATCCAAAATCTCTGTAAATATTCATTAAAATTAATAAAATAAAATTTTTTAAAAATAATCTCATCTGGTGGCCTAGTGGTAAGAAGCTGCACTGCAATCCCAGAGGTATGTGGTTCAAATCCACCAGATGCTCTGCTGAAGGAGAGGCAATCTCCTCCTGTACCAGTCAGATCGGATTTGAGAGTACACACACAAAAAATAATAAATTTTTTTAAAAATCTCAAAAGATGGAATTGGTAACATGATACAAATATTTTCAAATTCAGTGTTTTTAAATTATCTAAATTGGATAAAAAAACCCTGGTGGGGCAGTGGTAATTCAATTCAGCCATTCAAACCCACCAGTCACAGTGCAGGAAGAAGTTGCTGCAGTGTGCTCCATTCAGTAAAGGTTTATCACTCTGGAAGTCCTGTGGGGCAGTTCTACCCTATCGGATAACTATGAGTAAGGAGCAACCCAACAGCAATGGGCTTAGTCTTTTCTCACACATTAATAGCATGCTTTTTTGAAAGCTGAAAAATATACATCATTCATTTTTCTCCTTTCATGCTGCCTAAAGCATGCAGGTTCTATACAGGAAACAGAAAACACTTAGCGCATTGCACACAGAAAAGGATTTAATGCAAAGAATTTGGTTTTGACAAAATCATTGCAGCAAGCCCTAAGAAGCTTCCAGAAATCCAGAACAGGCAGATCTGGATTGGTGGTTGCCATAGGTTTGGAAGGAGCCTGTGCGGGAGATGGAGAGTGACTGCTAATAAGTTTTATTGGAACACAGTCCTGTCTATTAATTCACTTACCGTCAGTGACTGTTACTGGAGAGTAGAAATGAGTAGTTATGACAGAGACTACATGATCCTCAAAGTCTCAAATATCTACTCTCTGGCTCTGTGATAAAAAGCTTACCAAGTTTTGATTTTATTTAAAAAGGTATTGTTGAATTGTAGGAAGTATCATGCAACTTTTGACCTTTCTTTCCTTGAAATGAAGTTAAATAAGCACCCAGGCATAGGCTGAGATCCTAGTGAAAGAAAGTGCTCACTAAGAGAGTCTTCATTTAAAAGAAGCATAAAATACAGAACGGTCCACCTTGCAGGTGGGCATTCGTCAGTAAGCTTCTTATAAACCATAATTAATATAAATTTGAAATAAATAATTGTTTTTAAAAAAATGTTAGTATTTACAACATTCCAGAAATTACATCTTTTACAATAATTTAAATGTGAGCAGAAACATTTTTAAAGATCAACTCAAAATAATATGCTATTAAGTGCCATCAACTCAACTATGACTCATAGCAACAGATCAAAATCTTGCCCTATACTATGCCACCCTCACAATCTCTAAAGGGAATATAATTGTTCCTGTGGGAGGAGTGTGTGTGTTTTCTTCTTCCAAAATTCTTGCAGCCAGCAGAGAAGCAAGATGTTCAAAGATCACTGATCTCAAGGGGAAAACCCACACTGCTTTTGAAATAGCACCAAGTGAAAACAAATTCAGCCTTCCTGTACGTACTAGTTGGTTGTCCTACCAAAGGTCTCTTGGTCACTTGTTGATTGAATCAGATTAGAACATCTCCTTTCCTTTCTTATTGCTGTCATATCAGAACCAATTCTTAACTGACCCTCCAGGCTTTTTGAAGGCTGGAAATTGCACAGGAAAGAGATTGCACATCTTTCTCTTGCGGAGGTGCTGGTAGATTCGAATGGCCAGAGAGATCCAGCCTTTCAGTTAGCAGCCAACTGTTATGGACTAAGCCTCCAGGGCTTCTTCATATGTATATTGTTGTTGGGTACTGCTGAGTCAGAAACAATTCACAGTTGACCTTCCAGTGGGTTTTCAGAGGCTTTAAATCACACAGAAGATTTTCCATCTTTCTCCCACAAAGTAGCTGGTGGATTTGAACTCCATGCTTAGGGTTTGGCAATGCAACTTCTTAACACTAGGCCACAGGTGCTCCCTATGTATTGCTGTTGTGGCATTTGCCATTGAGTCAGAATCAACCCATAGCTGACCTGCTAGCGGGTTTTCAGAGGCAGTTAATTGCATGGGAGGAGATTACCAATCCTCCCACAGAACAACTGGTGACCTCATACTGCATGCCTTTAGGATTGCAGTGCAGCTTCTTGCCACTAGACCACCAGAGAAATGGTGCTAAAATGTTAAGAATAATCCACAGTGACAAAACAATGGACTCAAACATCCCAAACATTGTGTGGATGGTACAGGACTGGGCAATGTTGTATTCTGTTATACGTGGAGTTGCACATTAGTCAAAGGCCACTTGACAGAGGCTAACAGTAACAAGAAGAATTATCCAAACTAAGAAAGAAAAAATCTTTCTTAAAAACACTGTATTTCTGAGCACTCAGACTCAGCACCAACTAGTAAGCAAGTAGCTTCACCTGATGTAACAGAAAATGGAATAATCGCAACTCCTTTTCAAAACGATTATGCAGTCCTATCTGTCTTATGATTATATTACCAGATTATCCTTCTATAATAAAAGTAGAGGTGCCTTTTAGAAAAACGAATACTAAATGTATTGCCTGTATTTTTATTTCTCCTTGCAGAGAATTAATGATTTTTTTTTCACTTGATTCCTTATTTTCATGTTGCATTCTAAACACAACTCTACCACCAAGTGGACATAAAAGAAATCAGTTTCTGTGATACAAATATTTACACAGTTTTCTTAGTCTACATTTAACTTAAAAGGTTAGTGAAAAGGTATAAATTCTGGGCTAGTTAATAGAATTGCAGAAATCCTTGCTATTTGAAGACGGACAGCTTCAAAAGAGACACGGTAAGTGCCCCTTACCCAGAGTTTCATATTCGGTTTGGTTCCAAGAACAACATTCACACTTGGCTTTTCCATTACTCAAGGTCAACAATATTCTGAAATACTAAATGAGTAACATGAACAAACTCACAGCTTCCTGCTCTGTCCAGCAAAAGATGTGAATCATCACTTTGTCCATCATATTCATGTTATATATGCTACTCATCCATTATCTATTGTTATTTCATATTCATGTCATATATACTACTTATTTTTTATCTACTGTCAGTAATCTTTTCTTGTGCTTACTGTATAATTAGAAAACTCTGGTGGCCTAGTGTTAAGACTTCTCTGCAATCCCAAAGGCACATGTTTCAAATCCACCTTCTGCTCCATGAGAGAAGGATGGACAGTCTCGTCCCACGTGATTAACTGCCTCTGAAAACCCACCAAAGGGTCAGCTATGGGTCAATTCTGACTCAGCAATATGCAACAACATTGTGTAATTGTAGGTACATATAGGATAAAAGTCCTTGATCTTCTGTAGCATATAAATGAAGGATTATATGTATCACAATGTACATGCATGAAACACAATGTATATTAATGATAAAAATAATAATAGTTGTTAAACATTTCATCTTGCTCAGGTGTACAATCCACCTCCTTAGCACCAGCAGTCAGGAAATCAAAAGACAAGTTGCATTGGGAAAATATACTGTGAAGGATCTCTCCAGAGCAATAAAGAGCAATGGTGTCAATCTAGAGACTAAGGTGTGCCTGATCCAGGCCATGGTCTTACCAGTTACTTGCTATTCATCTGAGAGCTGGACAATTTAAAAATTACTAAGGATGACAGAAGAAGAATTGATACTTTTGAGTTGTGGTACTGGAGAAGAGTATTGAACATACTATGGACTTCCAAGAGAACAGGTCTGTTCTGGAGAGGATGAAATCTAGTTGCACCTTGAAGGCAAAGATTTTGAAGCTCCATCTCACATAACTTTGGATACGTTGCCAGGAGAGACTGGTCCTAGGGGAAGGATGTCATGCTTGGAAGGGTAGAAGGGTAGAAGGTCAGTGCAAGAGAGGAAGACCCTGAATGAGATGGACTGACACAATGACACAGTGGGGTCAAGTGTGTCAGAGACAGTGAGCTTGACTCAGGATAGGGCAAGATTCAGAGCCACTGTTCATAGTGTCACTAGGAATTGTAGTCGACTCAATAGCACATAACAAAAACAACACAGGATAAAACAGGAGACTCTTGTGGCTTAGTGGTAAGAAATTACACCACCAATGCAAAAGCATGAAGTTCAAACCCTAACCCTAACCCTAACCCTAACCCTAACCCTAACCCACAAGCTACTCCAGAGGGGAAAGATGGGCAATCTTCTGCAGTGTTACTTACTAACTCTGAAAATTCACTGGAGAATCATCTATGTATGGGTCAGTTCCAACTCCATAGGACACAACAAGAACAACAATTACATAGGTTAAGGTATAGTCTATGTAAAGTTTAGTACCATCTGCAGTTTTAGGCATCCATTGGGGATCTTGAAACAAATCACCTGTGGATAGGAAGTGGTAGGGAACACTCATCTCTCTGGTGGTTCAAATCCACACTGCTCTGTGAGTAAAAGATGGACAGTCTTCTGTGCTATTTATAGCTACCTAAAACCTACTGAAGAGTTAGCTATGAATTGGTTCTGACTTGAATGCAATGAAAGAGAGATTGCAACTATTGCCCAGGACTATTTAAAGAACTTCATCTGAGTAGAAATGGCACTGTTAACCCAGAGATGTAGAATAACATGCAACTATTTCCTCCATGGGCATCTATAAGTAGAGTGCAAAGCTGAAGACATATTCTTACCTGAAATATGAAATATAGTTATTGAGAGAGCTCAGTTGGCCTAGTGGACAGAAAGGGATGCTACCAAGCCAAAGGTGGGTGATTTTAATCTGCAGCCCTCAGGCCTGGTTTTAATTGCTTTTGGTCAAACATTCTTCTAAGTGGCATAGCACTGGTCTATCCACTTGCTGTACAGAGGTAAATCATAGTAGCTGAATACTGTAACACTGATGTGTCAAATGCAATAATGGTTACACATGGTGGACAGTGTTTGATGGAGCTCCCCGATTAAAACAAGCTTGGAAGCAGGAGTGGCATCCACTTCCGAATTAGCTTGCCTCCGGAAACCCTATGAACTTGGAGAAGGGATGAAAGTTATACAAGTGTTCAGGGCTTTCGTTCATAGGGTCGCTATGAGTCATCTACGACTCGATGACACTTAAACACAGCATGAAATATAGATCTCTTCTTGCTATCAAGTCAGAACCAACTCATAGCTGACCCTCCATGGGTCTTACAGAAGTTACAAAAGCTGTAAATCACAGTTCTTTGAGTCACCAATGCAACGCTCTACCCCCTAAGTCAACAGAGTTTCAATTCACAGGCACAGACCCTCAAAAAAACTTGTTTTCTACAACTTTTATTTCAGATGTTTATGATTTTATGCCTATTTCAAAAGCAAGGAAACAGAAATTAGTTACAATCTAGAAAAACACAATGCAGAGAGAGCAATCCTTCCCCTCTGGGGAAGATGAGTACTCCATATCTTGATGCTGACTCAGTCAGATATTTTGACCAATAGCACATTAACATGTGTTACACACATACACAAAGAGCAGGCTCAGTTCCTTTTACTTCCTCTTGAACCTCTGCCATTACCAGGAGAATATTTGCTGGGCAACTTTCTGGAAGATAAGAGAACACAAGAGTTTAGCTAAGCTGCCCCAATAGCCCCAGACAGCAGCGAGTTTACCTCCAAACAAGAAATTAAGTTCAGCCAAGATCAGTTGCACCACCTGTTTGATCCTTCATTGACCACATGCATGTGGACCACAAATCTCGGTTTTTATGCCTCTAAGCTGTTGATTTTTGTCACTAAAAGCTCCCCAATGTTAGTAGTGTATTTGAATGTAAATACAGTAAATAAAGGGAGATCTGGTAGCCTAGCCTTAGGGAGCTGTGCTGCCATCCCTAAGTTATGCAGTTTGAACCTGCAAACTTCTTGGCTACAGAAAAATGAGCAATTTCTTTCTGTGCAATTTGCTGCCTTTGGAAACTCACTGGAGGGTCAGCTGTGAGTCAGGTGCAACTTAATTACACACAAAACAACAATATGACCCACAAGAAAAGCAGAATATCTTGTTCCCTTCATTACATTCACTCCAGAGTAAATATTTCATACACATAACCTTGTTCCAGCGTCCAGAAGGATAGAGAATAAGACTTTCTCTGAATTTATAAGAACTGGTTATGTAACTAGATTTGGCTTGCTGTGCTATAAATGCTTGTACCTAGGGTAGAGTTTGACCTGAGATTTATGTTCTTTATAAGACAACCCACGGAACAAATTTGTGGCAAAGGAAACTTCTATGCCTAGTTATCAGAGGTACCATAATTACTCAAATCCTCTCAACGAGAACAGCTAAACTGGCTTAGTCAGTTGGCAACAAAGAACAAATCATAGTTGGTGCAATAATAAAAGTCTAGGCCTGCTTCGAATCCACCAGCTGTTCTGCAGGAGAAACACGAGTGGTTTCCTCTTATTAATATCTACATTGTTTTTGTTGTTTTGTTGTTCTTGTTGTTGTTGTTGTTAAGTGTCCTCGAGTTGCAGGTAACTCATAGTGACCCTATGAAGGAGAGTCCTCAGCGCTTGGGTGCCTTTCATCCTCTCTCCAGGCTCATAGGGTTTCTGGAGGCAAGCTGTTATGGAAGTGGATGCCACTCCTCCTTCCAAGATTGTTTCAATTGGGGAGCTCAACCCCACTCTCTGTCCGCATTGGGTAGCCAACCATTAATGCATTTGACACATCAGTGTCACAGTGTTCAGCCTCACGGCAACCACAAGTGACTGCAGTACAGCAACTTGTACACCACGGCTATATGACCTAGAGGACTGTCTGAACAAAAACGATGAAAGACAGGCCCAAGGGCCATGGATTAAGTCACCCACCTTTGGCTCAGTAGCATCACTTTCTGTCCACTGCGCCAGTTGATGATGAAGGGAGAACATCCTAGGAGTCAGAACCAACGCAACAGCAGTGAGTTTACTTTTATAGTGCAATTATTGTTGCATAATATCAAGTCAGAACAGGTTTCACAGGCAGTATATCATATGAGAGAAGATTGCCCACCTTTCTCCAGCAAAGCAACTAGTGGATTCAAACTCAATGTCTTCGTGTTCACAGTGCAATTCCTTTCCCCTAAGCCTCCAGAGCTCTTATATTATTTAACGGGGTTTTCCTTAAAAACAAAAAAAAACCAACCCACCGCCTACTAATGTCATGTCTCTAGTAGCTTAGCCCTTAGGGAGTTGTACTGCTAATCCAAAAGCAGCATCTCTGACAATTTGAATATACCAGATACTTTACCAGAGTGCTGAAGAGCAATGATGTCAGTCTGGAGACTAAGATGCACCTGATCCATGCTATAGTCTTCTCTATTACTTCCAATGCATCAGAAAGCTGAACAATGCACTAGGGATGACAAAAGAAGAATTGGTGCCTTTGAGTTATAGACCTAGAGAACAATATTGAACATTCCATGTACTGTCAAGAGAACAAACCAACCTGGAAAGGGTGAAGTCAGTTTGTTTCTTGAAGGCATGGATTTTGAAACTTCATCTCAGATACTTTGGCCATGTTGCCAGGAGGGACCAGTCCTTGGATAAGGACATCATACTTGGAATGGTAGAGTGACAGCACAGGAGAAGACGACCCTGGATGAGATGGATTAACATAGTGACTGGGGTAATGGGGCATGGGGCATGTGTGTCAGAGACAGTGAGATTGGCTCTGGACAAAGTAGAGTTCAGAACTCCTGTTCACAGGGTCACTATGAGTCAAAGTCAACTCAATGGCATATAACAACAACTACAGAAGAAAGATAAGCTATCTCTTCTTGTGCAATTTATTGCCTCTGAAAACTCCCTGGAGGGTCAAATATGGGTCTGTTCTAACTCAGTGGCAAAAAAGAATAGCTTTTTTTGGTGTTTTGTTGGAGATTTCTACCATCAAGTCAATTCTGACTCAAAGCAGCCTAATAGCATAAAGCAGAACTTCCCCATAGGGCTCACAAAGCCGTAAATTTTTATGAAAGCGAATTGTCAACTCTTTCTCCCACAAGAGCACCTGATAGGTTCAAACTGCCAACCTCTTGGTTAGCAGTTGAGCATTTTACCCACTGAGTGACCAATAGAACTTATTTGTTCTAAACCCTTGCCTACAATAAACCTGAGTTAATTAATCTTATTTCATACTGTTTTATGAAAGTGTATACCTTTAACAATATAACCTTATAACAATATAACTGAATCCTAGAAAGTTAAGGGAAATCCTGAAGCTCAGTCTAGAAATCTTGGAGCAAAACTGAGTTTCAAATTTCATTTCCCTAATACTTATTTTGTCTTCTCAGCCACACCAAGAAGACGAAAATCCTCATAACTTGATCAATAAGCAACATCATGATAGACGGAGAAAAGATTGAAATTGTCCATCATTTCATCTTACTTGAATCCACAATCAAAACCCTTGGTACCACATTCACATGATGAAATACTAGGCAGAATTCAGGAGCAATGATTTCTAAAATTATTACATAATGTGGGGGAGAATGGAGGGCATTATGCTGAGTGAACTAACTCAGTCATAGAAGGATAAATACTGCATAGGACCATTATTGTAAAAACAGAAGGATAACTAGTAAAATGTGTATGGGGATCCAAGGGGAGAAGAGGTCAAACAGAGGGGTGAGTGAGGGCAGGGGGAAATCATAGGGTCACACAATTTGTTGGGTGGAGGGAGGAAGGGGTAAAGAAAATAGGAAAGATCCAGTGGGAATCTGGAAAGACAAAGTAATGAAGGTCAATGTAAAATGTAATGAAGATCAATGTAAATTTTTTTAAATAAAATTAAAAAACAAAACACAACAACAACAACAAAAAAGAAACAATCCTTGATACCAGCAGTCAGATGATCAGGAGATGCATTGCCCTGGGTAAGGCCACTGTCAGGGACCTTTCCAAATTACTGAAGCACAATAATGTCAGTTCAGTTTAAATACTAAAGTGTTCCTGACTCAGGCAATGGTCGTTTCAAGAGCTTACTATGCATCTGAGAGCTGGACAGTGAGTAAAAACAACAGAATAATTGATGCCTTTGAGTTGTGGTATTGGAGAAAATTACTGAATATTGCATGGACTGCCAGAAGAATAAACAGATCGATCTTGGGAAAAGTGCAGCCAGAGTGCCCCTTGGAGGCTAGGATGGCAAAACTACATCTCAGATGTTTTGGGCATGTTGCTAAGAAAGGCTATTACTTGGAAAGGCTTGTTATGTTTCGAGGTAAAAGAAAGAGAGGAAGACCCTTAACAAGATAAGCTGGCCCAGTGACTGCAGCAATGGGTTCAGGGTCTCAGAGAAGATGAGGATGGCCCAGAAATAGGGCAAGGTTCAGATCTTTTGTTCACAAGATCAATATGAATTACACTTGACAGCACCTCCCAAAATATGATTTCTTAACAAAAGAACAACGCATATAAATATATATATAACTCGCTCAGCATAACTTAAGCTCAAGGAACTGAAGAACAAATTCAAACCTCGAGTTGCTATAATCAAGGATGCTTTCGGCAGAATGTTAAATGATCCAGGACGTATTAAA
>NW_006399792.1:9968246-9978676 GCF_000299155.1 Elephantulus edwardii | reverse complement strand
GGGGGGATTGTGTACCAATGAGGGAGTTTTTCTTTTGCTTTTCAAGGAGAGGAGCATACGCGGGGGGAGGGGGGGTGCAGGGAGAAGGGTGCAACAATGAATGAATGGAATTCCAAAATCTCTGTAGATGTTCATTGAAATGAAAAATAAACAAACTAAATTAAAAAGAAAAAAATCATCTTTAAACATAAGCCATAAATACATGCTGAAGTCTGCTTTTCAGAGCTTCAAGCTAAACAATACTTTAGTCTTCTTGGAGGATGTACAACCAGACTGTCTGCCTTGGAGCCACGAATGATGAAACTTCATCTCACAAACTTTGAGAATGTTATCAGTAGGTACCAATCCTCAGAAACAGAAAAACATAATTCTGGGGAAAGTATAGAGTCAGCAAAGGAGAGGAAGATCCTCAATAAGACAGAATGGCACAGTGCCTGCAACAATGGGTTTGAACACAGATTAAGGCAAATTTTTAATCTGCTGTTCACAGGGCTGCTGAATCATGAACTCCTTCTGTTTTTATCACTGAATGTTTTTATTTTCTCTTCATTTATAAAAGTTAATTTCCTCAGGCAGAATTTTTGGCTGTCAGTTTTGTTTTGCTTTGGCTGCCTAGCAAGAGTCTGAACGTATCATCCCATTGTCTTCTAACCTTTATGGTGTTTGATGATAAATCAGCTGTTAACTTATTTGAGCATCTCATAATCTGTTTCTCTTGCTGTTTTCAAGATTCACTCTAGCTTCTGTTTTCAGTAGTTGAGCATTATATATCTAGTTTCACATACTTTGGGCATGCTGCTAGGAGAGGTTATTCCTTAGAAAGGAACATTATGCTTGGGAAGGAAGAGGAACAGCAAAAGAAAGGAAGACCCTCAACCAGGTTGATTGACGCAATGACTACAGCAATAGGCTTGAAGGTGTCAGAGGTTGTGAGGATGGCACGGATAGGACAGGGTTCAGATCTGTTGTTCATATGGTCGCTATGAGTTGTATTTGACCCGATGGCACTTAACAACCATAAATAAAAAGAAGTGAAACCTTGAAAGTCTAAAGACTAAAGTATACCTCATCCAAGTCAGGTTTGTTTGGTTTTAATTGTTTCCTTTGCATCTGAAAGCTGGACAGTGAACAAGGATAACAGAAGAAAAATTGATACCTTTGAATTGTGGTGTAGAAGAGTCCTGATTATCTCATAGACAGCCAAAGAATAAACAGATCTGTTTGGGAGGAAGTGCACCCAAGGGTACACAAGAGGCAAGGATGGTGGAGCTTTATCTCACATAGTTTGATATTTTGTGAGGAGCTAATCCTTGGGAAACAACATCATGCTGGGAAAGGTGGAGGATCAGAGAAAGAAAAGATTTTCAACAAGTTGGATTAACACAGTGACTGTAACAATGCTGTTGTTTTTAGGTGCCACTGAGTTGAGTATGACTCATAGCAACCCTGTGAACAACAGATCTGAACCCTACTCTCTGTGCCAATCCAACTCTTTGAGAGTCTTCTTCTCCTTTGCCATGTCTCCATTTTTCCAAGCATGATACCCCTCTCCAAGGAATAACCTCACCTAGCTACAGTTTCAAAATATGAGACAAAGCTTCACCATTTTTGTCACCAGAGAGCATTCTGGCTGCACTTTTTCCAAGACATATCTGTTTGTTCTTTTGACAGTCCATGGAATATTCAGTACTCTTCTCAAGCATCAAAACTCAAAGGCATCAATTATTCTTCTGTCATCATTATTGGTTGTCCAGATCTCTGAAATGCATCAGGTGATTGAAAAGACTATGGCCCAAATGAGGTGCAGCTTAGCCTTCAAACTGATACCATTACTCTTTTGAATAGGTCTCTGACAGTGGACTTGCTCAATTCAATATATCTTCTAATAGTCTAATGGCTGATATTAAGGGTGTTGATTGTGGACTCACACATATCCAAGATCATGAAGTTACCACAGGATAGGACAAGTTTTGTTCAGATGGAAACATAGATAGATGATAGACCAGATCTGTTGTCCCTATGAGCCGTAGTTGACAGTACCTAACAATATCAATAGCAGAGAATCCATTTTCCTTTATCTTACTGGGAGTTTACTGAACTTCTTGAATGATTGCACCAAAGTTTTATGTCAAATTTGGAGAGTTTCTGGCCATTGCATCTTTAAATATTCTTTCTGACCCTTTCTCTCCCTTCTCTCCTTCTGGACTGTCATTATGTAAGTGTCCGTATGCTTGATGGTATGTGTTTTCATTCTCTCTTTTTGCTTTTACTTTCCATATATATATATAAATTTCTTTGTAATCAAGTTCATGGATTTATTTTTATATTCTGCCTACTCAAATAATGCTCAAATTGAGTTGCTCTGGTGAATATTTAATTTAGCTATTGTGTTGCATATACAGAATTTCCACTTGTATTCTCCTCTCATGGAATTTACTACCTCTGAAAACCTGCTGGAGGGCTAGCTTTGAGTCAGTTCCAACTCATTGGTATGTAACCACAGCATTTACCTAAATGCTAGTAATTTGAATGCTGCAGTGAGGGTGGAGATCAAAGGTAAGCATGATCTGCTTCCATAAAGATTACAGGTGAGATAATCCTGGGGAGCTGTCTACTTCAACATTATAGGGGTTGCCATAAGTCAAAACCAACTCTGCGGCATTAAATTTTATTTTGGATATTTTTGGTTTGGTATATTAGTAGTTTTAAAAAAAAATTATAGTAACTATTTCGTGAGACACCACTATTATACTTTTCTTTAGTTCTTTAGGCATGGTTTCCTTTAGTTCTTTGAGCATATTTAAAATAGTTGACTTTAAATCTCTGTCTAATAAATGTGACTTCTGCAGCTCCTCCGGGGTTATTTGTATTACTTGATTTCTTTTCCTTGTCTGCAGACGACACTTCTTCTTTTATTGAGTGCCTTATAAGTTATTGGAAATGGAAATTTTCCCATTAAGGTAATGTGACAACTCTGGCAATCAAATTTCCTCCCTTCTCCTTTGGGTTTGATGTCGCTGCCACTGTTGCAGCAAACTTTTGTAGTTGTTTGTCTAGAACATTCTTTTATGTTTCAATTCTTTTTCAATAAAATCTTTACTTGGTTAGCTTCCTGGCCAGCTAACAACTAGACAATATATCTTTAAACATCTGGAACCAATAAATCTCCCCAGGTATGCTTTGCTTGTCTCTGTGTGTTATTGGGGAGCATCTTCAATGCTCAAGACAGGTAGTTTATAATTCCATCTTAGTCTTCCCGTCTGTTCCTACATAGTCTCAGGATCAATCAAAGTTGAGAACTTAAGGGTTCCTAGGGTCTTTTCTAAGCATTCACACGGCCCCACCCCACATGCTTGGAGCACTACCGGGAAGGAGTTGCACTGCCAACTCAAAAGCAGGCGGTTTGAATCCAACAACTGCTCCTCAGGAGAAAGATGGTAAATCTCCTCGATGTAATTTACAGCCTCTGGAAGCCCACTGAAGGGTGAGCTATGAGTTGACAGCACAGAGCAAGAACAACGTGATCATTACATTTCCCATCTCCTCCTTTTATAATTTGTTAGTTGATTGTTTATTTCAACTGCTTAATATCACGTCAAGCATTTGCCAAGATAAAATGCTTGCCTGTAATTGTTTTGACTCTGCTTCTTCTCCAGGGAAGGTGTAAACATTTGAACTGAGTGAGCTCTGAGCAGCCTTGTAAGTAGTATTCCTGAAAACTCTCAACTTTGTCAGATAAATAGCAATGCTTTGAGAATGAGACTTTACAAGTGTTCCAGTGTCATTCTTCTCCTCTGGTGGCTGCTGAGTTGCCTCTTGCAAGAATGCCAGCTATTATATTTTAGAAAGGACATCAGTCACCCTTGGAAAAGTGGCAGGTTCATGCAAGAGAGAGAGAGACCCTCTATGAGTCAGATTAACACAGTGACTGTAGCAATGAGGTCAAGTGTGTCAGAGATGGTGAGGTTGGCTCACGATAGGGCAAGGTTCAGAGACATTGTTCAGAGGGTCACTGTGAGTCATAGTTGACTCAATGGCACATAAAACACCAGCAGAGCTGCAAAGCTGAAATGGGACCAGAGGAAGCTAAAAGATCACAAAACCCACTGTTTTTATCAAAATTCAGGCATATTTTTCTTGAGTAAAACCTCCCCAAATGCTTACAAAAATCCAACTGATTCCCAGAATTCTGGAAATGTTTATTTCAGTCATTCTCTTTGTTGTAGGGGGCTAACTTTTAGTTCATCATATTTTGGTAACACCCTTCTCTAGTTTTTTTGAGCCAAAAATCTATATTATGTCTAAGTACAAAAGTATACAGGTAGCCAGACACCAGCAACATGACATCAGAGAAGAAGACATGCCATCTGTGAAATTGCCTTCCAAGGTGTATTCAGAATATTTACTAATCCCCAACAACTTCTCATCCTCCTTTAATTAAACCTGCTTGCTCTTAGACACCAGCACCAAGATAAATGAGAGTGAGATAATTCAATCCTATTGATTTTATTTTGTTTAATCACTAGAGTTACAGGTTTAATTACTAGAGATTGTTTTCTACTATTTTTATGGCAAACATACCTGACTGTGTTACAATATTTCTGCAGAAAAATGTGCTTTATACTCCAAACAATCAACTTATAAACTCTCAAAACCCCATCATTTTGTTAGCAGAGAATTGACTGTGTACATTAAAGACTGGAATGAACTATCTAAAAAGCAATGATGTAGCTGGTAGATTATTGGGAATTTCTGAAGGAAATGAGTTGTAAACTGACTTTTGAAGGAGGAATAAGTAACTATGAAAATATGGAAAAGATTCTATGACCAGAAGCTTCCACCCTGGAATTGGTACAATGTGACCTCAGAACAGCAAGCATACATAAGCGGCTATTGTGGTGGTTAATGTGAAGAGGAGGGTGATGTTGGAGCAGAGGCAAACATTGGCACAACTTAAACAACAGACAGTAAAGTTTAAGCTTCACTTATAGAACAATAGTTTATAAAATTTTTCTTCTTCCAAATATTCCTCAAGTATCCAACCACTCCAAACAGCAGCAGTGGCTCATACTCAAGAGAGAGCATTAGCGGCCTAGTGGGAAGGAACTACACTCCACATGAAGGCACACGGTTCAAATCCTCCAGCTGCTCCATGGGAGGAAAAGGGGCAATCTCCGCCCGCACTATTCACTGCCTCTGAAAATCTGCTGGAGGGTCAGCTGTGGGTCAGTTCCAACTCGATGGTACATAACAACAACTTAACAACAGATACTCGAGAGATCTTCAAATATATGGACATGATAGTGGGAATCATATCCACCCCCGCAAGAGCTAATAAGGGACATATGATATCTAAAAAATGTCCTCCTTGAAGTTCTGCTATTTCTCGCTCACAGCTGTTGAGTGAGACAGACTCATAGATGACTCTTCAGTGGGTTTTTGAGAAGCTATAAATTGTAAATCACACTGGAGGAAATTGTCCCTCTTTCTCTTACAGAGCTGTTAGTGAATCCAAAGCACCAGAGAAGCACCACCTGTGTGTTAGGAGGGCAACGCTCGATGGACTACACCACCAGAATGGTCTGAAGTTCGGATATACCTTCCATTATTGTTTAAATTTTATTTTACTTTCTGGTGTCAAAACCTAGGATATAACTTCTTTTACTAGTTCTTCACACTTTGTTGGACATTATTTGAAAAATATAGGAGAATTTTGGTAAAAACACCATATTGGTATCAGGTTGTGCATGAATTGATAACACAATTTGCTAAGCATTAGACAAATCTGTTTCAACATTGTCCAAAAGAGTGCAGGCAGCTCCCATGTTACAAATGTAAAACTTACAAACAACTCCGACTTGCATGTTAATGGTATGTGAATTTACCCTCACTTAGAAACAGTTGTTCGACCTTTTGTTGCTGTTGTTGTTAAGGGCCCTCAAGTTGACTCTGTCCCCATTTCTGGGTACAACAGAACAAAACACATTTGATACTGTGTCATCTTCACAATCTCTGCTGTGCTTAAATCCATTGTTGTAGAGATCATGTCAATACATCACCTTCTTGGTCACAATCCCCTTTATTTACTGCACAGCTTTGAAATCATTGAAAAGGTATTGAGCCTTTTTTTTTCCAGTACAGAAAGCCTTTTATTGCCATGTCTCGGCAAATCCTCACTGTGTCTTGCCCATGTCTTCACCCCACCAACCCCTCAATTAAATATGTTGCCTTAGGTTTTATTTTGGTTTCCATTTTTCCTCCTTGCCACTTCCTCTTCTCTCCTCTATCTTCCCTATTTGAACAGTTCTACATAATCTGTTCCAAATAAGCAGTGCCCGTTCTGCACATTCACACACTCTGTCCAGGTTAATTCTCCTTCCCGGTAATCTTTTACAACATTTATTATCTGTACATTTTATTTGTGTTCTTTCCATCCCTCACCTGACTCAATCTTCTATGTTCACAGAATTGGTCTTATACAGTATTTGTCTTTGTTTTTAATTTTTTATCTACATTTCTTTTTTTTTTAATTACTTTTCCTGAAGGTTTACAGTGACTTAGGGCTTCCAGTCATTCACTGTTGTACTTCTCTCCTGACCCACCCACTCCCCCCATTCACTCTTTTCCTGAAAAGAAAAAAAAAAAACAAAAAAACCCCTCTTTCATTGTTATGCAATCCTTCCTCCTCAAGTCCACTCCACTATGCAGCCTTCATGCTGGACTTCTGTAATGACAAGAATACCCAACCATGTATCCTTTTTAAACAGTTCTCTCCCTCATCTGTTTCAATACAATATACATCATTCCTCCCCTCTGAAAAGGTATTGAGTCTTTTCTTACACTAAAGTAAGACTAATTAAGGACCATATACATCTGTTCTCAATAACCTAAAAATTCTTAAAGTCACAGTTAGCGGTGGGTCTCATTCATATCCCAAGGAGTGCTTGGAATGTGTAGAAATCTCATCCTGGAAGTTACTATCTATTATTAAAAAATTCAACCCAAGTACCCTCTTCTATCAAAACCAACTCACTGTATTAATTGGTGTATTAAATGTTCTAAAAAGTCCTACAGTAGAGAATCATTATTTCATTCCTTTCACCTAGAGTTTCCACACACTGACTAAATCATATAGTATTCTCATATGACACCTATCAACATCTTAGTGTTCCACAGAAAAAGTTGAGGGGAAAAATAGAGATAGATATATAGATATGTTGTTGTTGTTACGTGCCGTCGAGTCATATATATATATATATATAGAGAGAGAGAGAGAGAGAGAGAGAGAGCGCATCTGTGTGATTGAAAACACATCATATGTGTATATATGCCTGTTTATGTGAGAATACAGCGAGACAAGGCACTCCATCCACTCTGAAACTTTCCTCC
Organism: Elephantulus edwardii; assembly: GCF_000299155.1. Lineage (NCBI taxonomy): Eukaryota > Metazoa > Chordata > Mammalia > Macroscelidea > Macroscelididae > Elephantulus > Elephantulus edwardii. The sequence goes on along the minus strand of NW_006399792.1, from coordinate 9,971,287 downwards.
ACTACTTCCTGGCCAGCACGAAGTTGATTTGTTCAATCCTTCATCCAGAGTAAAAACAGTTCTAGCTCTCTTTACCAACTGAGGCCCTCAAGAAGGGACTACTGAGGCAAAGCTCCAAGGTTCCTTAATGTTTTTCCAGGACACTCTCCATAATTTAACCCATGGCTGGATGTGAGCTAAGAAAGAGAGAGGTGGCAGAAAAAGAAATTTGCCTGGAGGATAGGGTGTGACCGACTTGTTTGTTGTTGTTAAGTGCCTTCCAGTTGTAGGTGACTCATAGGACCCTATGAACAAAAGTCCTCAACACTTGTGTGGCTTTCATCCTTTCTCCAGGTTCATAAGGTTTCTGGAGGCAAGCTAATTCGGAAGTGGATGCCACTCCTGCTTCCAAGCTTGTTTTAATGGGGGAGCTTCACCAAACACTGTCCACCATGGATAACCATTCTCACATTTGACACATCAGTGTCACAGTGTTCAGCTTCACAGCAACCACAAGTTACCTCTGTACGGCAAGTGGATACACCAGTGCTATACAACCTAGAAGAATGTTTGAACAAAAACAATGGGCCCTTCAGTATTTTACCATTCCAGCATGCTAGGAATGAAAGCCACAAGTGCCCTAGCGTTCCATTCTGGCCTCTCTTCCCGAAGCCAGAGGCTTTATTTTTGCCACAAGTGGGTGTGGGCAGAGCCGACTTGCCAGATGAACTGGGGTCTGTGGCCCAGAGGTCGCCAGCATCTGGGCCTGCAGGAATAGTAAAATACAGAAATGTCTGGCTTCGCGTACAAGGTAAAGACGTGTGTCTTGGGAGCTCAGTGTCGACTGGAGTGGCCTCTGGCTTCGGGAAGAGAGGCCAGGATGAAAGAACTTGTAGGTTATCCTATGGAAAACTGCAGAGAAAGAGACAAAAAAAGTGAATGGGTCAGTCTGGGCCTGAATGAGTTACAAAAGAGAATAAGACAGTTAAGAAAGAAAATGAGAAATTACTTTCTTCCCTGATCTCATTTTCCTCTCCCGCAAAAGCCAGGAGAGAAACCTCTCCAGTCTTCCCAAGGATCACCGTGGGTGGCTTTCTCCTTCAAAGCTGTGTTCTGTGCGCCCTCTGCTGGCACTGCAATAACATGCTCAAAGAATGTGAGATGAAGTCTTGCCATATTCATTTTCAAGGATCATTTTGAGGTACACTTCTTCCAAGAGGGATTTGTGTGTTCTTTTAGCACTCTATAGTATATTTAGGGAGCTCCAGTGGCTTGATGTTAAGGAGTTACTCTGTCACCCAAAGGTAAGCAGTTTGAGTCAACCAGCTCTTTCATGAGAGAAAGAGGAGCAAATCAACTCCTGTGCAATCACTGCCTCTGAGAACCCACTAGAGGGTCGGCAACGCGTGAGTCAGTTCAAACTTGATGGTATATAGCAATGACAACATGCTATGTTCAACGTTTTCCACCAGCATCACAATTCAAGCAAGTCCTGCTGAAGATTATCCAAAACCAACTGGAACAGTACATTAACAGAGAGCTACCAGAAATACAAGGAGCTCTGGTGGCCTAGTCACGCTGCAATCCTGAAGGCCACCAGTTTGAGGCCACCAGCTGCTCCGAGGGAGAAGTGTGGACAATCTCTTCCTGTGCAATTAACTGCCTCTGAAAATCCTCTGGAGAGTCAGTTCCAGTTCTATGGTACACACCACCACCACCAGACTTAAAAGCTCGGTGGCTGAAAACAGAGAGTGCTAAGAGGATTGTCTGTGTTTTATTTACTATGCAAAGGCATTTGACTGTGTATATCACAACAAATTGTGGTTAACTTTGAGAAGAATGAGAATCCTAAAACACTTGATTGTGCTTATGCGAAAACTATACTTGGACTAGGAGGTGGTCATCAGAATAGAGCAAGGAAACAAGGGAGTGTGTCAGGGATGCGTCCTGTCTCCATACCTTTTCAATCTGCATGGGGAACAGATCATTCAGGAGCTGGACTTTATGAGGAGAAGTGTTACATTAGGATTGGAGGAAGACTCATTAACAACCTGCATTATGCAGATGACGCAACCTTGCTTGCCAACACTGAGGAGGACCTGAAGTATTTACTGCAGTAGGTCAAGGACTGTGTAGTCTTCAATATGGATTGAAGTTTAACATCAAAAAGACAAAGATTCTCACCACTGGGCTAATTGGCAGCACCATGATGGATAGAGAAGAGACTGAAGTTGTTAACATTTTTTGTTTGCTTAGTTCCACAATTAACACTCTTGGCATCAGTAGTCAGGAAATCAAAAGACAAATTGTGTTGGGAAAATCTGCTGTCAGGGACTTCTCCAAAGTGCTAAAGAGCAATGGTGTCACTCTAGAGACTAAGGTGTGCCAGATGCAGGCCATAGTATTGGCAATTATTTCCTATTAATCAGAGAGCTAGACAATGACTAAGGATGACAGAAGAAGAATTAATGTCTTCATCTTGTGGTGCAGGGAGAAGAATATTGAACATACCATCGATGGCCAGGAGAACAAATAGTCTGTCTTGAAGAGAGTGGAACCAAGTTTCTCTTTGGAGGCAAGAATTTTGAAGCTCTGTCTCACATTCTTTGGGGATGTGGCAAGGCGTGAACAGTCCATGGAGAAAGACATCATGCTTGAAAGGATGGATGGACAGCATAGGAAAGGATGAGATGGAGTGACATGGGAATTGGGGCAATCGGATTAAGTGTTTTGGAAATAGTGAGCCTGGCTCAGGATAGGGCAGGGTTCACAGCTATTGTACATAAATAGAGTTGCCACAAGTCACAGGTGACTTGATGGCACATAATAACAGCATCACTATTCAAAGGCATCAATTCTTCAGACTTTATTCATTGTTGTACTTCCACACGCATATAAGGCAATTGAAAATGACTTGGGTGAAATGTCTTTAAAGTGACATCCTTGCCTTTTAGAACTTTTTATTTTAATTTATTTATTTTTTTATTTCAATGAACATCTACAGGGATTTTGGAATTCCATTCATTCATTGTTGTACTTTTCTCCCCGCTCACCCCACCCCC
>NW_006399792.1:9962514-9966746 GCF_000299155.1 Elephantulus edwardii | reverse complement strand
GGCAAAATTGGAAAACTATCTGCAGAAGAATTAAACAAGATCCCCACCTCACTCCATATGCAAAAGCCTTTTAGAACTTTAAAGAGAGGTCTTTTGCAACAGATTTACCTAATGCCATCTGTTTGATGTCTTGACTGCTGCTTCCATGAATGAAGTTCTTGGCAATTTAATATTTTCTCCACCACAATGCTGCTTATTGGTCCTTTTGTGAGGATTTTAATTTTTTTATGTGTGTGTGCTTTGGTTTAATTCATATGGAAGGGTCATTGATCTTCATAGAAAGTACTTTTAAGCCTTCATTTTCAGCAACAAGGTTTTGTTATCTGCATACGGTAAGTTGTTACTGAGTCTTCAACTCTGATGCTATATTTTCTTTTTCATATAGTCCAGCTTCTCAGATTATTTTGTCTGCATACAGACTGTGACAAAGGATGGCAAAAGGATATTATTCTGACAAACACTTTCCCTGATTTTAAATTATGGAGAGTATTCTTATTCTGTTGGAAAAGACTGCTTTTTGGTTATGTATGGGTATTGTATGAGAACAAATTAACTAACTTGGTGCTGTCAAGTTATTTTTAAAGTATAGTGATCCCGTAACATAAAGTAGTACTACCCCACATGGGTTTTTGAGACTAAATCTTTATACAGACTCTTTATCCCAGGTTTTGACTTGGTGGGTTTGGATTGGCTATCTTTTTTCGGTTAGCAGTCAAATGCTTTAACTACTGTGCCACCAGGACTCCTTAGAGGAAAGAGAATGAAACCATTTTGGAGGCAGGCCAATTGGGACTTAAATCTTGTCTCTATCACTTTCTAATTGTATAACTTTGACAATTTCTTCCTCGAGATAATCTCAGAACTCAAATAAAATGAGAAAACATATATAAAGCATATTGTGACCAATCTCCAGTAGACGTTCCTTAACCAGTCACTATTTTTGTCATTATGGTCCATGTTACCATGTGAGAAAATGCAACTGATAAAATATACATTTAACCAAGTGTTGGGTAAAAGGAAAGACAATATATCTTCAATAAGCATTTGATTAAACATTGCAATTAATTGCATTAATCAGTTTTAATTCTATAAAACAAAATATCTACCAGAAGCAAAGACAATGTAGCTTGACCTATATGAAGTGTAACTTTACATAGTTAGTGAATATTTTTGAAAGATGAGTGCAGGTACATTTTTGAGGAAATTTCTTAACATTTTTTTCTTTCTAGGAAGTATTTCCTCATAATGCTCGTTGCCTCATTTCCTCTAGCTGATATCTTTTAAGAACAAAGGCCAAGCTTTTTCAATTTCTTTGTCCCAAGTACTTTCTTTATACAGTGGCAGGTACAATCTAGGTGGCTGTCTAGTGTGTCATAATTCATATTCATGTTCTCTCTCTCTTTCACACACACGCACAGCAGAAGGATTGGCCATCCACAAGAAATAATAGACCTTCAAAAATCCTATACATAATAAAGCACACTTAGACTAGCAGATACGGCAACCGGAGGATGAGCCCTTAGGAGGAGGAACAATTGCAAATGGATAATAATGATCAGAATCTAGAATGCGAGAAGAATAATGTAGGAAAATTGGACCTTGTTAACGGAGCTCTGGTGGCTTAGTGGCAAGGAGATGCACTGCAATCCTGAAGGCATGCAGTTTGAGGCCACCAGTTGCTCCATGGGAGAAGGATGGGCAATCACCTCCTGTGCAATTATCTGACTCTGAAAATCCACAGAAGGATTAGCTATGGGTTGGTCCCAACTGTAAGTTACACAACAAAAACAAGGAAGCAATGGAATGCATAAATATTGAGATAGTAGACTTTGGTGAAATGAGACAGATTCGCATGGGACACTTTGAATCAATCATATCACATGATCAGAAAGTCATATCATATGATCTATACACCAGAAATGAAACAGTGAGAAAAAATGGCGTCACACGAATAGTTAAAAAGACCATTACTAGATCTATCATGAAATACAATGTTTTGACACGATAATATCTATACACATACAAAGACCTGTTAATAACACTATCATTCAAATATATGCACCAACAAACAGGGCCAAAGAGGAGGAAATAGATGTTTTCTACCAACTTTTACAGTTGGAAATCGATTGAACATGCAACAACAACAACAAAAAATAATAATAGTAATAATGGGTGACTGAAATGCAAAAGCTGGGAACAGAGAAGAAGGGTCAGTAGTTGGAAAACATGGACTTGGTGAAAGAAATGAGGCAGGAAATAGAATGATAGAATTTTGTACAATCAGTGATTTGTAAAATTATTACAGAAATTTGAACAAACAATAGTTTATAAAATATCTTTTATAGGCAACACGATGGTGACTATACAAATGGACGTCACATGATTGAACACATATGTGGAAAGATTCATTGGAAGAGCTCAATATCAACTGTGAAAACTAGGCCAGGTGCTGATTGTGAAACAGGCCATCAACTACTTACATATAAGCTCAAGATTAAGCTAAAGAAAATTAACTTCAAAAGAACCAAAATTTGACCGTCAGTCTGTTGCTGCTGTTGTTATGTCCCATCACGTCTCCTGCAAATCATAACAACCTTATGTATAGCAGCTTTGAAGCCTGCCCTATTTGAGCCAGTTTCGCTGATTCAATGCCTATCCCCAATGCCCCAGTTACTGTATCACTCCATCTCATCTGGGGTCTCCTTTCCAGCTCTGTCCCTTCACCCTTCCAAACATGATGTCCTTCTCTACAGATTGGTCCCTCCTGGTCACATGCCCAAAGTATGTGAGATGGAGTTTCAAAATCCTAGCCTCTAAGGAAAAACTTGGTTTCACACTCAAGACAGACCTTATTTCTTTTCTTAGTGGTCTATGGTATATTCAGGACTCTTCTCTAGCACCACAACTCGAAGGCATCAATTCTTCTGTCATCCTTAGTCATTGTCTAGCTCTCTGATGAATAGCAAATAATTAAAAAGACCATGGCCTAGATTAGGAACACCTTGGTTTCTAGACTGACATCATTATTTTTCAGTACTCTAGAGAGGTCCCTTACAGGAGATTTTCCCAGTGCAATTCGTCTTTTGATTTCCTGACTGTTGGTGCCAAGAGCGTTGGTTGTGGAGCCAAGCAAGCTGTAATTGCTAACAACCTCAATCTCTTCTCCATCTATTTATGGTGCTGCCAACCTGCCCAGTGGTGAGAACCTTTGTCTTCTTGATGCTGAGCTTCAATCCATATAGAAGACTACAGTCCTTGACCTTCTGCAGCAAGCACTTCATATCCTCCTGTTTCAGCAAGCTAGGTTGAGTCATATGCATAATGTAGGTTGTTTATTGCTACTGTTGTTGTTGGCCCCCACTTCCACTCTGAATTTCTTTTTTAATAGAAAAATCTGGAATTTATAGTATTTCCTGGAAGTGTAGTCAAGTTTAAGAGAATATCTAGGTGGAAAATATCATGTAAGGTCACTCAAAGATAGGCATTAAATTTGGTAGCTTTTATGTCTAATTGCTATCTGAGGGACCAGTTTCTGGAAAAAGACATCATGCTTGGAAAAAACAGAGGGTCACTGTGAGTTAGGGGAGGGGAGACACAAACCAAAAGGAAGACTCTTCGCAAGATCGAATCACACAGTAGATGCAACAATGGACTCAAGCACAGCAGAGATTGTAAGGTTGGCGTAGGATCAGCCAGAGTTTCATTTTGTTGTGCAAAGGGTAACTATGAGTCAGAGCTGAATCTACAGCACTTAACAATAACAACTAGAAGATGGTATTGTTGTTGTTATTGCTAGGTGTTATCGAGTTGAGTAAGACTCATAGCAATCCTATAAACAAAAGATCTGAACTCTGCTCTATCCTGCACCATTCTCACACACAAGAGCCCATTGCAGCAGCCACCATGTCAATCCACATAATTGATGGTTTTCCTCTCCTTCACTGATCTTCCACTATTCCCAACAAAATTACCTAGTGGATAGAAAGTTATGTTACCAAGCCAAAGGTGGGTGATTTTAATCTATGGCCCTCAGCCCTGGTTTTAATTGTTTTTGGCCAAACATTCTTCTAAGCCGTACAGCACTGGTCTGTCCATTTGCTGTACAGAAGTAACTCGTGGTTGCTGTGATGTTAAACACTGTGACACTGATGTGTCAAATGTTATAATGGCTACCCATGTTGGATAGTTTGGTGGAGCTCCTAGATTAAAACAAGCTTGGAAGCAGGAGTACC
>NW_006399792.1:9960744-9961879 GCF_000299155.1 Elephantulus edwardii | reverse complement strand
CCTCTTCACAGAGTCCAGCTTCTCGGATAATTTGCTCAACAGGATAGTGACTGTTTAATAGGTATAGATATTTCAGTTTGTGATAACAGCATTCTTGAAGTCAGTAGTGATAACAGTTGTGTTATGAAGATTATAAACCACAGAATCATACACTTTAAAGGGATTATATTGCAACTTTATTATCGATGAAAACCTTTAAAGAGGACCAAACAAAAACTAATGAGGAAAAAGAAAAATAATAAAACCAAATAAATGTCCTCTAAGCTGAAGGCAGCATCGGGAGATAGATTGTACTGGGAAAGTCTGTAGTTAGGGACATTTCCAAATTATTGAAGAACAATAAATAATGTCAGTTTGTGTCCTAAGGTGCACCTGATTCAGGCCATAGTCTTTTCAAACACTTGCCATGCATCCAAGATCTGGACAATGAATAAGGATAACAGAAAAAGAATTGGTGTCTTTGAGCTGTAGTGTTGGAGAAGCGTAGTGAATATTGCCTGGACTTCCAAAAGTACAGATATACCTTGGAGAAGGTGTAACCAGAGTGCTCCTTGGAGGCAAAAATAACAAAGCTTTGAAGTTTCTGTCACGGTTACTCTGTGGGGAAAACTCCACCAACTTTCCCCAAGGAAGAGAAGATAACACTGTCTCAGCTTTCTGCTTAGACTGTCTCACCCCATAAAGGGGCCTTTAACACTCCCACCCCTTATCTCCACCCCACAAGACTGAGGCCACGTGGGAGTTGCATGCGGAGAATCTGAATAATGAAGATGGTGTCAATACTGGGATATTAGGATTCTGGATTCTGCTTATAATATCTCTACGTGCTGGATTCACCTGTTGCAGCTTTTCATGGACAGTGACATATTTTGATTCTTTTGAACCAGGAACGTTTCCTCCTACTCTTCTTTCACCTACAAGGTTCAAGTGACAGTGACTGACAGGCCATTCTTTCCACATGGCAGTTTTAAATGGCGTTGTAGCTGCTCTTACACTGTAGCCTTGTGTCTCATGTAAACTCATACTGGAACAAGGTTGCTGGCAAAACTTGAGTCATAAATGTTATGTAATAACAGAGAAGATCATCAGTGGCTACAAAGAGGACTGATAAACTAGCTGTTCATTATCTAAATCT
>NW_006399792.1:9910058-9959068 GCF_000299155.1 Elephantulus edwardii | reverse complement strand
AATGTCAGAGACAGTGTGACTGGCACAGGACAGAACAGGGTTTAGGGCTGTTGTACATAGGGTCACTATGAGTCGCAAGTGACTCGACGGCACATAACAACAACAACATATGTGTCATAATTATCACCATATGAAGAGGACTTTTCAAAACTTGTTTCTAGACCTTGGGCATTGGATATATCTGAATATAAAGTTTCAAGTACTTTCCTAAAGTGTAAAATGTTTACTTCATCTTTTTACTTTTGTATGTCTAATTTGTCTAACCCATAAAACTTGAAAAATTGAATACAGAACAATGAATTCATTTTTGCTAAAAAAAATACTGATTTTGTTTGAGTTAGAAGAATTTCCTATTTATAGATTTTATTGGGAAATCAAATACTACTTACTCATTTGACATTTATAGTGGCTACTTTTAAATGAAAATATGTGGTTTTAAATTTAAGTATTCACTAGAAAATGCAGTTATTTTTACAGGGCACGCATGTTTGGAGGGTATTTTTGTTTACATAGTTTCCTACTATAAGCTGAATGTATGAATGGTTCCACTCTAGAAATTGGTTTCTTACGTCTTGTTGAGGAAAGTTCTGGTTTGTGTTGGTTTATGCTTGGTTTGTGTTAATTGGTCTTTGTCCTTCCACAAGTGGGTGTCAGCTGGCTCGACTTTTGCCTGTCTTAGCGCTGTTGTTGTTGTTGTTGTTGTTTATCACAGAGTAGGAACCAACCCATAACTGACCTCTAGAGGATTTTCAGAGGCAGTTAATTGCATGGGAAGAGATTGCCCATCCTCCATCCATGGAACAGCTGGTGGGTTTGAACTGTGTGCCTTCTGGATTGCAGCGTAGTTTGTCACTGGGCTACCAGTGCTCCCTAAGTCCTGGCTATAACACAGAGGAGAAACTATATCCTCCTAAACTGAGCCTCAGTCAAGACCACAGCCTCAGTCTCATGAGATAACTTGAGGCAGAGGCATCAGTTGAGTCATGGCTGATCCCTGGTCCACAAACACAAACATTAGTGTTTATATTTACGAGCCAATACTCTGTGTGATGTTATCACAGAGAAAGAAAGAAATCTAGACAGAGAAAGAAATAAGTCTAGCTGCCAGTCTCCCAGCTCTGAGCCTGAACCTCCCTTTCCTTCCTCTGTCTTACCTTCTCTGAAGCTCACTCTGGCCACACTAGCTTCTATCTAACCTTCTGTATGTTATATTCACTTCTGCCTTCAAGTGTCTGTCCCAGCTATGTCTTCTCTCTGGCTCATTATATCTAAGGTATAGTAGGTATGGCACGTGATCTGAGGCCCTCTTGAAGATGGACACCACAGAGTAGTTTCTATAACCACTCTGGTTCTCATCAACACTTGAGAAAAATCATCTACAAGCTAAATATTTTGTGTTTAAGAAACTTCGTGGGTCAAAGCCTATGCTGTATGATCTTCCTCTGCTATCTAGGGGGGGAAAGGGGGATGGGTAATAATACTGTGAGCAATCATAAACCAGTTCTCATCAGTGAAAGCAAGGAATGTACAGTTGTTATTTTCATGTGTCAGAATACATGAAAGTTAAAGATTAATGAACCTAACTAACACTTTGAGCTGATGTTATGATAAGTCTCTTAAAGAGGAGGATTGGGCAGGGCTACAAATGTAGTGTTTGTCATGGGCACTGTTTTTCACAATATGCCTCAGCAGTTGGAATCTCCTCATCTTGTTGTTGTTGTTGTTGTTGTTGTTGTTGTTGTTGTTAGCTGCCGTCAAGGGGACGACTCATAGTGACCATATGCACGAACATGAACTCTGCCCTAGTTTGTGCCAACCTCATCATCTCTGACATACTTGAGCCCATTGCTATAATCACTATGTCAATCCATCTTATTGAGGGTCCTCTCAATAACTTAGGGGTTATCGTCGCCAAAGTGCAGCCTGTCAGAGGGCATGAAACACAGGCAGGTGAATCTTGCTCCTTCGCTGGACTTTGTCCATTTCTGTACCTTTGGCCACTCCCCTCCTCTCTCAGACTCACTTTCCCCAATTGGACAATGAGAAATTGGATTGATCCCTTAAGCGCCCATTTAACCCAGATGAGGGACAGGGGCTCAAAATGGATGTGAGTGGATCTAGGGCATTCATGGGTCTCTTAAATTAAGCTTGGGGACACAGGACGACATTGCTCTGAACAGCCTGGCTCCTGCTCAGAGCCCTGCACGCGGCCCCGCGCACGGCGCATGCGCACAGCTCCGCCTCTGCGCGTGCTCGCGCACCAACTGTCGCCAGCCCGCGTCCTAACCTCCCTAACCGTTGTGGACTTCCAGCCCGCGAAGAGTTCCCTGTCCCAGAAAAAGCCTCAGGGAGCTGTGTTTCAGAGGGTGTGGAGGGCAAAGTCTGTGCAAATCCAGAGACCCCCCCCAGTACCATACGCTGATCTGATCTGATCTGATCTGATCTCTTTGGGGTGACCACCAGAAGGGCTCAGCCCTGACCTCTGCATCTCCCTGAGCCCCTCAGTGGCCAGGCCCCGAAGCGCATATGGGCAATTCTGTCGTTGTCCAGTGCTCCCTCATAGGCAGCAGCTGGATCTAAGCGATCACCTCTACTTACCAGGGCCACGGAGAGGGGAGGACGACACTGTGGGGCCTGGGGAGGGGGAGAGCACTGATGGGAGACAGGGCCAGCCGCTAGATCTTTATTCATGTGAGACTCTCCCCATCTCATTTCCCACTCATCCCCTACCTGAACTCAAAGCTTAAAGAAAATTGCCCCTCCTCCAGAAAGGTGGTTTTCATTCCATCCCAGTGCCGACCTTCCAGTGAGGGAAGTTGTTCCCTTCTCTTTCTGCAGGAACTCTCCCCAGAATCTAAGCAAGTCACTTTCAAAAGGCATCTCCCTGGGCCCATATGTCTCATATTAGAGTATTCGAGCTCACTTTCCTTCTATGTTGGAGCTGTATCATTTCTTTCCTCCCTTAAGAAAGGCAGAGTATCATCATCCCTCAGAGAACATTCTCTAGGCCCCTGCACTACTGAAGCAGGCCATCAGGAGGCAGCACACACAGGACTTAAGTAGAGATCAGGTACTTAGGTACCCGAGGAGGGGGAGCTGAGATGAGACACTGAACAATCTTATCCATCAACCCTCTCTGACGGCATGTGGCGAGACTGACAATTCAGAAAAGCACAGAACCAGTACCTGAACTTGGCCTTGGAAAAGTCCCTTCACTTTTCCCTCCAACGCCCCTGTCTGAGAAAGGACTGTGTCCAGTTTAGTCCAGTCACAGGTGGGTTCGCTGTCAGGGCTTCTATGAGTCAACCTCAGAAAGTTACTGTGACTGATGAAGACTAAGGAGAGGAATATGTCTACCCAAAACCCATCAGGGTCATTTTAGTTCCCCTCTAACTTTACACTTTATCGCCCACTTGTCCAAACCCAATCTCCAACTTCGTCCCTACTTTCTTTCTCCTTAAAAATCAAACCATCAGTGATTTGCGTGGCTGCTCTGCAGTGCATTCCAGATGCATGTCTTCATCTCTGATGTCTTCATTCTCCATGTTCATGCTGGCCACGTGGAGCACAACTTTCCCTGGACTGGTTTCTCTTAATGATTCTGTAGGAATCGTTCTGTCTTTCTGGTTTCTAAGATATTCCATCTTTAACCCTCTGTGATCTGTTCTCCATTCAGCAGCCAAAATAAGACCTCTTTAATTTTATATTGTTTTATTTACGAAGTTCGATCGACAATTGAATGGCTTGAGAAATGATAGTATATTCACATGATGGAATACTATGCAGCATGCAGGAGCAATGATTGATTTTGTAAATTACTGCCTAAATTGGCAGGGACTAGATGGCAGTATGCTAAGTGGACTAACTCAATCCCATAAAAACAAATATTGTATAAGACCATTATTGTAGAGACAGTATGAGATCCAAGGTGGGGGAGGGTGTAAACGGGTGAGGAGGGGGTGACAGGTGAGGATGAGGGAGGAAGGTTTAATCACAGAGTCGCATAATTTGATGAGATTTGGTGAAAAGAAATGGGAAAGATCCAGTGTCAGAATACAATTTTAAATACATAAATCACATCAAATTTGGGTCCAAATTAAAACTTTGCAGCAGCTTCTCATTTCGTATTCCATAAAATCAACAGAAGTTCTACCTCGAAACGATCGCTGACCACCTGTATCCCTGAGGAAAATTTCTTCTCTGAGTCTTGTTTCATTATCTGTAAAAAGAATTCAGCCTCAGGACCTGTCATGTGGTAGTAGGAAGTAGAGGGCCAAGGAGCTCCTCCCTCTCTATCTGCTTTTCCTAAAGTTCATAACTTAAATTGTGGTACTTTTCCTGTGAATAACATAGTGAAAACATCTCATACACCCATCCCTTCTCCATTCTCATTGTCCAAAGAACCGCCAACCTAGGACTGGAGGAGGAGGAGGTCCTGAGCAAGAAAAAGCTATAAGCCCTCTTAGCCAGCAGGGGGCAATAAAGTGCCGCTAATGATTTTGTTCGTGCCGCCCACTCTGCAAAGTACTAGGTTGCTGGGTTCAAGAAATAAAAATAAAGAAAAAATAACTTTAACACACACACAATTAACAACCTCTTTATGTGTATATTATGCTCCTCTGAAACTCAGTTCTACAAATGAGTTGAACTAGGGTTTCCCCTTTAACAGGAGAGAGAAGAATGGACTTTAAATAAATTAAACTTGTACCTCATCTATTTAGACTTAGGGACCAGGTAAAGACAATCCTCTTTTTCTACGTGGAAGAAAATCATCAAGTTCCTGCAAAAATCAACTCCTCACTCTGTCAGCCAACTGAACTTGGCACTTCAACCAAGTTTGCTGGCCACAGATCTCCTCATCTGTGAACTGGAGATACGAATTTACACTGAGTTTTGGGGATGATTACAATGACCCTTTCTGCAATGCTATTAAAGGGCCCTCTAAAAAAATGGACTTGGGCCTCACATATTTATTCAGAGTTGAATGTAAAATAAGCTAAAGAGAAAAGTTCCCTCGAGTTTCTCCTTACTTCCCACAGTTTGTCTAACTCCGGTTCACGCCCAGCTCACCCCCTAAACCTTTCCCACTTGGATTTTACCTGCCGCTGGGATTTATCATGAACACAGACAATATATGCCATATATGAATGCTCATAACAGCACTACTCAAATTAGCTAAGGTTGCAAACAATCAAAGTATTATCAACCGGTGAGTGGATGGACAAAATGTGATCCATCCGCACAATGAGCTAACTAACACTGAGCCTTAAAAGAAATCAGATACTGATACGTGCTACGATGTGAATGAACCACAAAGTCCCATGTTGAGTGAAAGAAGCCAGATACAAAAGGTCATGTGTTTTCATGTATAGAAAAATAAAAAGCCAAAGAAAACCAATTATTGTCATGATTATAGATGTAGCATGAGGATGACTGTTTAATGGCTCGAGAGGTTTCTTTTTGGGAAGTGTAGATATCAGTGATGGTGACACTGAATTATGAAAAACAAAGTCACTATATTTCTAAAATTATTAACATGAAACTTGTATTTGAAACCTAACTTTTGGGGAGGCGGGGAACAAACCTAAATCAAAAGGGTGCACACACCAAGAAAAACACTACAATAAAATCAGACAGATGCCTCTTGGGAGTGACAAACTCATTGCCATCTAGTCGTAACTGACTCATTAACGGCATTAAGCTTCCGGGGGGATAAGTCACATGGAAGGACAGTGTCCATCTTTCTCCCATGGATCCACTGGTGGTTTCTAACTACCAGGGAGGCCTAGCCTGTGTTAGCAGAGCTGCTGGACTAGGTCCCCAGAGTTCCCGCAGAGGGGCAAGAGGGGTTTTATGTCGTAGCGAACACTGGATGGCGCTCACGAGCTAGTATGGAGAGGTGCAGAAATGGGTTCCACTTCTTTTCCAATAAAATTTTTTAATTGTGATTTTAACAAAAGTTTACAGTAAAGTTAGATTTTCATTCATTCATTGTTGCACATTTTTACCCCCTCTTCCGCCCTTTTCTCTCCTCCAGATCACTTTTTTGTTATTGTTGTTGTTGTTGTTGTTTTTAAAATACTCATTCACTGTTGCACAATTACCTCCCTCCCCCCAGGCCTCTTTGCAATGTACTTTTTATTCTGAGTTGTTGTTTTACATATAATGCCTAATCATATATGCCTTTTAAACAGTTCTTTCCTTCATCTATTTCAGTGCAATGTTCATTCTCTACCCACTCTTATCCTATTCATGCAATGGAATACTACTCAATACTGGAAAACAATGAACTTATAAAACATTACACAACATGGGCCTGTAGGACATTATACTGAGTGAAATATCTCAGTCTCAAAAGGACAAATACTGCATAGCACCACGGTTCTATAGCCGGTCTGACACAAGGGTTTGGGAGGAGAATAGGCTTTGCTTTTGATACCTGTGCTGGAGTTGCTGATGAGGGCAGTTGGTGGCAGATTTAATTTCAATGTTGGTGCATGGCCTGTTTCTACCTCAATTACTGGCACTGGAGCTATTTGCAAAAGTAGCTCTACCACTGGAGCTGGTGATGGAGTAGCTACCTGACATGGTTTTGGTCAGTGTCACTACAGTATCTAGCAATACCTCAACTGGGAAGAATTGTCAGGGAGTACTTGACATAATTCTAGTCCTAATTAAGTTCTACCACTGGTTTTGGTGCTGGATGGGAAGATGAAATAGGTGCTGATACAGTGCTGACCTAGAAACCAGTCCTACTTGAACTAATGATAGTAGATCTACTTGTGGAGGTGAGATCTTGAGCTACTTTGAGATCTGCCACTGGTGTTACTGCTGAATTTGTGGATGAGTTCACGAGTTCTTCCTGTACCTCTCAAAACCAGAAAAATTCCAACCATTAAAAGAAACCCAAACCCCAAAACCCACCCCAGAAAGCCTTCAGAAACTGCAGTCCACCAGAGGACGAGCCTGAGATTACTGTGAGCTCCAGCTCACCCTGACCTTCCTAAGGAGGCTCCTCCCTGTGTGAATACCCCCCTTACCCCCTCTGCACAGGCCTAAAATGCACATGTACTCTTCACCTTCTACTTAGAAATCAGCTGTGTCCATGTTCTGGCAAGGGACAGTCAGGTTGGTGTTCCAAATCTGAGTCAGTCATGGTCAACTGCATGCACTCAGAGTGTGAGGCAGTCAGAGCTTGAGGGCTTAGAGAAGTCTTCTGAGTATTCATTCATTCATGCATGTGTGAAGGATGAAGGGCATGGCGCTGAGAACAGGTACCGAAGGACAGGGTATCAAACCTGGCCATTCACTGCCACATCACAGTAGCCTTGCAAGAACCTTGTCCTTTCAGAAATAAGCCTCTCCCTGCCCCACACAGATTGCTAGTGACAGGGCTGGTCACTAAACAGGGGAATAGCATAGACCCTGTGGTCCATAAGAGTTCCTCTGGCTTAATACTAGTCAGATAACTGACTGTTCTTCCTCAGGAACCATCACATGCGTCCCTGTTTTCCCTAAGTCCTTATCCTACTGCAAAGCACCTCCAACATGATTGTGTTCGTGATGATGATGGTAGGCAGGGGTTTTTCTGTAATATTCACTATATGGCTTGAGGACACAGTGGGGCTCCATGCATCTGACACAGAAAGGGCATGCAGGATCCATCCTCCTCCTGTCCAGGCCCTCAGGGCCTCTAGACCAGAAGCTTGTGTGCCAATAAGCTGGCTCATTCTTCACATGCACATGTGAGAATTCCCTCCCCTCAGGCGCTGTTCTACTGAAGGGCAGGGCCTCCACAGGGATTCGCATTTTAGGGAGCAGATTCCTTGCTATACCTCCTGTCCTGTTTCTATGTCAGGGAGAGGGACAAACAGAGCTTTGAAGGCACTTGTGGAGGCAGCTGGATTCTCTCAGAGGCCTCTCTTGAGTCCCCAGTCCCAGTTCACCTTGGCTTCGCCCTCACTTCTTTGTGAAGGCTTTGCTCCTTCACGGGAAGGCCTTGACTCATTCCTCCGCGGGCAGGGGGTGTGTAGATTCTTCTCAACCGTAAGTCCACTCACTCAGGAGCCCAGGAGTCTACTGTTCCCATCAGAATGGGAGGAGTTGTTTGAGCTTGTCACGTCTAATGCACTTCAGGGAACTACCTGCTTACTATGTCTATAATAGCAGGCATCCACTTCTGTAAATAGCTTGCCTCCGGAAACCCTATGAACCTGGTTGTTGTTGTTATGTGCCGTCGAGTCATTTGCGACTCATAGTGACCCTATGCACAACAGCCCTAAACCCTGCTCTATCCTGCGCCAACCGCACTGCCTCTGACACACCCATCCCGATTACCCCAGTCACCGAATCAATCCATCTCATAGAGGGTCTTCCCCTCCTGCGCCATCCCTCCACCCTCCCAAGCATAGGACCCGTCCCTCCTGGCAACATGCCCAAAGTATGTCAGACGAAGCCCCAGAATCCTGGAGAAAGGATAAAAGTCACGCACGCAAGTATCGAGGACTTTCGTTCATAGGGTCGCTATGAGTTGCCTAAGACTCAACAGCGCTTAAATAACAACATAATAGAGTAGTTCTGGTCAGCTTTCCTCACTGCTAAGTGTTGTGAAATTGAAACCAACCCTTGGCTGACCCAGTCAGTGGGTTTTCAGAAGTTGTAAATTTCACATAGCAGCTGGTGGATTCGGACTGCCTGCTTTTGGATTGGCTGTGTATCTCCTTACCCAGAAAGTCACCAGAATTCCCACTTTACTTGTTAAGTAGAATCTAGTTGAATACACAACTTACAGCAGTCCTATAAACAACGAATCTGAACCCTTTCCTATCCAGCACCAAAATTATCTGACACATTTGACACTGTTTCTGCAGTCACTTTGTCAATCCATTTCATTTTGGGTCTTCTCTCTTTCACTAACGCTCTGCCTTTCCAAGTAAGATGTCCCTTTCCAAGGAATATCCCTTCTTAACCACATGCCTTTAGTATGTGAGATTAAGCTTTGCTATGATGCTAAATACCTAGATCAGAGTCTACAATGCTGCATGCATATTTGTTGAATGAATAAACACAATCAGCACACTTTTCCTGATAATCAAGTGGGCTTGAGGCCCCTCTTTCAGCTCCCAGGCATCCCTATTTCAACTAGAAAAGGAGAAGGACATCTCCCCTAGCCCCCAAAGATAGACTCTCAAACCCCTTTTACAGATGGGAACTAGGCTGGCTCAAAGACTTGCTGTCAGTGAAGGGCAAGGCACAGAGCCTCTTCATAGGGAAGAGGAAAACAATACACATAAGCATTTCTCTACCCCTCCACCAAACACTCCCACAGAGTCAGCCTTCTAGTACATGATTTCCATTACTCACCTCGCACAGTCCTGGCAATACCCCTAGCAGATTGAGCCTCTTAACTTTTAACCTGTCAGAGAAGCACACTGAGCCTCAGAGAAGTGAAGTAACATTCACAAAGCATACAATAGGTAGATGACAGTGTCCCTGCTATGCTGTGATGGATAGGGTGCTCACCTATGCAAAAAAGCAGGACCAGAACATGCCTGAGTGGCGGTCAAGTTTCTACATATATACAGAAAGATATCAATGTATGAGAGGTTGGTTCCCTTAGAGGAAGGCAGGTACCAGATCTCCTATCAATTTATTCAATAAAACTGCCTTGACATGCCACAATATACTAGACTCATCTAGGTCTGGTTCTGATCAACAGACACAATAGGATAGGGCAGACGAGAGACACAGAGTCAGAGACAGCACCCTGAACCTGCAGGTGAGGTGAGTTTGCAGTTCAGACCTAGATTCTCAGATGCTCAGGGAGGAGTGACAGGAGGGCAAGACACAAGTAACTCCAGCTGAAAACTGTTGTCAGCTTTCAAAGTAGAACTTGACATGAGTAGCTGATTGAAAGGATTGAGCATCTCCTTTTTTGGTATCTCCTGAAACAAATCATATCGTTCCAGGGAACCCTCCCAAAACATTCCCATTCTAAGAGATGACTAAACAGAGGCTGAGCAGTGTTAAGTGACTGCTCAAAGTTACATGGCGAGAAAGCCTGATGTTAGAGCCTCATGACACTCCCTCTGTGCTGCATGAGGCCTGATATGAGAAGAAGAGACTGGTACAAGCTCGCTCCTTCCCCAGCTGGAAATACTGCAAACACCAGACACGCCACATGAGTTCTCCTTTGAGTACAATAGAGATACAGATTTCACTCCCACTCCCCACTTCTTTGCATTAAATGCAGTTTTGAGAACTTGAAGTTACATGCACCCCAGAGCCAGTCAGGTTAAAGGCCTGGATATGCCAGGGTGGGAGAAAGAAACCCCACAAAAATAAGGATCTGAAAAGGCAACTCAGGGAAGCGTGAGTTCAAATACTCAATGAACAATGAGAAATGGTTCAGCTTCTCAGGGACAAGAGAACATCAGAACCACTCTGAGATTCTCTGGGCCGCGCTGACACCGGCTTGACAAAAAAATAATAATAATAATAATTTTTTTAAAAAAGAACTTGCAGACTGCTGGTGACTACATGCCTACTCTAGCTATTTCCTAGGATTCTGGCTTTCATGAGTTCTCATGTTGAATGTGCACCAGCTATCATATCTCTCGAAGTCTCTCCTTGGATGAGGATGCATAAGTGTTCACTACAGCTCAGCTAAAAGGGTACGATATAGGAGCCACGGCCAAGGCAATCAGCAGTGAAGAGGGTTTTTTGACCACTGTGGTAGCTGGCCTTGTCCTCTCTGGCACACACTGTGGCTGGGTCCATTCTGTGGCACGACTCCACATGGCAGAACAGAAGCTATTATAGCATAAACTTTGCCATTTCTAGTGAGAAAGAAGCTGCTGATCAGAAGTATGGGTGAGGCTAGGAGAGCTCATTCATTCGCTGCCCAGGGTGCTGACAGTTGGGAGACAGGAGATAAACACACGAGAACAGGAGCAAAATGCAAAAGTACTCGTGGGCCACACAAAAACAGATGTTTCTGATATTGCTACTAACATGGAAGAAGTGACTTGGTTCGACAGCAGGACACAGAATGGTAGTTGGGTGATCTGTTTCTTCTGCGAGGTGATTCGGGGCCACACTAGAGAGAAAGCTCTGGGAGGAAAAAAAGAGGAGCTGGGGCTGAGGGAAGGAGGTCTAGGACATACCTGAGCCCAAGTGCCCTCTCCGTTTATCTCATATCCCTGCGAGCTACGAGACTCAGGTCTCACGAAGCTGCTGACTCACCCAGAGCAAGTGCCAGCCCTTCCTGGCTATGTTGTTGTGGTACACTGTTTATCAGGCTCCTCCTCTTTCTCTTTTCAGATTTTGGGAGTGGAGCTCAGCTGATAGCTCTTGCAGCAGCCTGGGAGCATCAAGGCCCATCACCGAGTCCACTTCCTTCCCTTTCTGCCCCTTCAGGTCCTTGAGCCAGCTTCAGCAAGCCCTTGAGCAGAGGATATTTAGCTTCTTCTTGGGTTTTAAGTAGGTAGGAAGGAAGACTGCACCTAGTAAAATGAGGGTCCTCTGACCTCTTTACATGGGGCTCAGAGTAGAGCCGGGGATTCACTTTCACAAGTATTGCCAGATACCCTTCTACCGAATTCTCCCCATCATGATTCTCTTCTCAGGGCACTTGTCACTATTTCTAGAAAACAGAAGGTAACACACCTGAGTTTGTGTTCAGCTCACCTTGTTCATGTCTTCCTCTTTTCAGATGTCCTGCAATTTCACTAACACCCCTCCTGAGTTTTAGGGCACTTCCTGGGATGCTTACACCACCTGGGACTTTCCCCTCCCCAGCATGGGGAAGTGTAAATACTAGATAAGTTGAGTAGCAGCAAGTAAAGCTGCTTTGGAAGGGAGCAAGGCATAAGAAGGCAAGAAGCACATGAAGATGAATAATGCTTCCACATCCCCAGCCTCCAGGACAGGCTCAGTCAGAGTAGGCAACTTCTCAGGCAGCCTCTTTTTCAAGGCTTTCACATACCAAGTTCCTCCATAACATGGAAATGGAGAATTGGGGACAAAGGAGAAGTGGAAGGGAACAAAAGTGAACCCATGCCACCTTATCACTCAACAGAACCACAAGTACCAGTCACAGCCCCCAAAGGCCACATGGGCTCAATACCAGAACACCCTACACTCAATCAATCAACACAAACAGGGCACGCATTCTGAGCCCAGAAACAGAGGCTGAGGAATTCTGTGTCTTACCAAGTCAGTTCTCCATTGGGCTAAGGCCAATCTTCTATGAGTCTTCTCACCAGAGGACCATAAAAGACCTTTGAGACATGACACAAGGTCACGACTTCAACAAGGTCACTGAGCCGATTATTTTTCTTACTCTGGGGAGGGCAGGCGTGGAACTGAAGAGCTAAATCTCCTGCTCTCTCCGACCACTCCATACCAGGAACCCAGAACCTAAAACTGACTCTGGCCTGGATCTCAAAATGGCAACTCCTGCAGTGTGGGAGTTTCTAAGAAAGTTAAACACTGAATGGCCATTATGGTCCGGCAATCCCACTCCTGGACATGCATTCAAAAAGACTTGAGAGAAAGGCCTTCAGCAGAAAATCAAACACAAATGCTGATAACAGTACTGTGGAAACAATGCAAGTAGCTATCAAAGGAAGAAAGAAGGAACCAATGAGGTTCATCTATGCAATGAAATACTACTCAGTCATAAAGAGAAATGAAGTTCTGGTGCATGCTGATACATGCAGGGACCTCAGAAACATGGCACAAAGTGAAAAAAGCCAAACACACACACACAAACACATACACACAAAAATCCCAAGTGTTGGAGGAGTCCATTTATAGAAAGTATCTAGCATAGTAAATGCATGGAGACAGAAAGCAGATCAGTGGTTACCATGAGCTGAGGGAGAGATTGAGACAAGATTGAAAAAAAAAATGGCACTCCAACAACAGAAGCCCTGACTTCAGGCAGGATTCATAGCCTTTACCCGGCACTCACCACCACACAAACTATGCCTCACCTTCTGCTCCTTCAAGGCAATGAGCAAAGGGTCCTGCAGCTGCAGGTGGCCATCAGGCTGAGCAGAACAATCAGGAACAGGGTCAGCATCTTCAGGGATCTGTGCTCACAGTGCCACAGCTTCACTACATTCCCTGAGGAGGCTGACTGGCTGCCCATGTGGCTGTCCTTTATACCCTAGGCATCCAGGTCTTGCTTGAGTCCTTTGGCAGGAGGCTGACCACATCCCTCCTCCTCTCACTCGTGGACAATTCTTCATTGTGGAAGATGGAGGGATATTATTGTTGGAATATGATGAAGAAAATGGAAATATCACCCAAGACAAAAGATGCAGAATACTGGCAGTGTTTGGGCATCACCCAGAGGTTCCTGCTTGTCAATAAGCAATATGGATGGGTGGCGTTATCAATTAGGAGAGCTGTTTCATGCAGAGCCACAGAGGGAGTGTAAACAACTCTTATTCTTCTCCAACCCTGCATTTTCATTGCACCTGTGCTTTGAAATGTTTGCAAGTTCTCAAGTCAGAATTGTCACACTTATAGTAGCTAGGAAAGGGATTGTTGTTGTTATGTACCGTTGAGTCATCTGTGACCCATAGCGACCCTGCAACAGCTCTGAAGCCTGCTTTGTCCTGTGCCAGTCTCACTGATTCCAACACACCAACCCCCATTGCCCCAGTTACTGTATCAATCCATCTCATATGAGGTCTTCCTCTCCTGTGC
Organism: Elephantulus edwardii; assembly: GCF_000299155.1. Lineage (NCBI taxonomy): Eukaryota > Metazoa > Chordata > Mammalia > Macroscelidea > Macroscelididae > Elephantulus > Elephantulus edwardii. Next base: position 9,945,349 of record NW_006399792.1, on the reverse strand, counting down.
TGTTGCTCCACCCTTCCGAGCATGGTGTCCTTCTCTAAGGACCTGTCACTCCTGGCAACATGCCCAACGTATGTGAGATGGAGCTTCAAATGACGTAAAATAAATGATTTCATGCTAATCCTCACCTGATTCATCCCCAACAAGGGATTGCATAAATTCTACCATCTGGATTGTTACTAAAATATGTTAACATGAAAACATGTTAGGATACATGTGAGTACATATTCAGATAGTATGTGAAGTCCTTAGCAGTCTCTTGCATCCAAGAAGTTCAGTAGATGTGGCATTTTCCATCACTTCCAATCTACAGTTGGATTCAGGAATGAGGCTCCTTCACAGTCTTATCACCAACTCATACTTGTACAACTCCCTTCGTGTCTCTTGTCTCTAAAACCCATTTCCCCAAAGGTTCTAATCTTCCTCACCTCTTTATTTCCCCCATATGTGTGAGATATATATATTATTCATGAATGGACAAAGTTAGGCACCAAGATGCCCTTTGATGGCTAGTAAGCTCTCCTTGCCACTACTCTAGATGTTTCCTGAGCAAAATCTTCTTCATTGACCCGTGGCTTCTGAGCCTGAGTCATCTACCCAAGACCCAGGACAGAACCAGTCTGAAAGTTGATGCTGGAGACCTCATAATGCAACTTTGTGATCCTCAGCTCAAACTGGACACCCTTAAGCCCTCTAATTACTAGCACACTTTAATAATAATAATACTGAAGCCAGGAGCTAGAGGAGGAAGTGTAGTGATGGCTGCTTTCTCTCCACCCACCGCTGACTCCAGGGTGAAGAGAGGGACCTCCCCACAGCTGCGTCACACTCTCCTGCTGCTGCTCTCCATGGCACCACCAGGCCCCTTTCTTAGGCCACCACTTAACCTGGGGTCTAAGGAAGTAATAGAAGGACCCCTTAATCTGGTGTGATCAGAAGAGAAGACATAGTACTTCAGACTGAAACCCTAAGCTCTAGTGTGTTGGAAGCGGCTGGGTCCTACAGAAGCAGTAGACTCTGATGGTTAAAAAGTGTACGTACATTCTGCAACCAGAATGGTTTGCATTTAGTTCTGGTTTTGCCACTCAATTGGTATTTGTAATTTATATTGTACAATTCAAGTTGTATGACCTTGGGCAGGTTACTTAACCTCATTAGGTTTCAGACTTCTTTTAAGATTGTGGTGAGGATTAAAGGAGTAAGTAAGTATAAAGTCCTGAGAACGGTACCTGGTATATAGTACACATAAGCCTTATTGATTGTTTTAACCATATCATGAGTCTTTAACGTAAAATCTCACTTGTAGAACAAAGTCCAAACTTGTTAAGCATTAAAAGCTAAATATTTCAGAACCTAATAATAATTATAATAATATCACATTGAAGATGCCACCTTGATCCAGGAGCTAGCCCTCTCACTGGAAGGTATTTCTGAGCTGCAAGTCTAGCCCTCCATGGCTGGGAAAGGGTGACCAGTAAGTAGTACCCTTTGGGATCAGATAAGTAACATGGATAGGTAGCTCCTGCTCCCTCTTTCTGTTGACTGTACCCCAGAGAACTAATATCTCACTTATTCTATGAGTCCCTGATCTAAGCACTGTAAGAACTTGGTGCATTTATTTAATCCAGTCCTTGAAAAATATGGAAAAAGAGCATGCACCAGTCCTTGACAGAGCAACAAACTAAAGGAAAATGAAAATGCATCACTTCAAAATTGGTGAGACAAAAGCAAAGCGGCACTGAGAGGGAATTTTATAGCACTAAATACATACATTGGAGGAAAAAGTATATGGCTGAAATAAATATCTTGAGAAGTGACACAGAGAAGAGTGAAATAAACTCAAAGCCAGATGGAAAGGACTCGTCAAGAAAAGAACAGACATTAGCAACTTGAAAAAAGAAAAATAGAAATGAAATAAGCAAAGACCTGGGCATTTTAAATCACCTTTTAAATTAAGAACTTCTCCATGAAAGTTATACAAGTCTTTCACTCATAAGTTCACTATGAGTCATCTACAACTCGAAGGCACTTAACAACAACAACAAATTAAGAACTACCTAACAACTCTGGCAAAGAAAGAAGTTATAAATTATTAATAATAGGAATAAAATAAGAACTATCACTACTGATCTAGAGATATCAAAAGAGTTATAAAGGAATACTATCCAAAAATGAAGGCGTTCTGGTGGAACAGGACAAGAAGAGTTGCACTGCTAGTCCAAGGTAGCAGCATTTCTTTAGTGGTTCAAGTCCACCAGTGACTCTGAAGGAGAAAGATGGACAATCCAGACCTGCACTGCTTACAGCTTCAAAAATTCACTGGAGGGTCAACTGTGAGCTAGGAGATAGTGAAAGATATTGGAGAGTAGTGAGAGTTCTGTTTTTAAAAAAAAAATCTAACATAAAAATTTGATAACTTTGTAAAAATGGACTAAATCCGTGGAAAAACCCTCCAATTCACCCTACTTGAAAAAGATAATTTCTCTAGCTGTATAGCTATTATTAAAATAGAAGTTGTCATTTTGGGGGAGCTCTGGTGGCCTAGTGGCAGGAAGCTGCACTGCAATCCAGAGGTGCGTGGTTCAAATCCATCAGATGTTCTGCTGGAGAAGGAAGGACAATCTCCTCCTGTACCAGTCAGATCCAATTTTATGCTACACACACAAAAATAACCAAATTTTTTTAAAAAATTAAGTTGTCCTTTTAAAAAACATTTTTAAAAGAACGCAAATCTTGGTTTCACTATTGAACAAGTAAAACTTTAACCCTGAATCTACATACTGTCTTCCAGAAAACAGAAGAGATAACCCTATTCTCTGCATGTACACAAGGTCCTCTTTTCATGGCCACGGTTCTCCTAAAAATCAGGGGATGCCCCAGGCAAAATATTCCATACTACTGGAATTTGCATGCTAAGGAGGGTTGTCAGCATATCCGTGGGTCATCTATGCCCTGAATTGGGAAAGACAAGAAAGAAAAGCTTCCAGGTTCTCTAAGAAGCTTCTAAGGACACTCAACCGTGGCTGTTAGTCCTTGCTCCAGGATTTGCTGTAGCATTAAGTTGTATCACATTTGGTGGTACTGGAGTCACTTCTGGAGATGGCACTTAATGCAGACCTGGATCAACAGTGGACCTTGCCACTGGAGCTGCTGATGAAACTCAATAATAGTTCTGATGTTGCTGGAGAAGCCAGCTCTTGGTACTAGAGTGGCTTCTAGAAATTTCAGAAGATTTTGGGGGGGGGTCCTCAGTAGTGACCCCAGTAGTGGGTTGAGAGACAATAGTCTACAAATATCACTGCCTTTCGAATAACAAAGTATCCCACTGGGATTAATCAACATCCAACCCCAAGAAGTCACCTCAGAAAGTCTTCCTGGACTACAGTCCACCAGAAGATGGCTCTGAAGTAGGAAGCTCTTGGTCCATCCCTTCTCACTCAATAGAGGTTATTCTCCACAGGGTTTTTCTTTCTCTCTCCATCTCTACGCAGCCTCACATCCACACATGACCAGTCCTCTGCCCCCTCTAGTTGGGTATCTGGGGGCTCCAGGTTGCCGCAGGTTTTCCAGCAAATCAAGAGGCATGTGAGTGTGGCACTCAAGATCTGAGCCAGGAGTGTTCACTTGCACACACTTTTACCAGGAGCTTAAAGAAAGTAAAGTCTAGGGACTTAGAGAAGTCTTCCAAGTATTTATCCAACCAGGTCTTTAAGACAAAAGAGATAGCAATGTGGAGGGTGATAAAGAGTGGAGCCATAGTCTTGACTTTTCATGCCACAAAGAACTCCCACAACATCCCTGTAAGGTGTTGGCTTCCTCAGCTGGCCCCTGTCCTTCCAGAGGCCAATATGAAATATAAAAATGACATATTCACTACATTTTATGTCCACACCTATTCTGTGAGTATCTGAATGAAGAATGCAGAAAGCCAACCTGCTGCCCCGGCCTTCCCAAGTCCTCAGACCTCGTAAGCTTGGAGCTCTTGTGCGAGCATACTGCTTGATTATCGGCATGCATATGAGGGTCCTTCTCCCACTGTCACTGTTCTCTACAAGGGTGATAGCCCCACATTCAGATCAGCACATACAAAGTGTGAGGTATGCAGACTTGAAAGCGGGGATTTCAGCACACATTCAATTCTGTACCCTAAGTTGGGGGGGGGACAAGCAAAAGCTATGAGAGGACAGACTGTCTCCAGTTTCTCTGGGTGTCCACACACCCTCATCTCCTGGAGATGCTTGGCAGTTGCTGGGAGTTCTGGTTTCCATGTTAGTGTAGGAGTTTGCTTCACTATACTCCGTGGTCCTGGAGCTACTTCTGAAGGTAGCTAGCTCTTGGTGCATTTCTGGATCCACAGCAGCCTCTACTGCCAGAGCTGCTGATGGAATACTTGCTGCTGGATAGAGTTCAGATAGAGTTAGGGGAGAAGGCAGGTCCTCCTCCCATATTGTTATTGACGTTGCTGCCGGAGGTTTTGCTAGATTTTTCAACCCAGTTGAGACCTGCTACTGGCCCCAGTGCTGACTGTGCAAAATGGTAATAGTTCATCAACATGACTACACTCTGTCCCGACCCCGTTCAACGAAAACTACACCTTGTGTGCGCACATACTTGGCCATCCTGACATTGTAACTCACCATTGATGGATTCCAAATTTTCAGCTGGGCAAGGAACACATGGTGTTCAAGGTCTGAGCTAAACATGTTCACCTATACATATTTAACCATGAACTTAAAGATGAAGACTCAAAGTTCAGAAATATCCTTTAAATATTCATTGAACTGGATTTTGAAAGATTACCCTTTTGGGGGGGTGATAAAAAATTGTGTCATTAACCTAGCTTTCCTGTCACACCACAATCCTACAGCATCTCCACAAGGAGATGCCTTCCTCTGCCTGCATCTGTCCTTTCATGGGCCAGCTGCACCCCTGAGCACCCCACTTGGCTCTCCTGGAAATAGTAGACCTACTCACTGAGCAGAAGGGTAGCACAGAGCTTTAGTTCCATGGAGCTCTGAATCAATGGTCTAACCAAGTCTCCTTTTCAGGAAGCTCAACATACTTTGTCTCTCAGTCACAGCCTCACTGGAAAGTAATTTCCACCATGGAGGGAAGGCTGTGTCTACACATTCTTTATGGAGAGTGGCCACATAACTGTACTCAGTGAGTATCTGACGAGTGAAGAACACACAGAGTCGTCCTCCTGCCATAACCTGCCCAGGCTCCCAGCCTCCCTAAATCTGGAGTTAGTGTGCCAATGTGCTGCCTGATTCTCTGCATGAAAGACAGGGTCCCTTCTTCCACTGCCACTATGCTCCTGAAAAGCAGGGGTCCATATGGAGATGAGATTATACAAGTGAGTGAGGTTCAGCAGGTATGAGAGCAGGTTTCCAAGCACATGTTTTGTGCCCCAAATCACGAGAGATGGGCAGAGTCAAGGGAGGACAGATTTTCTCAGAGGCCTCTCTCAGCCCCAAGGCATCCCTGTGCCTTCCAGGCACCGAGCAGGTACTGGTCATTTTGGTGCCATTGTAGGATTAGGAGTCAACTGTACCGTCAGTGGAACTTCAACAACTTGTGGAGGTGTCGCTGGATGGGGCTCTGGCTCAAGAGCAGATCTGCCTCTGGAGCTGCTGATGGAATACCTGTTGCTCCATACAGTTCTGATGTTACTGGAGAAGCCAACTCTTCCTCAAATAGTGGTTCTGGAGATGTTTCTGGAGATTTTTCTCAGCTATTAGTTCCATTGACCTATCTGGCCCAGACACTGAAGCTGCAAAGGGTCATAGCTCACCAATATGACAGCCTTTCCATGTGTTTTTGAAATGACAGAAAATATCCTGCTGCCTTTCATTAGAAGCCCAAGCCCTGGACTTCATCCAGGACTTGTCCCCAGATGGCAGACCACCAGAAGTTGGCTCTGAAGTTATTCTGCACTGTGGCCCAAACAACCACACGGTGGAGTTAGCTCCCAGGTGGCCTCACTTGGCAGACCCTCTGCACAGGCTTACATGTGCATGCACACCTTCCTCTTTGTCCTCTCGTTCTGCAGCCGTGAGCGTCCAGCAAGAAGAAACTGGATACAGTGCTCAAAGCCCAACCCAGAATTACACACACTTAACTGGATATGCTTACCGAGTATCCTAAAGCAAGTGAAGTCAGGAAAGCCTCATCTGACCCTGGGAAGGGTAATGAAGAGTAGCATCATGAACATGGTTTTTCCTGCCACTTACAACTCTCAAAGCAACTTGCAAAGGGTTGGCTTCCTCTACCTGCCTCTCTCCTTCAAGAGGCGAGATGCATCCTGCCTGGCACACTCTGAGGGGCTCTCTTAGAAGTGTCAGAACTTGTCACCAGGCACAGAGTCCCCATTCCATGGAATGCTGAGTCAGTGTTCTAATTAACCTCCCCTCTTCAGAAAACTTGTCTTCCCTGTCTCCAAGCCCTGGCTGGAAAGGAGGGAGGAATATATCTGTATACACAATACAGTCTGTGAGCATACAGAGTCCTTGAGTATCTGGCAGCTGAGGGACAGACAGAGGCCACCTTCCCATCCCAGCCTGCTAAGGGTCTCAGAGTACCTGAAACTAGAATAGTGGTGTGCTATGTGATTTGGCGCATATACGTGAAGATTGCTTCTCCTGTACCTATTGGTATCCTGAAGGTCTGGGGGCCTCTCACATGCACAGAAACCCATACAATTGGTGCTCAGCAGTTTGCGGGCAGGTTTCCCAGGACAAATTTCAGATCATTGCCCCCACTGGTGAGGAACAAGCAGACCCAGGTGGAGACAGATTCTCACAGAAGTCTCTCTGAGTCCCCAGACATTGCTCTGCTCCCAAAGAGAAGTAAAAACTCAAACTCAGTCTTTTGAAGAATGTACCATTGTACAATTCCAATAGCAGTGTTTTGAGTTCCAGTCTCTCCGCATCCTCTCCAACATTTATTGCTTATTGTTTTGTTGAACTTTGCTACTGTTAATGCAGTGAGGTGGTATCTCATTGTTGTTTTGGTTGGCATCTCCCTGACTGTTAGTGATTCTGAACATTTCCTCAAGTGGTTTTTTAGCCATCCAAACGTTCTTCTTTCTTAAAAGTTCATGTCTTTTGCTCATTTTGTGACCCAGTTATCAGTCTTTTTCTTGTGGAGGCCCTGCCACTTGATGTGATTGTGCTAGCAGCTGAGGAGTGAGCTCTTTCTCAAATATTGTTTCTGGCAGGGCAGCAGGAGGCTTCCACAGGTCTTCAACTCCTTTCAGACCTACCACTGGCCCTGGCATCGGATCTGCAAAAACAGAAGAGGTCATCCCCAGACTGCCTTCTGGCCCAAAGCCCATCGACAGGGCCCGCCCTGTCCTTTTCTGCACAGGCACACCTGCATACAGGACCAATCCTTCTCACAGTCTAGTTCTGCATGGATGGACTCCAGGATTTTTCAGCTAGGGAGGAAACTCATGGGCTCAGTGTTCAAGGTCTGAGCTAGGCATGTTCAGTTGCATATACTTAAAGAGGGTTTTAAAGCAAATGTAGTCTGGGGACTTGATCTGGCTCCATTCCCACAGTGAAAGAGATTAACACTGAGGAGAAGAATGAAAAGCAAGAATCATGAACCTACCTTTCCTACTACATTCAATTCCCACACCATCTCTACAAGGAGCTGACTTCCTCTGCCTGCTCCTAATCTTCCAAGATACACTTTGGCAACACCGAAGCAAGATGCTGCCTCCCTCTGCCTGCTTCTGTCTTTTCGTGGGCCACTTGCACCCCTGGGCATCCCACTTGGCTCTTCTGGAAGTAGCAGGCCTGGTCATCGAGCAGAAGGATAGCACAAAGCTTTAGTTCCACGAAGCTCTGAATCAATGGCCTAATCAACTTTGCTTTTTCAGGAAGCATGACATATTTCCTGTATCTCAGCCACCACCTCACTGGAAAGTAAATTCCACCAAGGAGAGAGAGCTGTGTCTGTACATTCTTTACACAGAGTGGACACAGGGTTGTGTGGATAGGTTGCCATATTCCGCCCAAACAACCCCCAACCCCCACCCCAACCCCGGAGGAGATACTGGTCGACTTTGCAAACAGAATTCCTCCCAGCCTCCCACCAGAGAGGATACCATCCCTGAGCTTTTAAATCATTCTACTTTTAATTTAAAAATTAAGCTTACCCATTGTTATGTTGGCAATACTTACATGTAAGTAAAATATAGTCTCATGAGATAGGAATTTTGGTGTTTTTTTTTTTTTTTATTGTGAGTTAAAACCAAACAAAAACCTTAAGAAAGTCTAGGAAGACACTTCACAGTGCTAAGCCGTGGCGACCTCTGCCTGGCCTTTCCTTTTTCAGAATTTATTCCTAGTGTTCCCATTTTCATTCTGTGTCCGGTTAAGAACACAGCTGTGCTTAATGAGTGTCTGATGAGAGAGGAACACACAGAGTCATCTTCCTGCCATAACCTACCCAGGCTCCCAGCCTCCCAAAATTTGGAGTTAGTGCGCCAATGTGCTGCCTGAGTCTCTGCATGAAAGACAGGGTCTCTTCTTCCACTGCCACTATGCTTCTGAAAAGCAGTGGTCCCATATGGAGATGAGATTATACACATGGGTGAGATTCAGCAGGTACGCGAGCAGGTTTCCAAGCACATGTTTTGTGCCCCACTTAAGGAGAGACAGGCAGAGTCAAGGGAGGACAGATTTTCTCAGAGGCCTCTCTCAGCCCCAAAGCATCCCTCTGCCTTCCAGGCACTGGGCAGGTACTGATCATTTTGGTGCCGTTGTTGGCTTAGGAGTCAACTGTACCAACTGTCAGTGGAACTTCAACAACTTGTGGAGGTGTCGCTGGAAGGAGATCTTGGCTCAACAGCAGAATTTACTCTGGAGAAAATCAGAATCTCACTTGGAGTTGCTGATAAAAGATAGGATGTTGCTCGAGAAGTCAGATCGTCCTCAAATATTGGTACTGGTGCTGTTTCTGGAGGCCTCAGTAGATTTTTCAACTCCTCTGAGAGCCATTTCTGGAACTGCGAGTGTTCACCATCAAAGTCACTTGATGGAGGCTGTGATGCACAGCCTCGCCCTGTGTGTGATTCACACCTCCTTTTTCCTCCCCACACTCTTGATTGGTGTTGGTGAACTCCAGGTTTTTAGCTGGGCAAGGAACACAAGTGAGCATAGTGCTCCTGGTCCAAGCCAGACATACTCAGCATGCATACTCCAGCAGAATCTTAAAGGAAGTCATCGAGAGAAACCTGACAAGTCCTCTAAACATTTATCTAACCAGGTTCCCAGGATGAAAGGGATAACACTGTAGAAGGGCACTGTAGTGAGGAGGAGGGTTTTGAGCATGGCTTTTCCTGCCACAGCACACTCCCCAGCATCCCTGAAAAGTTCTGACTCCTTCTGCTTATGCCTGTCCTTCTACCAGTCATCTGCACCCTTCACACCTGACCAGAAGTGGCAGGCCTGGCCATGGAGCAGAAAGATAGCACAAAGCTTTAGGTTCCTGGAACTCTGCTCAATGTTCTGAACTACTCTCCTTCTTCAGGAGATCTCTTCTCCCACTGCCAATGTTCTTCTCCTGGGGAGGAGACAAGAGCCTCAAATGCAAATGAGACTACACAATTGGGGATTAGTAGATTCAAGAGGAGGTTTCTAAGCACACATTGGTGCTTGCCTCAATTGAGAAGGGACAAACAGAGACTCGAGAGGACAGATTCTGTCAGAGATCTCTACGAGTCCCAAGACATCCCTCCACTTCCCATGATACCCAGCCAGCCTTATTAACTCCGGCCCTTCTGTTCTTGGCACCCATAGGCTCTACCACAGTTGGCCGTACTGAAAGTACTTGTGGAGGTGTCGTTTGATGTAGGGCTGACTCAGCCGTACATTCTGCCACTGGAGTGGAGTGTCTGTGATCCAATATTATTCTGATACTACTGGAGAAACCTCTCTCCTTCAAATATTGGCACTGGAGCTTCCAGTGACTCTGCCACTTGGGTTCCAAAAGAACAGTAGTTTACCTAAATGGCTACATTTTCTAATGGCACAATAAATTCCACTGCCATTAGCAGAAACCCAAGTCCAAGAATTAGCCTGAGAAGTATTCCCACATGTAGTCCACCAGAAGGTGACTCTGAAGTTACTATGAGGTCTAGCCCACCCTTCCCAGAGAAGGCTGCTTCTCTTTAGGGCTCCACACGTTGGCCCTCTGCACAGGTTCATGTGTTCCCTGTTCTCCCTACTCTGTATTCGCTACAGGTGGGCTTCAAGTTCTCAGCCAAGGCAAGAAATGTGTTTAGATGGTGCTCAAGATACAAATCAGTCATGTTCCTCTACATACCTTATCAAGCACTTAAAGCAAGTACAATCTACAGAGTTAGAGAAGCTCTCCAAGTATTCACTTGGTCAGGTTCCCAAGATGAAGAAGATGGCACTAGGGAGGGGGCTGAAGAGCAATGTCACGGACCTGGCATTTCCTTGGTACCACATTTCCATAACATCTTTGCAAGGAGTTGGCTCCCTCTGCCTACTCCTACCCTTTAGTGGCCAGTCACACCCTCACACACACACTACTTGGCCCTCCTCAGTGGCATAGAGCCTCAGTTCCATGGAGCTCTGCCTCAGTGGTCTAAGCAATTCCTCTTCTTGAGGAAGTCTGGCACATTTCGCTGTCTATGTCCTCACCCTCACACTTCACTGGAAAGTCTCCACCACCCTTCTATTGTTCTCTATGACACCTAACTCTTTCTCTGCTATTCTTAGAGGGCTTTTATTTTGTAGGCAGAACATCTGACGCATCCCTACAAAGGGAATCTAGATATGAGGAACTCAGCACCAACCCAGGCTTAGGTCCCTCCGAACTCCACTCATATGTAGTGGTGGAAGTTCCTTCCTTTCCAACATAAAGTCCACTGACTCTCTCAGATGATCTTGAATTCTAGCGTCCCAGTCAGAACCAGGAGTGTTTGCTTGTCTATCTAGAAAAAGCATGAGGGTGCCATATTCAATTAACTGTGGACACAGCCTGCTCACTATGTTTAGGGTTTGTCTGAGGCTCAACAAGACAAAGGCCCAGAAAAGCAGATGTTCTGTCTTCTTCATTCGTATAATGATGTTAAGTACGTAAATCATTGCCTGCAACACTGAGTTGCATATATATTTGTTTTATGAATTAACCAGCACTTTCTCTGATACCTAAATGGCCCTCAAGCCCCTCTCACAACCCTCAGTGGTCTTGTTCTGGCTACAACAAGCAAGAAACTACAGTCCTTTTTACAAGTAGGAAATAGGTTTGCTAAAGGAAGCACAGGGAGATGAAACAAAGAGTATCTTTACTGGGAAAAATGAAAATCATGAGCGTGAGCATCTCCAACTCCTGAAGCAGTCTTTTCCACGGAGTTGAAGCTCTGGGTACACTGTTTCCATGGTTCATACTCATGGAATAGTAACACTAACCAAAGCAGGTTCTTCACCTTAACTCCGCACTTCTCTAATGCGCAAAGACCCTCTAGAGAAGTGAAGTGATGTACATAATAGTCAAAGTTGGGAATCAGAGTTTCTGCTCTGATTTGGAAGACAGAATGCATTGCTTTGGAAAAGCAGGTCCAGGACCTGCTGAATGACCACAAAAGTTCCGTCTATAATACACAAGAAAGATATCACTGTGTGATGGATCACCCTCCTGAAAGGCAGGTACCGGGTTCTCCACCAGCTACTCTAACGAGCTTACCTTGGTGATTTGCACAGCTCATTAAGCTCTCGAATCAACCACCAAGTACACTGGGGTGAGAGAAGGGGCAGCAGGCAGAATTCCCAGGCACAAGGACCAGAGTTCAGTTCAGAAAATCCAAGCAATGAGAGGCTTGAAACAGGATGGGGGCATTAATATCCCCATCAGAAAAATCTGAGAATGAGCAATAAAAGTGTTAGAAGCCTCAAGTCATTTTGGTACGTGACCTTTAGTTTTGGTATCTCCCTATTCTAAGAGAATTGTCTTAGTGAACCATCATAAAACATGTTCATTCTAGAGATGACAAAATAGAGAGTGTGAAATGGATAACTGTGCAAAAATAGCCTTGAGAGATGTTCCCTTCAGTGGCACCTGAGGCCTGACATAAGAAGTGACAGCTCATTCCCTTCCCAAGTGGGTAACATTGCACAGCGCAGACATGCCCTATGAGATCCTCTTTGATTTGTAAGAAAGATATAGCTATTTCTTTACTTAAAGATATTTTTTAAATTAAAATCTTTAGCATTGATAGACAATGTGTTTCATGCATGTTCGTTATGATCCATACAATCCTTCATTTACATTATATTTCATTCATATAGATTGTGTGGGGTTTCTTTCCTTTCTTACAATCATCCCACCAACGACTACTTTTGTGAAAGCTACTTCATGCCTCATGCCTCATGCCCTAGTATTTCACTTTTAGATATCCAATTGCTGATTTGCCCATCCCTATCAAATCAGTACTGTGAGGAAACAAGTTATGTCAAGTGGAATTTTTGAGAACCTGAACAGAAACTTGGATTGGAGAAAGCATCCCACAACAGTAAAGATCTGATCAGATTACTAGGGGAACGTGAATCCCAACAGCCAGTAACAACACAGAAGCGGCTCAGCATTTCAGGAGCAACTGCATATCAGAGACCCCCTGATATTCTTCTGGCAACTCTGACACCAGTTTGGCAAAACTTCAGTAGAACCTTAATAAGCAGGCCTGGGACAATGCAAAGATGTGTTCACCATCACAAGCTGCTGCTGGAGCTCATGTATTTGCTCTTGCTGTTTTGGAAAGGACTCTGGCTCAGGTGATCATAACTTCAAAATTGCATAACCTCTAGTGGCAAACCCCTCCTGAAATTCTATCCTGCGGTGGGAAGAGCAGTATATGAGGACACAGTTAAGTGTTCACTGCAGCTCTGCCGATAGGGGAGTGGAAAGAAATTAGTGCAGGGTCACCAGGACTAAAAGGCTGAGACAGAAAGGTCTCCTCTGACCTGGAGCAGACACCAACATATATTTCATAAGATTCCTAAGATATCTATATCTCATGCACAAAATGGTATGAGCCCTGCAATTTCTGAATAGAAAGGAGCCCACTACTTTTAAGAATGTTCATATGAGAATATTCATGGCTAACAGATGCTCCCCAGAGGCCCTAGGAATATGAATTAAACACTAAAAGCAGTAACAAAGTATGAAAACACATGGAAAGGAGCCAGGAGCGAGGAGTGAGGAGAGCGTGCTGGAAGAGCCCATGCAGCCGGCAGCTGCCAGCAGGGAGCGTCCCGGTGCCCAGGCGCCGCCGAGAACCTCGGATGTGGGTGTAGGATGTGGTGAGAGAATGGGGTTTCTCCCTCCACAGGCTCACAGAAGCAGAGAAGGCAAGGTGAAGTGCCTGCGCTGCCTGCTCCGTGCCCTCAATCTGCTCTTTTGGTTCGTGTCCTCCAGTGTGCTGGCAGTGTCCGCTTGGATGAGGGACTAGGTAAATTATGTGCTGACCTTAACTGCAGACCTTAAGGGCAGAGGGGGCTGTCATCTTGTCTGTCCTCTGTTCTTGGTGTTCATCCCTGCTTGCTGTTTCCTGATCATTGTGGGATGCTGGGATACTGTGGGACGGTGAAGAGAAATCTGTTGCCTCTCGTAAGGTGCTACGGAAGTTTTCTTGTTATTTTCCATGTAGAAGTGGCTTGTGGTGTTTGGACATATGAGCAGGAAATTATGGTCCCAGTACAGTGGTCAGATATGGTCACTTTGGAAGCAAGAATGACAAAGTATGGCTTACTCATTCATGCGTGGAATTTTTTTTCAGAGAGAGTTTAAGTGCTGTGGAGTGGTATATTTCACTGACTGGTTGGAAATGATAGATAGGGACTGACCTCTGGATTCTTGCTGTGTTAGAGAATTCCCAGGATGTTCCAAACAGGCCCACCAACACGATCTCAGCTATCTGTACCAGAAGGTACAGCTACAGGTGCTGAGTTTTCTGGAAATCTCCATTGGAGTGACACAAATCCTGGCTATGATTCTGAGTTTTCTGGAAATCTCCATTGGAGTGACACAAATCCTGGCTATGATTCTCACCATTACACTGCTCTGGGCACTGTACTATGACAGAAGGGAGCCAGGGCCAGACCAAATGATGTCCTTGAAGAAGGACACCTCTCAGCACTTGTCCTGTCACTCAGTAGAGCTGTTAAAACTCAGCCTGTGAAGGCTCTTTGAACATACCTCCATGGCCAACAGCTTTAACACACACTCTGAGATGGAGGAATTATAGAGAACGTCAAAGAAGGGAATTGTAAAATTGTTTTATCGGGCTTGTGAGTTTTTAAGCACACACTTCTCTGGTTCAGAAATGTGTAGAAATATAAATGTAGCCATCTATTTATATTTAAGAATGCTTCTCCATTTAGCTGTCAACATTTTAAAATGAAGAGGGAGAAGTTTTGTATTGTAAGTCATCACCTGGCTGTACAACTGGTTTTATAGCTCACATAAGATTTTTACAGAATACAGTTATGCTTTGAAGTGGCATGATTTCATCACCTTGGCTGGTGGTTTTTCTCTTTGATGGTATTTCTATATTCAAGAAATCAGGCACTGCTGTGGGGTGATTAGAGCTACAATAGTTTGGTTGACTTCCATGGTTTGTTGATGGGTAAGTACCAATTAACTGCTGACATAGCTAGTTAGACAGTACTAATGGCCTTTATTATTTGGTGATATGCTCTTTTGAAAGTAAATAGTTTATGCACAAGAAAACAGAAGATTGGCTACTACTTAAATGTGGTTTCTGTTGTTGTTGGTTACTAAAATTCTACTACCACTTAAAAGAGACACTAACACATTGCCTTAAACTGATTAGGGATCTATATGTACATGAAAGTCTGTGTGAAGTCTACACAAGTCAGTAGATTTCATTAATATTAAGAATAACATTTGAGAAAGGCATACAAATTTGACCTATAAACACCATTTTTAGCCTTTCCTTTTAAGAGAGCTTTGAAATTCTGTCTTGGGTTATATTTTACATGCATAACTGTTAATTTAAATACTTAACCGCTAACTTTTGAAAAATTTACTGGTGTGATAAATAGGAAAAATTTTATGTGTGATAAATATCAGTGTGATAAATCATTATTATTCAGCATGTAGTCTGGCTTCTAGGGAGTATTAAGAAGAAAGTTTATACAAAAATTAATTCACTCAGTGAAGATTTCAATACAATCTTTTTTTCCACACCTGAGACTCTTGTTGACACTAACTGCTCTTTAAAGAAACTTATCTTTGTTTCCCTAAATAGGAAATAAAAGTTTCTGAGTCTGAATTTAATCCTATAAGAGAATAGTGTTTCTTTTCTTCAGCAAAATGTTGTGAGAATCATTAAAGTAAGCAGCAATCCAGTTGAACTAGAGATTCTTTTAGATTTATTTCACTGACTAAAATACTGTGGCAAACTACACAGATTATTAGATTTTTTTTTAACAAGAGTCAAATATATTTATTTGAAATAGGAAAAGTGCATTTTACTGTATTATGTGTATTGTGTGTGTCAGAACATTGGGGAAAAAATACAAGTTTCAATAAATATTTTCTAGAGAAAAAAAACATTTCCCTCAGAAAATGTTTCTGTCCTATTGGTTAAAAATTGGGGAAAGGTGACTTTGCACCTTGCCCAGGTAAGAGAAAATAATAGGGTTGGGAAAGGAGGATTGGGAGAGGATCTGGTTCATTTGAGAAGGGACTTGATTCAGCTACAGAAGAAAACCCTGGAAGGGAGCTGGGAGCTCTCCAGGGCAGGTCTGTTTTGTGTAGCCAAGGTCCTCTCTTGTTCATTTCAGAGGTCTGGTGGAGACTCACTTTTCACGTACCCAGAACCGGTGCTAGCCTTTCCTGACCACTTTCTCTAGAAGGACTGAATGCATGACAGCATCTTCCTCCTGCGGTGTCTGGTATGTGGAGTTCTGAAGAGAGAGTGCCCAATAGTGTCCAATGAAGCAATAAGCACCTTCTCCAAGGCTGTTGCTTCCTTCCTCTTCTGCACCTTCAGATCCTTGTGTTGGTCTCAGCATCAAAGACACTCACACTTCCCCTGCTGTTACCATGTGGTGGGAGCAGATGTGCAGCATAAAAATGTTGAGGTCCTAGCTGACAACTGGGGCTCCACACAACTTCAACAGAATATTGAAGTTCCAAGATGTTGGCTGGAAGAAAAACAGTGTTTCTTCTGACTGTATCCTGTGATCCATTGGCAAAAAGAAAAGGCCCTTGTTTAGGAGGTAATTATTGCCCCTGTTTGGCAGACTAACTGGTGGGGACTGTTATCAGTAGGTCTAGACCCAATTACGTGTGTCTAGGCAACCCTGGTCTCTGCAGCCCCCTCCCTCTACACCCATTATAGAGAATAGAAAAGGGATTGCAGTGAAAAGGAGGGGGCAGTAATATATATATATATATATCACCTCTAAGAGCTAAAAGAGGTTCTAGGAAGAGTTGGGCTACCACAAGGTCTCAACAGTTATAGCAATGCCTACAGCCTAGGCTGGGAATGACCAGTTCACACAGGGTAAGCTGGAGCTCAGAGAAGACCAGGCAAAAGTGATGACTTGGCCTTTGATAATTTCTTCCCCAAAGCCCCATGTCTAAACTGAGACTTCTGGGTAGGGACTTGAGAATCTTGGCATCATGTGTGATAAAGTGCCATGGAAATTCATCAGGGCCAGGATGTGGCACCCCTCTTGTGTCAATCAATTACCCGATCCAATCTGAGTCAATCTAAGCCCATAAACTCAGCAATGAGTAGTCATGGGGGTGAAGGAATCTGGGTAAGTACTCAGAAAGGGTTAGTCATAATGAAGCAACAGCATCTTCCTTTTCCTCTTCTTCAACATCATCTCTTTCCTCCTTAATCTCCCCAGGGCACATAGCCTCTCCCAATCCCATATCTCTCTCCACAAATACACTGTCTCTCTTCCCAGCATCTTTCTGCCTCATCAGTCTGTCCTCATTTCCTTGAATGCTACTGTGCTGAGTATCATTGAGGTAAATTGGTGGTGGTCCACCGTTGGTATGATCTCACCTAGGGACTGTGACTCTGTTCAGGTGAAATCACAGTAGTGACCTGGCCTGGACAGCAGCCCACAGCCATTCTGTGTTACCTTCAGGTTCTATTTTGGTGAATAAGCAGAACCTTTAAGATAGTGGCTGAAAGAAAGACTGAACCTCTACAAGAAAATTGTCCTTGCTCTACTCTATTTAGCTTGGAGACTTATCTCTAAAATATGGTGTCCAGTTACTAAGTTTAATTATTCCTTTTTTACTCTTTGGCCAAGAATGTGAGGCCATCTTCTGAGTCCCTTGATCTGTGCCTCTACCTCGGAAAAGACTTGCACAATGTGCCCTTATGGGCTGCTGACAGCTAACCTCTACCAATGTCATATCCATCACCACATACAGTTACACTCACAAAACTCTCCTCCCAGGACCGAGGGAAGGCCTGGTTGCACACAGGGCCATGGATATTGGAAGTCAGAGTTGGATGGAGACACAGATAACCCATCTTAACCAGTTCATGATTTGGGGCAAACCATTGTATTTCTCAGGGCTTCCCTGTCTCCTCACTTGCATGATGTTGGAAAGTGTAAGCTCTACTCTCCATGGGGTTTGTAAGGTAATATTAGGTGTTTGTGAGATAATGTCTATAAAACTCATGAGATGATGTCACATGTGTTACGTGGACAAAATCAGAGCTGAAAAAATTTCTAAATGACTTGGAAGCAGCATCAAATATATCTCAAAACAGAGCTATGTTCTTATGGCATGATCCTGGCAAATCGTTTCCCTCTTGGCCAGATGTTAACACTTGACTGTCACTTGTGGTGTCTTGCATGCTGCTGTGATGTTGGAAGCTTTGGCATTGGCATTTCAAAAGTAATCAGGTTAATTCAGGCAGGAGTGGACAAATTTCTTTGGAACCTCCAGACTAAGATAAACCTCGAAGCAGGTGTGGCCATCCTATTGTGGGCCATCCAAATAATGGGCCCTTAAAAACTATGGATAGTAAGTGAGCATTATCTGATACAGTTCTGAGAAATGAGCCACGTAAGTCGGAAGGCACTCAAAACATGACTGGGTGTGAGCTGCCCCTGCAAATTAGAGTTTTCCTTAATAGCTTGAACGGAGCAAAGATTTGCACCAATGAAAGACCTTCATTTGTTGATGTAGCACAACCCAAAATGAGGAAAAACAACTGTAAATATCCATTAATAATTGGAACATGGAATTGACAAACTATGAATCTTGAAAATTTTGATGTTGTCAAAAGTGAAAGGAAACAGAAAAAATATCAATATCCCAGAAGGTCTGCAGTCTGGGACCTCTCCAGAGTACTGAAAAGCAACTATGTCTGTCTGGAGACTAAGGTCCACCTGATCCAGGCCATAGTCTTCACAATTATTTGCTATGCATCAGAAAGCTGGACATGATTAGAGATGATAGAGAATTGATGCCTTTGTGGTGCCAGAGAAGAGTACTGAATATACCATGGTCTGCCAGAAAAATAAATAAGATTTTCCTTTTTGTTGTTATGTGCCGTCGAAAGTGACTCATAGTGACCCTCTGTATAACAGCCCTAAACTCTGCTCTGTCCTATGCCAATCACACTGTCTCCTATACTCCCATCCCAATTACCCCAGTCACTGAATCAATCCACCTCATAGAGGGCCTTCCCCTCTGAGATGTCCCTCCACCCTCCCAAGCATGATGTCCCTTTTCAAGGACCAGGCCCCCTTACAACATGTCCAAAGTATGTTAGACGGAGCCTCAGAATCCTTGTCTCCAAGGAGCAGCCCAGTTTAACCCTCTCCATGATGAATCTGTTGTTTTCCTAGCAGTCCATGGTACCCTCAATACTCTTCTCCAGCACCACAGCTCAAAGGCATCATTCTCCTTCTATCCTCCCTAGTCATTGTCCAACTCCTAGAGAGGGTAAAATCAGGTTGCTCCTTGGAGCAAGGATTCTGAGACTTTGTCTGACATACTTTAGACATGTTACAAGGAGAGATCAGTCCGTGGAGGACAGCATGCTTAGAAGGAGTGACAGCGCAAAAGACGAAGCTTGATGTGATAGATTGATTCAATGACTGGAATAATAAGGGTAGGTGTGTCAGAAACAATAAAGTTGGCATAGGATAGAACAGGGTTCAGGGTTTTTGTATATAGTTTCGCTATGAGTCACAAGCAACTCAATGGCACATACATTAGTGAGCTGAAATTAACTAGTGTTGACCATTTTTGCTCAGACAGTGCTATGATCTACTATGCAGAGGAGGACAAATTGAAGAGAAAATGCATTTATCTAATGCTGCAGTGATAGGATAATGTCCATACACATACAGGGAAGATCTCTTAATAAGATTACTATTCAAACACACATACACCACTAAAGTAAAAAATTAAACTGAAAATTTATACCAACTTTTGCAGTCTGAAATGTTATCAAGTATGCAATCAAGATGCATTGATAATAATTAGTGATTGGAATGTAAACACTTGAAACAAAGAACTGATAGTTGGGAAATATGGCCTAGGTGAAAGAAATTAGTCTGGAGATTACATGCTGGAATTTTGTACAATCAATTACTTATTCATTGCAAATAGCTTTTTAAGAAAATATAAATGGTAACAATACATGTGGAGACTTCATCTGACTAGATACACAGGGATCAAATCAACTATATCTGTGAAAAAAGATGGTGGAAGTTCTCAATATTACAATCTGAACAAGGCTAGGGATCAACTGCGAAACAGACTACCAATAGCTCATAGGCAGATTCAAAGAAAAGCTGAAGAAAATTAAAACAAGTCCACAAGAAGCAAAATATGATTTGCAGAAATGGAATCCAAGGCCATCCTCCTATAATTTCCCCTTCTTTTCCCCCCCTTTTAAATTAATTTTAATGAAAGTTTACAGAGACTTAGGTTTTCCAATCATTCATTGCTGCACTTTTCTCCATGTCCCCCTTCCAACTCACTCTTCTTAAAAAGTAAAACTCTTTCATTATTATGCAATCCCTCCCATAAAGTCCACTCCATTGTGCAGCCTTCCTTCTGAACTCCTGTCATGACAATAATACCCAATCATATATCCCTTTTAAACAGTTCTTGCCCTCATTTGTTTCAATTCAGTATATATCGTTCTTCCCCTCCTTCTCTGTCTTCCCTCAACCCCATGTCAGTCTCTTGTTGTTTTACAACAGTGATCATGTGCAATATTTGTCCTTTTGTGACTGAGATATTTCACTCAGCATAATGTCCTCCAGGATCACCCATTTTGCATAAAATTGCATGAGTTCCTTGTTTTTCAATGCAGCATGTATCCAATTGTGTGACTATACCAGAGCTGCTCTATCCATTCGTTTGTTGATGGGCACTTAGGTTGTTTCCAGCTCTTAGCTATTGTGAACAAAGCCACTTAACATAAATGATGGAAGGTCCAAAGCAGTGACTACAAAGCCAGATTCTGTTTTAGAAATTACCACAGGTATGCTGAGGTCCAAGGAAATCTATGAGAATCTTGGGATTATCATCCCTTCATCCTAGCACCCCTTCCCTCGCTATCTTATGGACCATGGACATGTAACAGCACAAATTCTTACAGGTTATGCCACCAGATTCATCAAAAATATCTTCATTTTCTAGAAGCAAGATAATGCTATACACATATCAAAGTTGTTGATGAATCTTCCTCCAATTGTGATCCTGTTTTCTTCTTCATATAGTCTAGGACAAAGATTGAACAGATATGTTAAAATAATGAAATCTTTATGTATATATACCTTTCTTAATCTTAAACCACGGAATGTACCCTTTTGGAAGCAGGAGTGACATCCACTTCCTAAACAACAATGCCTCTGGAAACTGTGAACTTTGAGAAATTACAATAGTTATAAAAAGGTTTCAGATCTTTTATTCATAGGGTCGCTATGAATCATGCTCGATTCGACGGCAATCAACAACAACCATGTACCTTTGCTCTGTTCAAATGACTGCTTTTTTAGATTATGTAGAGTTTGCACATGAGCTGGTAAGTGTTCTTGAATTCCCCTTTTCCACAACTGTATCTTTAATAATGATCCACACAAAATCAAAAGTCTGTGCATAGTTATTTCAACACACCAGACTTGTAATAGTGGTTCAGCATAAGAAGAAGACCCTTCAATAAAATGAACTGACACAGAGGCTACAATAGGTGTGCACAGCTAAAGAGAGAGGTTGGGACAGGATTGGCAATACTTAGTCTTCCTGTACACAGAGTTAATATGAGTCAATTGTGTCCCACAGTAAACATTTAGTGGATTCATTCATTAATTGAGGGAGCTCTAGTTGCCAAGTGATAAGAAGCTATGCTGAAATCCCAAAGGCACTAGGTTCAAATCTACCAGCTGCTCTGCAGGAGAAGGATGGGCAATCTCCATTGTGATCTACTGTCTCTGAAAACCTGCTGGAGGGTCAGCTGTGTGTCAGTTCCATCTTGATGGCACACAACAGAAATAACATCAATTGAAGAATGTTTGGGTTAACAAGAATACCTAGAATACTAGTCTAAATATTCAAATACAGGCTTTGATATGAAAAGCTTACATTGCTTAAATGTGTGCATGTTAAGTTTCAAAAGAAACTCATTTTTTTTCCTCAGAGGTGAGAAGACAACAGAAGTTTAATCAGAAAACCTAGTCTCAGGATCCTAAGAAGGGTCCACTTCTGATGGGGGGTGTTCATGTGTACCCTAGAGGGTTTGATATACCTACCCAGCACTTCCACTGTCCCCTTCCACATCTGCTGACCATCCTGGCCCAGGACAAGGAAGAAGTGGAACTCTGAGACTTCTAGGTTTGAAGTCACTGGCTTTCTGACTTGCCCTCTTAATACAGAGGATGCTTAATTGGTGCTAAGATCTAGGCTGCCCAGCAAGAGGGCCACCCTGGATGGGATGTGCAAGCTGGTCCCTGGGTGCACGGTGGCTGCACAAGAGGAAGTCCTGGGCAGGGATCCTTAGAAATGGAGGCTCCAGTAGGCAGAAGCTCTCAGAGGAGCCCTGCGCCCAGATTGCGGGGCAGAGCAAGGCTGTGGTGCCAGTTGGGAGGGCCTCAGACTGGCCTCATCGACTCCTCACCAAGACCCTGTAGAGGGAGAAGCTGAGGATGGCAGCCAGGGCGGCCCCGGTGGCTCCCAGCATTACCCAGAGCCAGGAGGTGGTGTGCAACTCGGCTTGCACTAGGTGTGGGAAAGTGGCCATGGTGGCCAGCTGGCTGAAGACAGCCGTATTGGAGGTATCCAAGTTGATGCAAGAGAATGAGATAGAGGCAGGCAACAGATGCCGGCGGCAGAACTCAGCTGGGGATGAGCCAGGTGTCACCATGCCTTCAGGCAAGTCGGACTTTGAGAAGATGAAGAGGCAAGGGGTCTGTGCGTCCAGGTATCGCTGCTTATAGACCCCAGTGCAGAACTCAAAGGACTCAGGGTCACTGCGATCATACAGCAGACAGGCAACATCACAGGTGGCATCTGATGTGGTGTCCCATAGACTGTCCGTGTCCACCTCTTGTAGTATTAGGTACTTCTCCTGCCCGCTGACGAACACTGTATTGATGGCATAGACAGAAGGTTCTGCCGGGAGTTCCTGGCTCCCCAAGCTCCGGCCAAGGAAGGCCTGCAGGAAGGCAGACTTGCCCACACCAGGTGCCCCCACCACCTCGCACAGAAGAACGTGCCTCTGAGTCTGTCCCTTCTCCTGATCCAGCCTCTTCTCACGGGTAACTGTGATGGCACTGGTCTGGGAGTCCTGCTCAAAGAGGATGGGGTACCCCAGGTAGCCAAGGTGCCCAAGGCAGGGCCGCACATCCAGGTAGGTCACCAGGGTCCACTGGCAGAGGAACCCGTGCAGTGGGAGGTGGCCGCTGGCTGCAGTACACACTGTGGGGGAAAGCTCAGGGCCCCAAGGTGATGTTGGAAAGACGCTGAAGAGGTTCTACAGCTCGGAGGGTGAGAGGACGCCATCGTGGTCCTGGTCGTGCTTCTCAAAGACTTTCTGCAGGAACTGGTAGCTAAAGTGGTTGAGCTCTGCGCTGCAGCCCGGGGTCACAGGAAGCGGCGGGTAGAGGTAGTCATCAGTGAGCTGGAGGGCATCCCCGTAGCCAAAGCGCAGCAGGATGGTCCAGGTGGTTTCGTGACGGCCTCGCTGGATGAAGAGCGTGTTTAGGAAGAGGAAACCATCCAGTGTCAGGTGACCATCCTGCACAACACCCACCACATTCTTGCTCACCACCATCTTCACATCCTCCAGGGCCTGTGGGGCCAGTGGGTGTCCGAAACAAGCCTTCTGGAAGCTGTTGAGCTCCTGGTCACTGAGCATCTCGTCCAGGTCCTGATCTGAGAGTCTGAAGATACGTGTGAGGGCCTGGGCACACTCAGGCCGCAGCTGCTTGGCAGTGGGGTCGTACAGTGGGGCTGTGGGGTGTAGCACGGCCTTCTGAGGGTAGTAGAACAGCCCAGAGATGTTCCTCAGGTTCTTGGCTGAGCACTCCACACAGGTCTCGATCTCAGGGAACTGGCTCATGATGGGTAGCACAGCCTCCATGGAGCCCCCTGGCCGCAGGTCTGATTTGTTACCCACCAGGATGATGGGGACCCTGGGGTCCCCGTCGGTTCTCCCATTCACCAGTGGGATCCACTTGGTTCTAATCTTCTCAATGGTGACTTCTGAGACATCATATACCACACATACCACGTTTGCCTTGTGAAGTTCATCCCGTAGTTCCTCCTCTGTCTGCTCCGCTTCTGAGTAGTCTACGATGTGAGTGGGAACCTTCTCAGGGGTGACATCTGCTGGAATGGTGATCTCTTCTGCCCGGGGTGGAACCTCCTCCTGGAACTCCTCGCCCACCAGCGACAAGATCAGCGACGTCTTCCCTACCTGGGCTTCGCCCAACAGCAGGATGCGCACGTCCCGCTTCATAGCTGCAGTCTAGCTATGTCTTGACCCTGTCCCCACCCCCTCCCCCGCTCCCCTCCAGGACCCCAGTCCCAATCCTAACCCCGTCCTGGGCTCAGAAACTCATTTTTATGAACTTTACATACCTGTAAAAATAAAGTTTATGAAATAAAGGTTTTGTTGCAATCAGTATGTGGCTTGTTAATATTTGTGCTATGTTCTGTGTCCTGGAATTGCACAAAAATAAGAGGTGTATAATCCCATGGGTTCTCTAGCCCACATTGAAGATGTGCAGACCTAGAAAAGAGTAAGGTATGTAAGTCTCAGAACATTCAGGACACTTTCAGGAGAGCTTCCTACATTCAAGGGCATTTTGTTTTTTATAAAATTTTATTTTGTACTGGTTCACTTACAAAGTTCGTATACACTGTTTTTCACATCAGATCTTTCTCCTTTCCCACCTCTCCCTCCACCCATCAAATTATGTGACCTATAATTAAGCACCACCCCTTATCCCTCTGCTCCCTCCTCCCTGCCTTGGGTTCCTGTGCACGTTCTATAATAATGGTCTTATATAGTATTTGTCCTTATGGGACCACGTTAGTTCACTTAGCATAATACTCTCCAGTCGCTCCCAAGTTAGTAATTTCCAAAATCATTACTCCTGTATGCTGCATAGTATTCAATTGTGTGAATGTGCCATAATTTCTTAATCCATTCCATTGTGGTTGGGCCTTTGGGCTGTTTTCATGTTCTTGCAATGGCAAATAAAACTACTAAGAACATTGGTGTACAAGCCTCTGTTTGTGCCTCAGTTCTGATTTTCTTGGGGTATATTCTAAGCAGTGGAATAGCTGGGTCACATGGAATCTCTATGTTCAGCTTTTTGAGGAAATGCCAAACTACCTTCCAGAATGGTTATGCCATTTTACAATTTCACCAACAATGTTTAAGAGTTCCTATCTTACCACATCCTCTCCAACATTTTTTACTGGATGCCCTGCTAAACATTGCCACTGCTACTGGTGTAAGATGGTATCTCATTGTGGTTTTAATTTGCATCTCTCTTATTGTCAGTGATTTTTGAGCATTTCTTCGTGTCTTTGTTGGTCATCCAAATGCCATCCTCTGTGAAAAGTCCACATCTCTTGCCTATTTTGTAATTGGATTATCAATCTTTTTCTTGTAGAGGTCCAGGAGTATTCTATAAACTGTTGACTGAGATGGTATTGCCAAATGTTTGTTCCCACTCAGTAGATTTTCTTTTCAGCCTGTTGGGAAAAGTTTTTGATGAGTACAGAGATTTTATCTTTAGCAGGTCCTATTCATCAATTTTATCCTCTTAAGATTGTGTATTTCTTGGCTGTGTTTGGCAGTCTCTTTACACCATCGACTAGGCCTTCTAAGCTTGATCCCAGTTTGTCTTTTACAAACTTTACGGATTTGGGCTTTACTCACCAGGTCTCTGAACCACGTTGAGTTGATTTTTGGGTACAGCGTGAGTTTTGTTGGACCCTGCAGTTAGCAATCCAGTTTTGTCAGCACCATTTGTTGAATAGATTGTCATTTCCCCATTTGATAGGTTTCTCCCTTGTTGGACATCAGTTTTTTCCTTATTGAATATCAGTTGACCATGGATAGCTGGGTCTATTATTTCTGAGTTCTCAATTCTTTTTCATTCCTCTATGTGCCTGTAATTGTACCCTGCTGTTTTGGTTACACTGTGTTAGTAGGTTTTGAGGTCAGGGAGTGCTACTATACCTTCCACTTCATTTTTTTCAGAAGTATTTTGCTTATTCCAGGTCTCTTTCCTCTCCTTATAAACTTCACAATTTCCCTTTCAATTTCCTTGAAAAACAAATTGGTTATTTGCATTGGGATTGCACTGAACATGCAGATTGCTTTTGGTAGGATTGTCATTTTAAAAATGGTGACAGTGGTCATCCTTTTCTGGTCCCTTGTTTGCAAAGAAAATGCTATTATTCTTTCTCCGCTGAGGATGATATTGGCTCTTGGTTTTGCAAAAATAATTTTCACTATGTTAAGGAAATTTCCTTCTATTCCAATTTTTCTGAGTAATAAGGAACTAGTGTTGGATTTTGTCAAATGCCTTTTCTGTATCAGTTGCTGGGATCATATGGTTCTGTTAGTTGCTTAATGTGGTTAATTACTTTTATTTTCTTATGTTGAAACATGCTTGCATACCTCTTATGAATTCCACTTGGTCATGATGTGGGTTTGTGTTTTATTTTTTATGTGCTTTTGGATCCTATTGACTAGGATTTTTATTAAGGATTTTTACTTCTATGTTCATGAGAGATACTTGTCTGTAGTTTTCTTTTTTCGTAGTACCTTTACCTGGTTTTGGTATAAGGGTTATGCTTCCTTCATAGAATGTCTCTGGGAGTGTTCATCCTTTTCCTATTTTTTTTTTAAATAACTTAAGATTGGTGATAAATCTTCTCTGAATGTTTGGTAGAATTCAGCCATGAAGGCATATCTGGTCCAGGACTTTTTCTGTAGAGGAGTTTTTTATGATCAATTTCTTCTTTTGTAATGGTCTGTTCAAGTGTTCTACATCTGACCATGACAATCTGGGTTGTTGTTGTTATGTGCCATCAAGTCGCTTGTGACTCATAGTGATCCTATGTACAAGAGCTCTAAACGCCGTTCTATCCTGTGCCAACCTAGCCATCTCAAACGCACTCATTCCCACCACTCCAGTCACAGAATTGATTCATCTCATCGAAGGTCTTCCTCTCCTGTGCTGCCCCTCCACTCTACCAAACATGATGTCCCTCTCCAAGGACCAGTCCCTCCTGTAACATGCCCAAAGTATGTCAGATGAAGCTTCAGAATCCTTGACCCCAAGGAGCATTCTGGCTTCACCTTCTCCAGGACAAAACTGTTCTCCGAGCAATCCATGGTATATTCAACATTCTTCTCCAGCACCACAGCTCAAAGGTATCAATTCTCTTTCTATAATCCCTATTCACTGTCCAACTCTCTAATGAACAGTACGCAACTGCAAAGACTATAGCTCGGATCAAGCACACCTTAGGCTCCAGCCTGACATTGTTGCGCTTCAATACTCTTGAGAGGTCCCTCACAGCTGACTTTCCCAATGCAATTCGTCTCTTGATTTCCTGGCTGCTGTTACCAAGAGTGTTGACTGTGAAGCCAAGTGAACTGTTAACTATCTCAATCTCTTCACCATCCATACTGATGCTGCCAATTAGCCCAGTGGTGAAAATCTTTGTTTTCTTGATGTTGAGCTTCAATAGATATAGAAGGCTGCAGTCCTTGACCTTTTGCAGCAAGCGCTTCAGGTCCTCCTCAATTTCGGTAAGCCGGGTTGTGCCATCTGCATAAAGCAGATTGTTAATGACTCTTCCACCAATCCTGATGCCACATTCCTCCTCATACAGCCCAGTGTCTCGGATGAACTGTTCTGCATACAGATTAAAAAGGTATGGAGACAGAATACATCCCTGACAAACCCCCTTCTTGATTTTGATCCATGTAGTGTCTCCTTGCTCTGTTCTGACGACTGCCTCTTGGTCCAAGTATAGGTTTCGCATTAGCATAAATAAATGTTCTGGGATTCCCATTCTTCTCAGAGTCAGCCATAGCTTGTTGTGATCCACACAATCAAAAGCCTTTGCATAGTCAATGAAACATAGATAGACATTCTTCTGGTATTCTCTGTTTTTTGCCAAGATCCATCTTAAATTAGCTATAATATCCCTAGTACCACGACCTCTTCTAAATCCAGCCTGCACATCTGGCAGTTCTCTGTTGACATATTGTTCCAAATGTTTTTGGATAATTTTCAGCTGAATCTTGCTTGCATGTGATATCAATGATATTGTTCAATAATTTCCACACTCTGTTGGGTCACCTTTCTTTGGAATGGGAATAAATATTGATCTTTTCCAGTCAGTCGGCCAGCTGGCTGTCCTCCAGATTTCTTGGCACAACTTAGTGAGCACATCCAGGGCAGTGTCTGTTTGTTGAAATATGTCAGTTGGTATGCCATCAACTCCTGGAGCCTGGTTTTTTGTGGATTCCTTCAGAGCAATTTGAACTTCCTCCTTCATCACCATAGGCTCCTGCTCAGGACATGAATTTCAAAGAATTTATCCATTTCCTCTAAGTTTTCAAATTTATCAGAGTATAGCTTTTCATAATATTCCGAAAGAATAGATTTCATTAACTCTTGTGATGTTACCTCTATCATTCCTTAATCGAGTTATTTCTGTCTTCTCCTTTTTTATGTTTTGTTAAGTTTGCCAATGGGTTTGTCTGTTTTGTTGACCCTTTCAAAAATCCAGCTCCTGGTCTTAGTGATGGTTTCAGTTGTTTTCCTCTTTTCCATCTCATTGATTTCAGGTCTTATTCTTATAATTTCCTCTCTTACAGAGGTTGTGGTTCCTTTTCTATTTTATTAAGGTGTTGAGTTAGATTATCAAGTTTGCTTCTTCATTTTTTATGTGTTTGTCTATTGCTATGGACTGCCCCCTGAGGACTACCTTAGCTGCATCCCAGAGGTTTTGGTATTTGTTGTATTTTCGTTATCGTTTGTTTTGGGGAACTTTTTTATTTCATTCTTTATTTCCTGTATAACCCAATTGTGTTCTGGCAAGGTGTTATTTAGCTTCCATGTTGGTAGTTTTATGGGCTTTATCCTCTTGTAGTTAATTTCTAGTTTTATGGCATTATAGTCTTAGAAGATACTTTGTGTTATTGCAATTTTTTGACCCTTGCTTTGTGCCCTAGTATGTGATCAGTTCTGGAAAATGTACAGTGTGCACTTAAGAAGAAAGTGAATTGAGTTTTAGTTGGGTGCAGGTCTCGGAATACATCCACAAGGTAGAGTTAGCTAACTATGTAGTGTAAGTCTTCCATGTCTCTAAGTTTCTTTTGAGTTGACCTATCTTTTGGCAAGAGTGGTGTGTTAAAGTCTCCTACTAGTATTGTGGTGCTGTTTATTTCTTTTTATCAATTCCATTAACAGTTGTTTTATGATTTAGCAGATCTATCGTTTGGTGCATAGACGTTATATCTTTTTTATCTACTGTGCTTTTAATCACTATATAGTCTTCTTCCAAATTTTTTAAGGTGACTTTTATTCTGAAGTCTTTTATTAGAGATTATTATTGCCACTCCTGCTTTTTTGTGGTATTTGTATCATTTTCTTGGTAAACTTTTTCCAGTCTTTAAGTCTATCTTGCTCTTTGTTTATTAGATGTGTCTCTTGTAGACAATATATTTATAGACTTTGGGGTTTTTCTCCATTCTGCTACTGTTTTTTCTCTTGATTGGTGCATTTAGTCAATTCACATTAAGTGTGATTATTGACAGGCCAGATTTTATCATTACCATTTTGCTGTGTTTCTTTTTTTTCTTGTTTCTTGTTACTACGGTCCATCCACTTTTCTTTGGTGTCTCTGTATAAAGAATTTCCATTAAAAGTTTTATAGTTTTGGTCTTATTTTCATATATTCTTTAAGCTCTTTTCTAAAATGGATGTGATTTCTCCTTCATATTTGATGGAGAACTTTGCTGGGTACAGGGTCTTAAGTTGGTAATTGTTTTCTATTAACTTTCTGCATATGCCATCCCATTGTTTTCTTGCTTGCATGGTTTCACCTGAACTTAATCTGATTACTTTTCCTTTGTAGGTGACCCTTTGATTTTTCTTGTGTTGCTTTCAGTATCCTATCATTAACTTTTATTTTGGGGAACTTGACTATGATATGTCTTGATGTTTTCCTTGTTGAGTCTAGTCTATTTGAAGTTCACTGAGCTTGCTGAATGTGGATTTCCTCATACTTCAAAATACCTGGGCAGTTTTCTTCTAGTACCTCTTCCACAATTTTCTCAGTGATTTCCCTATCCCTCTCATATTCTGGAATTCCAATCACATGTATGTTATTCCTTTGATGTCATCCCACACAATTCTAATGTCTTCTTCATTTTCTTTATTTTGTGATTTTTTTCCCCAGTATGTTTTCATTTAGGTTCTTGTCTTCCAGTTCACTGATTTTCTGCTCCATTTCTTCTGTTCTACTTTTTTGTTCTTCAAGTGTGTTGAACATTTCTGTCATTTTGGTATTAATATTTTGGATTTCATTTTCATGCCTTTCTGTTATTTCTAGTACTGTCTTGGCAGCACCCTCTCCATCTTATGATGATTTTTTTAAAAGTTCTGCTACCTCTTTATCTATAGTTTCAATTCTTTCTTCCATGTTTTTCATTTTCTTCCATATTTGTGCAAGTTCCTCCTCACCAATCTATTTCTTCTGGGCCCATCTTCCTGGAGGGTTTACTTTCTTAGTGGTTTCCATCATTTCTTCCATAATTTGGACCTTCTTCCATAGCTGTTCAAATAACTCTTCATCAATATATTTTTTCTGGTTCTCTATATCTAGGTTCTCTATTTCTCGTATGTCAGGAAGTGTGAAGATGGTGCAGGACAAGACTGGGTTTGGGTCTCTTGTTTATAGAGTCACTATGCGTCATACTCAATTCAGTGTCACCTAACAACAGCACAACAATCTCCAGGTTTTCCCCTTTATTTGTGGCTTCCCTTGTTTATTCCATCATTTGTACTTTCATTCATAGCTCTTTGAATATCTGCATATCAACATATATCATCTGCCTTCTTGACTCTGGGATATTCATGAAGTATCTAATATTATTTGGAGTTTTTTGAGAAAGTTTCTTTTTTCACAGTGTTTGAAACTGCCTACCGCTTTCTTGATATCATGTGAAGTTTTTCTTGATAAGTATTAAGTCATTTCTATGGTGTCTATAAAAGTTTTTGTTGGTTCTTGTCTTTATAATGTTACTAATTAGTTGCCAAGTTTAAATGTTCATTCTTTGAGGTGAGCCACTTACTTTAATGTAAATCCTCTCTGGGAAAATTTCCCTTCCTTAAAGTCCTTGAAGTT
Organism: Elephantulus edwardii; assembly: GCF_000299155.1. Taxonomy (NCBI): domain Eukaryota; kingdom Metazoa; phylum Chordata; class Mammalia; order Macroscelidea; family Macroscelididae; genus Elephantulus; species Elephantulus edwardii. The sequence continues at coordinate 9,914,401 of NW_006399792.1, read as the reverse complement.
CTCTCTGTTCTGCATGGCAGCCCTGTAGAAATTTCATCTTGACACCAACTCTATAGGGGTCCTTCATGTATTAAGTGGCTGAGTGACCTGAGACTAGGTGCTCTACTCAAGCAGTTTGTCATGCACCTTTTTTCTTTTGGAGGTTAATGTCTTCCTTTGTCTCTGAAGTGGAAAAAATTAAAGACCAGGGCTGCCAGCTCAAGCAATGTGTGTGTGCAGGTGATCTCAAGTCTGCTCTCTCCCTCTCAGAGAGCTATGAAAGTTCTTTCTTCTGCTTGTAGTTCTATACACTAGTGTATACTACTCTTGTCCTATTTGACCCCTGGGATGGCCCCACAGCCACAGAAGGACCCCCTAATGCCTCAATCCTATCTCCCCAAAGGCAATGGAGAGTGCTCGCTCTTGGCACAGAACCTCACCTTCCTCACCTTTTTTTCTGCAGCTTAGTGTCTTCCTTTGTCTCTAGTGTGGAAAGAGATCATGATTTTCCAGCTCAAGCAGCTTGTGTCCAGAGGTTCTCAAGTCAGCTCTCTCTTTCAGAGAGCTAATAAAATTCTTTCCTCTGCTTGAAGTTCTGTATACCAAAGTCTCTTGTGCTGTTTGGCCCCTAGGATGGCTCCACAGCTGCGGAAGCTAGGATCTCAGGGGGTTTTTTTTCTTCATTTTTCCATTTGTTTTAGATATGTTGCAAAACCTGAACATCCGTGTGAATAAATATGATATTGGAGCTAATAGGACACCTGATCCACCACAAGGCAGAGATGAGCCAGAGACACCTCCTCCCCCACCCAGTTCGAGGACAAGAAAGAACCCTCCATGTGACACCCAACAACAACAAGGACTCTGCTTGTGGCCCTGATTAAACTCCACCGCTCTTGTTTACAAAGTTACTCTGACTCCAGGGTTCCAAGTTGAGACCAAAGTTGCCAAAGAGTCATCCTGTCTACCACCTACCTGCTCTCTGCATGATGAACCATGGAGGTCAGCATGTGCAGAACCCAGATCATCTCATCAAAATCCATATGACCAGGACAAGATCGTAGAGTTCCAACCAAGGACTACCGAACCTTAGTTTCCTGCAATGGTCTTGGGATGTCTCCCTGCTTCTTGAGTTCCATTACACAGCTGTACTTACCATTTGTTCCTATTTCTTTCCTGTCTCTGGTCTAGAGTTTGCTACAAGTAAACACTGTACGGGGACTTCTGCCCCTATCTGAGCTCTGTATCTTCTTCCCAGTTTCTTAACAGGATAGTGCCAGAAATTAAAGCTGGATTCAGAAGATGTAATGGCACAAGGAATATCAGTGCTGGAATCAAATGGGCTTTCACTCAAGATATTTACTCGTGTTTTATTGACTATGCAAGGGCATTTGACCATATGGATCATAAGCTAACACTGAGAAGAATAGACATCCCAAAATACCTAATGATGCTTATTGTAAGTGTGTGTGTATGTGTGTGTGTGTGTGTGTGTGTGTGTGTGTGTGTGTCAAGAAGCAGCTGTCTGAATAGAATGAAGAAAATTTGCATGGTTTTAAGTAAAAAGTAAGTATCAGATTTGCATCATTTCTCCGTATCTATTCAGTTTGTTGTTGTTATGTACCATTGAGTCAGAACCAACTCATAACTGATCCTACAGTAGGTTTTCAGAGGCAGTAAATCACACAAAAGGAGATTTCCCATCTTTCTTTCATGGAACAGTTGATGGATTTGAACCATGTACCTACAGACACACAGTTCAAATCTGCATGCTGCCTCTGAAGAATAAAGATGGATAATCTGTGTGATTTATTTCCTCTGAAAATTCACTGGAGGGTCAACTTTGAGTCTTTGATAAATAACATTCAATCTGTATACTAAGCAAATCATTAGAGAAAATGAACTATATTAAGAAGAAAGTGATACTAGAATGCGAGAAAAACTCATCAGTAATCTGCATTATGAGGATGATAACATCCTTCTTGAAGAAAGTAAGGAGTCTACAATTTTTGCAGAAGAGCAAAATCTATAGCCTTCAATATGGATTACAGTTCAGCATCAAGAAAACTAAAATTCTCACCATAGAACCAACAGGCAACATTATGATAAAGGGTGAAAATATTGAAGTTTTCATCTATTTCATTCTGTTTAGATCCACAATTGGCACTAATGATAGCACCAGGTAAGAAAACAAAAGACATGATGCATTGGGAAATACAAAGACTGTCAAAGACCTCTCCAAAGTTTCAAAGATTAAAGATGTCAGTTTAAAGACTAAGGTGCCCCTGATCCAAGTCAGAGTATTTCAATTTCTATGAATCTGAAATTGGATGAATAAGCATAACAGAAGATAATTGATATCTTGAAATTGTGTTGTTGGTGAAGATTACTGGATATTCCAAGGACAGCCAAAAGGACAAATCTGTCCTGAAGGAAGTGCAATCAGAATGCTCTTTAGAGGCAAGGATGGTGAAGCATCATTTTACTTACTGTAAGTATATTTTCTAGAAGAACCAGTACAGAGACATCATGCTGGGAAGGGTGGGAACAACTGAATCACAAAATGGGCACAGGATGTAAACAGATACTTCACCAAATAAGACATCAGATGTCCAACAAGCACATGGAAAAACGTGCAAAATCTTTGGCTTTAAGAGAGATACAAATCAAAACAAGTATGATATATCACACCAGTAACAATAGCAAAATTCAACAGAGCAGCAAACAACAAATGCTGGTAAAGTTGTGGAGAAACTGGAACCCTTATTCATTGTTGGTGGGAGTGTAAAATGGTGCAACCACTTTAGAAGGCAGTTTGGTGCATTTTCAAAAAGTTGCATATAGAAAAGTTGCAGTTGACTCAGCAATTCCACTGCTGGGAATATACCCTAAAGAAACTATAACTGCCACCCAAGCAGATATATGCACACTCATGTTTATTGCTGCATTATTCACAATGGCAAAGAGATGGGAACAACCCAAGTGCCCATTAACAAACAAATGGATAGAGAAGCGGTGGTATAGTCACACAATGGAATACTATGCAGCACTGAAAAACAAGGAACTCATGAAATACTATACAAAATGGCTGACCCTGAAGGACATTATGCTGAGTGAAATATCTCAGTCACAAACGAAAAAATACTGCATAATTCCACTGTTCTAAAACAGGACTGGCATCGGGGTTGGTGGGAAACAAAGAAAAGAGGCGATAAATAAATGTACACTGCACTGAAGCAGATGAGAGAAAGTACTGCTTAAAAGGAATATACGATTAGGTTTTATTTGCATGGAAAAAGTCCAGAATAAGAGCTGCACAGTAAAATAGATTTGGATGGGGGAGGGGAATTATACAAAAAGGAAAGATTTTTTTTTCAAAGTGAAAAGTGAACTGGGGGAGGCAGGGAGGAAAATGTACAACAATGAATGAATGAATGGAAATTTAAAAAGAATCAAAAAATATAAAAGTGACATCCACAACAAGCTGGATTTACACAGTGACTACCACAATGGGCTTGAGCAAAACAGAGATCATGAGAAGAGTGCAGGGTTCAAATCTGTTATTAGTTGGGTCACTATGAATGGTCAATTGGATGGAATTTAGCAACTGACCCAGTGAGCAAACTGACAGAGTACATGATTAACATTTTTTTTAAAAAGTCAGAATCCTACCAAAAGCAATCTACATGTTCAACTCAATACCAATACAGATACTAATTTCCTTTTTCAAGGAGATTGAAAGGGAAATTGTTATGCTTATTTGGAGATGAAAGAGACCCCAAATAAGCAAGACACTTCTGAGAAACAAAAGTGAAGTGGGGAGCACAGCATTCCCTGACCTCAGAACCAATTATACAGTTGTTGTTGATGATGATTACCTTCAAGTCAAGCATGCCTCATAGAAACACTATGAACAAAAGACCTGAAGCCTTTCTATATAGAAATTTATAAAAGTTCATAGAGTTTGCTGAGGCATGTTGTTTAGGAAGTGGATGCCACTAGCGGCACAATGACAGGCACGTAGACCAATGAAACAGAATTGAGAATCCAGAAATAGACCCAGCTATCTATGGCTGACTGATATTCAACAAAGAAATAAAACCTATCAAATCAGGAAATGACAACCTCTTCAACAAGTGGTGCTGGCAAAACTGGATCACTAACTGCAGAAAGTTGAAAGTTTAACATCATCAAGTAATAAATGTTGGAAAGGATGTGGCAAGAACTCTTATACATTGTTGGTAGGATTGCAAATGGTACAACCACTCTGGAAGGCAGTCTGGTGTTTCCTAAAAAAGCTGAACATAGAAATTCCATATGACCTAGTTATTCCACTGCTTGGAATATGTTGTTGTTGTTGTTGT
>NW_006399792.1:9893031-9908578 GCF_000299155.1 Elephantulus edwardii | reverse complement strand
CTATTGCAAACAAAACCGCAATAAACATGGGCATGCAAGTATCTGCTCGGGTGGCGGTTAAGGTTTCTTTAGGGTAAATTCCCAGTAATGGAATTGCTGGGTCAAATGGTATTTCTATTAGGAGCAATGATTTTTTAAATTACTACCTAACTTGGGACAGAGGAGCATTAGAACTAACTCAGTCTCATAAGGACAAATACTGTATAAAACCATTATTGTAGAATGAGTATGAGGATCCAAGGGATGGGGGTAAAAGGAGAGGAGTGAGGATGGGTAAAGAAGGGGTGTTAATCATAAGGTCTTACCATTTATTGGGTGGGTAGGGTGAAGGAAATGGGAAAAGGTCAGGTGAGAAAAAAAAAATATATTTGAACTTTGTAAGTAAACCAGTATAAAATAAAATTTAAAACAAATCCATCGGATTCTTCTATAGTAACAAACTAAACTCTGAAAATGAAATAAAGAAACTAATTCCATTTACAATAGCTGTCCAAAATATCAAATCTCTAAGAATAAATTTAAGCAGAGATACAGAAGATTATTACAAAGAAAACTATAAAACACTACAAGAAAACAAAAAACAATCTACATAAATCAGAAAATATATACCATGCTCACTAATTAGAAGACTCCACATTGTGAAAAGGACAGTATTATCAAAAGCAATCTACAAATACAATACAATCTCTATCTAGATCCCATCTTTATTTTTCAAATAGATACAGTAAACATAAACTTCATATGGAAATGAAAGAGATCATGGATATGCAAGGAGATATTGAAGAAATAAAGCTAGGTGGGAGGGCTTACACTCCCTAATTTCAAAATACACAGTAAAAAAAAAATCCTTTTTGTACTGGTAATATGTCAAGTAACAATGGCATAGGATGGAAAACTCAGAAATCTATCCACCCGTAGACAACTATCTTTGATAGAGATGAAATCCATTAGGATGGAAAAAGCAACCACCTTAACAAATAGTTCTCCCAAAATTGGATATCTTCTTGCAGAAAAATGAAACAAAACCCATTACTCACACAAAAATAAAGACAGATCAAAGAACCTAGATATAAAATATAAAACTATGAAGATTACCAAAGAAAAATTGGAACACACTTAGGTACCTTAATCTGTAGCTTAAATATAACTTAACAAATAAATGCTAAATGCTGGAGAGGATGTGGAGACATAGGTACTCTTGTACACTATTGGTGGGATTGTAAAATGGTACCACCACCCTGGAAGGCAGGTTTGGCCTTTCTTCAAAAAGATAAACATAGAAATTCCATATGACTCAGCTATTCCACTGCTTGGAATATGTTCTTTTTGTTGTTATGTGCCTGCAACTCATAGCAACCTTATGTTCAACAGCCCTAAATCCTGCTCTATCCTGTTCCAATCTTATTGTTTTTGACACACCTGCTCCCACTACCCTAATCACTGAATCAATCCATCTCATCGAGGGTCTTCCTCTCCTGCGTTGTCCCTCCAGCCTCCCAAGCATGATGTCACTCTCCAAGGACTGCCTCCTTGCAACATGTCTGAAGTGTGTCAGACAAAGCTTCAAAACTCTTGCCTCAAAAGAGCAGCCTGGTCTCCCACTCTCTAGGATGAAACTTTTTTTTCTCCTAGCGGTCCATGGTATATTCAATACTCTTCTCCAGCACCACAGCTCAAAGGCATAAATTCTCCTAACATACCTAGTCATTGTCTAGCTTTCTGACATACAGCAAGTAATTGCAAAGACTATGACCTTAATCAGGCATACCTCAGTCTCCAGACTGACATCGTTGCTCTTCAGTACTTTGGAGAGGTTTCTGACAGCAGACTTTCCCAATGCAATTTGTTTTTTAATTTCCTGGATGCCAGTGCCAAAAGTCTTGATTGTGGAGCCAAGCAAAGAAAAGCTATTAGCAATCTCAATCTCTTCACCATCCATCATGATGCTGCCAATCAGCCTAGTGGTGAGAATCTCGTTTTCTTAATGTTGAGCTTCAATCCATATTTAAGGCTGCAGTCCTGGACCTTCTGCAGCAAGCGCTTCAGATCCTCCTCCATTTCAGCATATTCCGTGAGAAAATTAGAACCGAGGTACAAAGAGAGATTTGTACAGCAATGTTCATAGCAGTGTTATTCACCATCACAAGAACATAGAGACAGCCCAGATGTCCAACAAACATCAAATGGATTGAGAAGTTATGGTATATTCACACAATGGAATACTATGCAGCTTGCAGGAGCAATGATTCTGTAAATCACAACCTAACTTAGGAGGGATTGGAGAGCATTATGCTGAGTGAACTAGCTCAGTCCCACAAGGATAAAAATTGTATAAAACCATTATTGTAGAATGAGTATAAGGATCCAAGAGGGGTGGGAGAGCCTGGAAGCAGAGGGATGAGAATGTGCAGAGGGAGAGGGGATTGATTAATCATGGGGTTGTACAATTTGATGGAGACAGAGTGAAGGAAATTGAAAGAATTTATTCTTAAAAACAATGTATTTGAATTTTGTAAATGAACCAGTAGAAAATTTTAAAAAACTTAAAAAGAATAAGTACGGTATAAGACCATTATTATAGAAGTAGACAACTTTTAAAACGTGTATAAGGATCCAAAGCCGGGAGTGTAGGAGCAGAGGAGTGAGGATATGGGCCGGCAGGTGATCGTAGGGTTTAGGGTAGCACAATTTGGTAGGTAGAGTGAGGGATCAGTGAAGAAAATGAGAAAGATCCAGTGTGAAAAAACATGTATACCCTGTATCCGCCACACCTGGCGACAAATCATCTCAGGGTAGTGCAGCGGATGGGATCCGGCAAGGGCAGACTTCTCACGGCTCCACCACGCAGAATGAATTCTCATAGGAAGATTACCAGAATAAAGCTTCTCTATCTCTTATCGAGCACTAACCTCAAGTGGAAGTGATTTGTGGTTCTGGACTAGGAAGACTGGCTAAGAAAGTTAACTAAAACCAAGATCTTTGACTACAGTGAGATCCTCAGTTTTGGGTTTTTTGTTGTTGTTGTTGTTGTTGTTGTTGTTGTTGTTGGTTACACTTTAATACATCAGATGGGCTTTGGGGAACAGGGGGGCACACTCAGTCCTTCTTGGCAGCCGCCTTCCTCATGGTGGCCAGGATGTTGCTGAGTTCTTCTCGCTTTCTCTTGGGGCGGATGTGTGTCGCCACCCTTTTCTTGATGAACTTGAGGGCCCGCTTGTCCTTGGAGACCTTGAGCAGCTCCATGGCGCATCGCTCGTAGGGCGCGAAGCCACACACCTCCCGGATCATGTCCCTCACGAACTTGGTGTGCTTGGTGAGGCGCCCGCGGCGGCAGCTTGCTCACGTTCTTGGTGACTTTGTGGCCCTTGTTGAGGCCCACGGCCATTGGGTAGCGCACTGCCATGGCTGCTGCGGCGGAAGCAAGATCCTCAGTTTTCTGTGAAGTACAGCTCCAGGACATTCTGGTTGCCTGTCGTTTGGGCTTCTGGAAAATAAACCCTCTGTGGTGATATAAAGCAGATTCCACGTGTATCAAGGCTACTCACTCTTGAAGGTCAGATTCACAGTGAAGGTTTTTCAGCTTTTGGGTGTGGACACGCTACTTGTCACCAATGCAGCTGGAGGGCTCAGTCTTAATTTTGAGGTTGGCAATATCATGCTGACCTGTGATGATATAAACTTACCTGGTTTCTCTGGTCAAAATCCTCTCTCAGGCCCCTATGATGACAGGTTTGGAGTTCATTTCCCTCCCATGTCTGATGCTTATGACCACGATCTGAGACAGATGACTCACAATGCTTGGAAACAAATGAAGGACCATCGAGAACTACAGAAAGGCACCTTTGTGATATTGGAGGGCCCCCACTTTGAGACTGTGGCAGAGTCTTGAATGCTGCAGAAGCTGGGGGCAGATGCTGTTGGCGTGAACATGGTACCAGTAGTTATAGTTGCATGGCATTGTGGACATAGTGTCTTTGGCTTGTCCCTCATAACGAACAAGTCATCATGAGTTATGCTAGCCTGGAAGAAGCCACTCATAAGGAAGTCCTAGAAGCCGGAAAACAAGCTGTGAAGAAAATGGAACAATTAGTCTCCAGACTTGTATCCAGCACTCAGCCCGCATGCCTAGCCTAGTGATCAGCCTTAGAGTGGTCTACCCTCTGCCTGCTGGAAATCCAAGTGGCTGCCATTCACTGGGGCCCTTGCTGGGTTCACCTGCCTTGCCCTTAGACAGTAGGGGAGCAGAATTCCTTCCTTTTACCTTCCTTACTTTTCCCACCAGATGCTTCTGGTGCCAGCTTCTCTTTTGCCGAGTTGTCTTCTAAAAAAGCTGTTCCCATCCTTTCACCAGACTGGAGCCTGTGCCCTACTATACATCCATGGACCTGACTAGGATTTGACTTGGGCCTTTCAACTTTGCACAGTAGTTACTGCTAAATTTTTGAACTAATGCTTTCACATTCCTAGGGCCCGAGTTCTGTCACTTCCATGTTATTGGAGATCGCAAGAGGACCAGTCCTTACAATAGCTTACAATTTTTAATATTAATGTGTTCTGAAAATAAAGATATATCATTTCTTTAAAAAAATACAACAATGTGTATATGTATATGTATATGTATATGTAGAAATACTCAAGATCATTAAAGAAATGAAAGTCAAACAATATATCATCCCAGAAAAAAAATTCTGTTCAAACAGCAAATGTTGATGAGAATGAGAAGAGATTTGAACACTCATATATTGCTGATGGGAATGTAAAATGATACCACTAATATGAAAAGCTGTTTAGTTCTTCCTTAGAAAGTCGGAAATAGAAATAGAATTTGACCCACCAACACCACGACTAAGTATATATCCCTAAGAAACAAGAGCTGCAATGCAAACTGTCACACTCACATCCAAGTTTACTGGAGTACTACTTACAACACCAAAGACATGGAAGCAACCCAAGTGGGCATCAACAGACAAATGGCAAAAGAAACTGTGGCACATTCACCCAATGAACTTTTAATCATTACTAAAAAATTATAAGCAATTATGAAATACTTCACAAGGAGGATGAATCTATATAAAAGTATGTTAACGGGGTCCAGCCCCATTGTATCAAAACAGTTCCACCAAGAGAACGGAAGAGGATGAAATGAAGATGCAGAGAGACTATTCGCTGATAAATAAAATAGCAATTTTATTATTCTGGAAAAGGCTTACATAGGTTTTAGAAGCATGCCTGCAGGGGTAATTGCATTATCTCTTATCTGTCCGAGATGTTGACTGTCAGGTTAAACATTCTCAGACCTCAACACAAAACAAACATATCTTCCCAAATGCCTTATTGTGTGCTTAGAAGAATAAAGAGTCTCAGAGGATTAAGAGCAGCACATTCCTCAAACTCTGAGACCTTTGGTTACTCCCTATTCATTAGCATTCTGCTTCCTTGAGTTGTTTGCTGCCAAGCTGATGTCCTAGTCAAGATGGAATCAGTCCTGCTGGTTTTATAATGCTGTGCTAATCTTGCTTTACAAGTTAGCCAGGCCCCTGACAGTATGTTGAGTGACATGAGTCACAAAAGGACAATTATGATATTACTAATATTAAAAGCTTCTCAATGTTCCAGTGTAGCCTTTAGAGTCTCTTTTGGCATCCATTTCAGTTTTTTTTTTCTCCTCCATTTTTGTAATGACCTTTTACTTTTGTCATGGATGATATCCTTGATAGCATCCCACAACTCATCTGGTCTTTGTATCATTGGTGTTCAATGCCTCAAACCTATTCTTAAAATGTTCTTGAAATTCAGATGGAATGGATCCAAGATCAGATCAGCCAGGAGGACAAAGCTAAGTAATATAATGGAATGTGCAGAGAGCTGGAATTGGAGAATAAAAGAAAGGAACTCACTCTGAATTTCTCAAGCTTAAAGAATTGAAAAAAAATTGTTGTGTCACAATATTGAAAGATGTATGGGTAATATAGTGAATGACCCAGAAAGCACCAAAAGAAGATGGAGGGAATACACAGAGTCACTGAAACACAAAGAATTTATTGATACTGAAAAATTTTAGGAAGTACCATATGAACAAGAGCCAATGATAATGAAGGAGGAAGTAGAAGGTGCATTTATCTCATTGGCAAAAAAAAAAAAATAAGGCCCCAAATCTATGGAATACCAATTGACTTAACAGATGCAGCCTTGGATGCACTCACCGGTCTATGCCAGGAAATTTGGAGGCTAGCTGTTTAGCCAATAGATTGGAATAGGGTCATATTTGTTCCCATTTCCAAGAAAGATGATCCAACTAAATTTGGAAACTATCAAATGATGTAATTAATATCACATGCAAGCAAAATACTGCTGAAAATCATTCCAAAATGGCTAGAACAGTACCTAGAGAGGGGACCACCAGATGTTCAAGCAAGCTTTAGAAGAGTCTGTGGCACCAGGGATATCATTGCTGATGTCAGATGGATCCTTGCTGAAAGTAAAGAATACCAGAAAATATTTAGGCTTTACTGATTGTGCAAAGGCATTTGACTATGTGGATCATAACAAGTGGTGGCTGACATTGAGAAGAATGGGAATCCCAGAGCACTTAATTGTGCTCATGCAGAACCTATACCTGGACTAGGAGGCAGGGGAACACTGCACTGTTTAAAATTCAGAAGGAAGTGTGTCAGAGTTTTAGTCTCTCTCCATACCTATTCAGTATATATGTTGAGCAACTTATCTGAGAAGATGGGTTCTGTGAAGAAGAATGTGTCATTATTTGAGGGAGACTCATCAATAACCTGCGTTATGCAGATGAAACAACCTTGCTTGCTGAAAGTGAAGAGGACTTGAAGCACTGTTGCAGAAGATCAAGGAATGCCGCTTTCAGTATTAATTGTATCTCAATATCAAGAAAACAAAGATTCTTACCACTGGACAGTGTCATGATGGATGGAGAGAAGATTGATACTGTCAACAGCTTCATCTTGCTTGGATCCACAATTAACACCCTTTGTACCAGCAGTCAGGAAATGGAGACACATTGTATTGGAACCTCTCCAAATTATTTATGAGTAACGATGTCAGTTTAAGGACTAAGGTCAGTCTGATTCAGGGCATGGTCTTTCTGAATACTTGCTATACATTTGAGAGCCGGACAATGAATAAGGACAACAGAAAAATGACCCCTTTGAGTTCTAGTGTTAGAGAAGAACACTGAACGTCCCATGGACGGCAAAGAGAATGAACAGACATATCTTGGAGAGGGTGCAGCCAGAGTGTTCTTTGGAAGCAGGAGTGAAGTGACTTGACCTCACATACTTTGGGCATGTTGTTAGATGGTGCTATTCCTTGGAGAAGGTAATTGTGCTTGGAGAGGTGGAGGGTTGGCAAAGGAGAGGAAAACCTTCAACCAGATGGATTGACATGGTGACTGCTGCAATGAGCTCTTGTATGTCCAGAAGTATGGGGATAGCACAGGATAGGGTTCAGATCTTTTGTTCATAGGGTTGCTATGAGTCATACTCGACTTGATGTCACCTAAGAAGAACAACAATATAAAAAAACTAAGGAAAAGCTTTCACACAGAATCAATCTTGGAGAATTAGCAGATGAAAAGGGAAGGGAGAGGTGTAAAAATTAAGTAGGCAGGTTGGATGACGGGAAAGGCAACATACAATAAGGGTTTCATTAGCAAATGTAATTATTATTATGTGATATCAAGTCATCTAGGACTCATAGTGACCCTATGTACAACAGCTCTGAAGCATACCCTAACCTGAGCCAGTCTCACTGACACCAACACACCTAACCCCATTGCCTCTGTGTACTCCTTCCATCTTTAATGCTTCCTGAATCATTCAATAGTCTGTCCATAGAGTCCTTAAGCATTGCAATTTGCAGCTTGAATTTGTTCTTCAGTACCTTTAACTTAAGAAATGCCAAATTCAGCTCTTTTGATTTTCTGACTCCAGTTTTTCACATGTTTCATTATAACACTTTGCCTTGTCTCACGCTGCCATTTGAAATCTTCTGTTCAGCTCCTTAATTTCTTGATTTCTTCCCTTTGCTTTGGCTTCTCGGCAATCTAGTGCAATATTCAGAGTGTCCTCTGACATCCATTTTGGTCTTTACTTCTTCCTCCTTCTTTGTAATGACCTTTTGCATTCTTCATAGACAATATTCTTGATATCTTCCCACAGCTCATCTGGTCTTTGTTTATTAGCATTCAAGGCCTCATACCTGTTCCTGAGTTGATTTTTAAATTCAGGAAGGATAGATTCAAGATCAAATTTCGATTCCTGTGGATATTATTTAACTTTCTTTAGCTTTAATTTGAATTTGTGTATGAGTAGTTGATGGTCTGTTCCACATTCACCACCTGGCCTTGTTTTCACTGCTGATACTGAACTTCTGTAGTGATTCCTTCCACAGATATAATCAATCTGGTTCCTGTGCATACTATCAGGTGAAATCCATACATATAGCCTGTGTTTGTTTCTTATAAAATGTATTTGCTATTTATAAATCATTGATTGTGCAGAATTTCATCATTCTATCCCCAGCATCATTTCTGTTCCCAATCCAATGTTTTCCAGCTACTGATCCTTCTTCCTGGTTCCCAACTTTCACATTCCTATAACCCGTTATTATTACTGAATCTTGGTTATATGTTTGATTGATTTCTGACTGCAACAGCTGAGAGAAATCAGTTATTCTCTCCTCTTTGGCTCTGGTTTTTGGTGCATAAATTTGAATGAAATTTGAATGTCACTCACAATATTGTATTTTAAGGTGACTCTAGAAACAGCCTTTTTAACTATAAAAGTGACCCCATTTTTCTTACCTTTTCATCTCCAGTGTAGTAGATCATATAATTAGTTAATTCAAAATGTCCCATGCCAGTCTGTCTCATTTTGCTAATACCTAATATGTCAATATTATGTGTCTCATTTCTTTCTTAACAATGTCCAGTTTTTGTACATTCATGTTTCTCACATTCTACGTTCCAATCATTAGTTTCTACTTACAATTGTTCCTCAGACTTTGTGTTCCCAAAGTTGAGGGCTCAGCCTCAGTCTCCTACTGTTACTCTAACACGCTCTACTTTGATAAAAGTGAATAGTTATAGACAGGCTTCAAGCCTTTTGTTCATAGGGTTCCTATGAGTTGTGCTCAACTTGAAAGCAATCAACAACAACAATGTACTCTACAAAGGGTTTTCAAATACCTGATATATTTCAGACATGGGTGGTAAATCCTTCTTCCTAGGATGGGCTATTCCTTGGAGAGGGACATTGTGCTTAAAAATGGGGAGGGTCAATGAAAGAAAGGAATACTGTCAACTACATAGATTGCACAGTTTCTGCTTTGATGGGCTTGAGTCTATCAGAAATTGGAAGGATGGCACAGAATATGACATGGTTCAGATCTGTTATTCATAGGTTTGCTATGAAGCATATCTGAGGGCACCTAACAACATAATATGCTTTCTATATCATATGATCAAGAGGCAATGGTGATGAAGGAGGAAGTTCAAGCTTCTCTGAAGGAACTGAAAAAAGAACAAGTCTCCAAGAGTCAATAGAATACCAATTGACATATGTCAACAGACAGATGCTTGCCTGGATGTGTTCACCAAGTTGTGCCAGGAAATCTGGAGAACGACTCTATGGCCAACTGACAACAAAAGATACATATTTGTTCCATTTCCAAAAAAAGTGACCCAAAAGAGTGTTGAAATTTTCAAATAATATCCTTGATATCACATGTAAGCAAAGTCCTGCTGAAGAGTACATAGATAGAGAACTACATAAAGGCCAGGTTTAGAAGAGGTTGAGGCACCACAGATATAATCACTAATATCAAATGGATCTTTGATGAAAGCAAAGTGTACCAGAAGAATGTTTATCTGTGTTTCATGACTGTGCAAAGGCATTTGACTGTGTGGATCACAAAAGAATTGTGGCTAACATAAAGAAAAATGGGAATCCCAGAACACTTGATTGTGCTCATGCGAAACCTATACTTGGACCAGAAATGAGCCCTCAAAACAGAGCAAGGAAGCACTGCATGGTTCAAAATCAGGACTGGAATGTGTCATGGATGTGTCCTACTGTTTCAATCTATATGCAAAACAGATCATTCGAGAGGCTGGACTCTACAAGGAGGAGTGTGGAATTAGGATTGTAGGAAAACTCATCAATGACCTATGTTATGCAGATGAAATAATCTGGCTTGCTGAAACTGAGGAAGAAATTAAGCACTTGCTGAGAAGGTCAAGGACTATAGTCTTCCATGAGAATTTCAGTTCAACATCAAGAAAACAAAGATTCTCACCACTGGGCCAATTGGCAGCACCATGATAAATAGAGGAAAGATTGAAGTTGTTAACAATTTCAGCTTGCTTGGCTCCACAATCAACATTCTTGGCACCAGCAGCCAACAAAACAAAAGAAGAATTGTTCTGGGGAAGGGTTAGGGTCCACTCCCAAGTTCTAAAGAGCAACGATGACAGTCTGATGCCTAAAATGCACCTGATTCGGGCCATCATATTCATAATTATTTGCTATACATCAGAGAGCTGAGCAATGATTAGAGCTGACAGAATTGATGCCTTTTAGTTGTGGTACTGGAAAGAGTATTGAACACATGATGGACTACCAAAAGAACAGACAGATTTATCCTGGAGAGGGTAAAACTAGGCTGCTCCTTGGAGGCAAGGATTTTGAAGCTCCATCTCACATACTTTGGACATGTGGCCAGGAGGGACCAGTTCCTACAGAGGGACATCGTGCTTAGAATGGTGAATGACAGCACAAAGAGAAACACCTCAGATGAGATGAATTGACACAGCAACTGGGGTAAAGAGGGTGAGTTTGTTGGTGACAGTGAAACTGGCTTAGAATAGGGTAATGTTCAAAGTTCTTGCACATAGGGTCGCTATAAGTTGCAGGCAACTTAATGGCACATAACAACAACATTTCATCCTAGAGAGGGTGAAACCAGGCTGCTCCTTGGAGGCAAAGATTCTCAAAATTCTCCTGACATACTTTGGGCATATTGCAAGGAGGAACCAGTCCTGGAGAGAGACATCATGCTTGGGAGAGTGGAGGGAATTACAAGAGAGGAAGACCCTCGATGAGATGGAATGACTCAGTGACTGAGGAGTGGGAGTAGGTCTGTCAGAGATGATAAGTGTGGCTTAGGATAGAGCAGCATTAAGATCTGTTGTACAAGGGGCCACTTTGAGTCGCAAGGGACTTGACAGCACATAACAACAACATCAATAATCTTTACATGATATAACAAGTCTTTTGTTTTATACTTAAGAAGAGGAGCTGTCACTTTTCCAGATGCTTTCTGCTCTTCTTTGCTAAAATATTACAACTTCTTTTAATTAATAATTTTTTAAATAATGTTAAATATGGTATCAGCAGTTTTTAAAATAATCTGAAAGAGACTCTACTCCAGAGACAAAAAGATTAGGCTTCAGGAGAAAAGGCACTACGCTATCAGGTGAGATGCTCATCCCCAGAGCCAGTACTTCAGATAGGTGCAGAGAGTATGACAGAAGGGAGGGAACTAAAACTTCCCTACCAAAAGATCCCTCCATTTGAGAGTCTTTGCCTCCATTGCTGCAGGGCCCTCCAAAATGACAAACAGGATAAATGAATCTGGGACACAGAGCTATAAGAAGGGAAAGATGCTTTCAGCTTTCTAGGCTGGCATGTTGAATTGCAAGAAAGAGAGCTGACTTAAAGCGTTTCTGGACAGAAACTGTTCTAGGGGAGTACCTGATCTTGAACCTCTCAGTCACTCCATCAAAGAAGGACGATAGAATTAGGGAGAGGGTACTATAGTAAGGGGAATTTGCTGCAGGGCAACAGTGCAGAGCAGAAAGAATCTGAGGTCTTTAGTAAAGGCAAATTGTTCCCAGAAAGGACTTTCCGTACAGTAAGCGGTTCACCCTATAGATTGACTATTTTAACCTGACAGCTAATCAGTAACATCATAAAGATAAGAATTACCAACAAATTACACAGGCACAAAAGGAACTCCTTACACTTATTAAGAAAAACGTCACATAATGTCAAGAAAACAGCAGGCAGCTTCAAACACTGAGAAAACAAGATAAGCCTTCTCAAAAAAAAAAAAGCAGAGAATATTGCAGATTCAATTAATACGCTAGCATTAGGAAAGTAGAAGATATATGTTGATATGGAGACATTTGAACAATTATGAAAGAAAGTACAAATGATAGAAGAAATAATGGAAGCTACAAATAAAGGGAATACCTTAGAGCTTGAGAACCAGAAGAAATATATTGATGCAGAGTTATTTTAACAGCTACAGAAGAAGGTGAAAATGATGGAAGAGACAATGGAAGACATTAAAAAAGCAAATACTCCAGAAGACAGGGAACTAGAAAAAAAATATGTCAGTGAAGAGGAACCTGTACAACTACAGAAGAAAATGCAGAAGATGGAAGAATTGAAACTATAAATAAAGAGGTACAAGAACTCTAAAAATCATAACTCTAAATATCTATCACAAGTTATAGAGGGTAAAGCCAACACAGTACTGGAAAGAACAGAAATGTATGAAAAGGCAATCCAAAACATTGAGA
The DNA here is from genome assembly GCF_000299155.1 of Elephantulus edwardii. Taxonomy (NCBI): domain Eukaryota; kingdom Metazoa; phylum Chordata; class Mammalia; order Macroscelidea; family Macroscelididae; genus Elephantulus; species Elephantulus edwardii. The sequence goes on along the minus strand of NW_006399792.1, from coordinate 9,895,965 downwards.
CTAAAATGGGAGAAGTGTCCAACACAATGGAGGGGAGGGATAAAAAAGTAGAACAGAAGAGATGGATCAGAGAGTCAGTAAGAGGGAAGAACTTAAATGAAAACATACTAGAAGAAAAATAAGACATAAAGAAAATGGAGAAGACATTAGAATCACATGGGATGACATCAAAAGGAACAACATATATGTGATTGGAATTCCAGAATATGAGAGGGAAGAGGACATCACTGAGAAAGTTGTGGGAAAAGTATTAAAGTAAATCTTCTTAACTAATATAAAGAATGAGGAAATCAGCATTAAAGAAGCTCAGCAAATATCGAATAGACTAGACCCCAAAAAGAAAAATATCAAGACATATTATAGTCACAATTCTCCAAAATAAAAGATAAGGAAAGAATACTAAAAGCAGCACAAGAAAAATAGTCACCTACAGAGGAAGTTATATTAAGTTCAAATTTCTCAACAGAACCATGAGAGTAAGAAGACAATGGAATGGCATATACAGAAATTTGAAAGAAGACAATTGTCAACCAAGGGTCCTATACCTACCAAAGTCCTCCATCAAATATGAAAGAAAAATTAGATCCTTTGAAGAAAAGAAGGAACTTAAGGAATTTGTGAAAACAAGATCAAATCTACAATAACTTTTAAGTGAAGTCCTTCACACAGAGACACCAAAGAAAAGTGGATGGGCCAGAAACAACAAAAGAAACACAAAAATGGCAACAATAAGACCTGGGCTATCAATAATCACACTTAATGTGATTGGACTAAATGTACCAATCAAGAGAAACAGAATGAATAAGAAATACAAAATCCATCAACATGTTGTCTACAAGAGACACTTCACAAAGACATTCAGATGGCCAACAAACACATGAAGAAATGTTCAAAATCCCTAGCTCTAAGAGAGATGCAAATCAAAACAACTATGAGATGTCATCTCACCCCCGTAAGAATAGTAAAATTTAACAGAATAGCACACAAAAAATGCTGGAGAGGTTGTGGAGAAACTGGAACCCTTATTCACTGTTAGTGGGAGTGTAAAATGGTGCAATCACTTTGGAAGGCTGTATGGCACTTTCTCAAAAGGTTGAAAATAGAAATACCATTTGAGCCAGCAATTTCACTTGTGGGAATTTACCCTAAAGAAACTATAACCACCATCCAAGTAGCTATATGCACCCTCCCCCCACCCCTTCTAAGCATGATTTTCTTCCACAGGGATCGGTCCCTCTTATCTGAGATGGAGTTTCAAAATCCTAGTATCCAAGGAGAAATTTGGTTTCATCTTCTCCAAGACAGGTCTATTTGTTTTCTTGGAGGTTCAAGACTCTTTTATAGCACCACAATTTGAAGGTATTGATTCTTCTTCTGTCATCCTAGTCACTGTTGAGCTCTCTGATGCATAGCAAGTAATTGTGAAGACTATGGCCTTGATCAGGCACACCTTAGTCTCTGGATTGCCATTATTGCTTCTCAGTACTCTGGAAAGATCCCTGACAGCAGATTTACCTAATACAATTCATCTTTTGATTTTTGACTGTTGGTGCCATGTGTTGATTGTGGAGCAGAGGAAGCTGTGGGTAGACTACAGAATGATCCAGGAAGTATTATAAGAAGATGGAAGGAGTATACAAAGTATAATAAGAATTGACTGACACAGAAGAATTCAATGAAACAACATATGATCAAGAGGCAATGGTAATGAAGGCTGTTTTTTAAGGACTTGGCAAAAAATAAAGACCCAGGAATTTATGGAATAACTATTGACATATTTCAATAAACAGATGCTGCCCTGGATTTACCTATCAGGTTGTGCCAACAAATCTGGAGGACAACTACCTGGCCAAGTGACTGGAAGAGATCTGTATTTATTCCATTCAAAAAAAAAACAGGTGACCTGACAGCTGTTGTTGATTGTCTTCGAGTTGAGCATGACCCATAGCAACCTATGAACAAAAGGCCTGAAGTACCTCTACAACTATCCGCATTTATCAAAGTTCATAGAGTTTCCAGAGGCATGTTATTTAGGAAGTGGATGCCACTCCTGCTTCCAAACCTGTCATAGTATGTTATTGTTGTTATGTGCCATTGAGTCATCTGTGATGTATAGCAACCCTATGTATAGCAGCTCTGAACCCTTCCCTGTCCTGAGCCAGTCTCACTAATTCCAACACACCAACCCCCATTGTCCCAGTTACTGTATCAATCCATCTCATCCAGAGTCTCCATCTCCTGCACTATTGGTTCACCCTTCAGAGCATGATGTCTTTCTCCAAGGACCGATCTCTCCTGGCCACATGACCAAAGTAAGTGAGACAGAGCTTCAAAATCCTAGCCTTCATTGTTAATGAATCTTCCTCCAATCACCCTCTCCAACACAGACCTATTTGTTTTCTTGGCAGTCCATGGTATGTTCAAGACTCTTCTCCAGCACCACAACTCAAAGGCATTTATTCTCCTGTCATCCTTAATCATTGTCCAACTCTCTGAAGCATAACAAGTAATTGAGAAGACCATAGACTGGATTAGGCATACCTTTGTATCTAGACTGACATAGTTGCTCTGCAGTGCTCTCTCTGGAGAGGTACATGACAGCAGATTTTCCCAATGCAATTCTTCTTTTGATATCCTGACTGCTGGTGTTGATTGTGGGTCTGAGTAATCTGTAATTACTAACAACCTCAATCTCTTCTCCATCTATCATGGTGTTGCCAGTTGGCCCAGTGGTGAGATTCTTTATCTTCTTGACGTTGAGCTTCAATCCATGTTGAAGACTACAGTCCTTGATCTTTTGCAGCTAGTGCTTTAGGTCTTCTTCAGTTTCAGCAAGCAAGGTTGTGTCATCTGCATATTGTAGGGTGTTAATGAATCTTCCTCCAATTTTGATGCCACACTCCTCCTCATAAAGCCCTGCTTCCCAAATCTGTT
>NW_006399792.1:9871530-9887336 GCF_000299155.1 Elephantulus edwardii | reverse complement strand
GTCAGAGACAGTGCAATTGGCACAGGACAGAATGGAATTTAGGGCTGTTGTACATAGGGTCGCTATGAGTTGCAAGCGACTTGACAGCACGTAACAGCAACAACAACAGCCCTAGCCTCAGAGTGTGGAAATTATCGTGCAATATCACTCATCTCACAAATAAGCAAAATCCTGCAGAAGATTATTCAAAAATTGGAACAGTATATCTACAGAAAACTGCCAGAAAGAAAAACTTAGAAGAGTCCATGGCACAAGAGACATTATTGCCAATGTCAGATGGATCTTGGCAGAAATCAAAGAGTACCAGATGGATATCTTATCTGTGTTTCATTAACTATGCAAAGGCATTTGATTGTGTGGCTCACAACAAATTGTGGTTAATTCTCTTGAGAATTTTAATCCCAGAACACTTGATTATGCTTTTGTGAAAACTATCCTTGGACAGTCCTCAGAACAAAGAAACACTGCTTGGTTCAAAATCAGGAAGGGAGTGCATCAGGGATGCATCCTGCCTCCATACCTTTTCAATCTAAAGGTAGAACAAATCATTTGAGAGGTTAGGCACAAAATTATAGAACTGCAAAATATGTAAAACAATGGTCAACAGAAACAAATAGCACCACAATAGTGGTTAGAGACTTTTAACACATCACTCTCACCAAAGAATAAGTCAACTTAAAAGAAACTTAACAAAGATGCAGAAGGTCTAAATTATATATATAGACAACTTGACCTTGTGGACATATTTCAAGTACTCATCCAATTAAAATTTAATTCCAAGTATTGCACCAAACTAAAACACATTGCACTGGGAAAGTCTGCTATTAAGGACCTCTCCAAATTATTAAGTAGTATTGTCAGTTTGAGAACTAAAGTATGTCTGATTCAGACTATAGTCTTTCCAAACACTTGCTATGCATCTGAGCTAGACAATGAACAGTGATAACATGAGAAGAATTGATGACTTTGAGCTGTGGTGTTCAAGAAGAGCACTGAATATCCTATGGACAGTCAAAAGAACATGGTGTAGCCGGAGTGCTCTTTGGAGGCAAGAAAGATGAGGTTTAGCCTCGCATACTTCAGGCATATTGCTAGGAAGGACTATTCCTTGCAGAGGGACATGATGCTTGTAAGGGTGGAGGGCCAGTGAAGGCTCAGAGAAAGATCCTCAACCAAGTGGATTTACATGGTGACAGCTCCAATGGGATCTAGTGAGTCATGAAGTGTGAAGGTGGCACCAGATAGGACAAGGTTCTGATCTGTTGTTCTTAAGGTTGCTAGGATCCAGGTGTAGGTTTCACATGAGTAAAATTAAGTGTTCTGGGACTCTCATTCTTCTCAATGTCAGCCACAACTTGCTATGATCCACATAGTCAAATGCCTTTACAAAGTCAATAAAACACAAATAGTCATTCTTCTGGTATTCTCTGCTTTCAGCCAGGATCTCTCTGACATCAGCAGTTATATCTCTAGTGCCACAGCCTCTTCTAAATCCTGCTTGAACTTTTGGCAGTTTCCTATCTATGTACTTTTCTAGCCATTTTGGAATTCTTTTCAGCAGTGTTTTTCTTGTGTGTGATATTAATGATATAATTCGATAGTTTCCACATTCAGTTGGATCACCGTTCTTGGGAATGGGAACAAATATGGACCTCTTCCAGTCCACTGGCCAGACACATGTCCTGAAAATTTCATGGCATAGACTGATGAGTGCAACCAAAGCTTCATCTGTTAATTGAAACAATTAAATTTTTATCTTTCGATTCCTGGGGACTTATTTTTTTTTTTTGCCAATGCCTGCAATGCAGCTTCTACTTCCTTCTTCATTACCATTGGCTCCTGCTCATATAGTGCACCCTGAAATTTCAGTATCAATTCTTTTTGGTACAGTGACTTTGTGTATTCCCTCCATCTTTTTTTGATGCTTTCTGGTTTGTTTAGTGTGTTACCCATAGCATCTTTCAATATTGCAACTCAAGGTTTAAAGGTTTCGTTTTTCAGTTCTATCAGCTTGACAAATGCAGAGCAAGTTCTTCCCTTTTTAGTCTCTGTAGTTTCTGGTGTTTTGGGATCACAAGTTGCAGAAGGCAGAAACTATTCACAAGAGATGATTGAGTGTTAAGGGCTTCAGCTCTATCAGGCAAATAGTATCTGCTTAAAGCTGAAGCTCATTTTTATCGTAAAGCTATAGTTACTAAAAAAGGGAAAAGGCATATGCAGATGTGCACATTTTTCAGGGTACAGAAAAAAAGAAAATATTTTGGCTGAAGCAAGTTATCTTTGACTACCCAAGGCTCCGTGTTCTCTCACTGTATTTTGACTCATGATTGCAATGGTTAAGTAAGTCTGATAAAAGACTGTTGACTCAATGTGTTCCAGGGGATGTGGTTGGAAACATTCCATAGCTTTCAGTACTCTTCTCAGAGTGTTTAACCCTTTAGGGGTAAATGGCTCAAAGAGTATGGATGCAGAGCAGTTCCTGGAACTGGATCAGAGTGGCATTAAGCCCCAATCTTCCTTAGAGTCTCTGGTATTCAAGAGCTTCAGGTGTTCTTGGAACATTTCCTTGTTTAGCAGATTCCTTAATATTGTCATTGACCCTTCAAGGATCCTTCTATTTTCCAATTCCAATTTTCTGAACATTCCATTATATCTTTGCTTTGTTCCCTCAAGCTGCCCTTTGAATTCTCCTATTCAAAACCTACTACACAGCTGTAATAATAAAAAAAATTGTGGTGCTGGTGCTATGCCAGGCAAATAGACCAATGCAATAGAATCAAGAACCCAGAAATGGACCTATCTATGGTCAACTTATATTTAACAAGAAACTAAAACTAAAATGGGGAAATGACAAACTCTTCTTCAACAAATGGTGCTGTAAACATTGACAATCCTTTGAGCTCTGAAGCCTGCCCTGTCTTGAGCCAGTCTCACTAACTCTGACACACTTACCCCCAATGCCCCAGTTACTGTATCAATTCATCTCATCTGAGGTCTTTTTCTCCTGTGCTGACCCTCCACACTTCCGAGCATGATGGCCTCCAAGGATCAGTCCCTCCTGGCTACATGCTCAAAATATGTGAGACAGAGCTTCAAAATCCTAACCTCCAAGGAAAAACTTGGATCAGGCACAGCTTAGTCTCTAGACTGGCATCATTAATTTTCAGTCCTCTGGAAAGCTTCCTGACAGTATATTTACCTAATGGAATTTATCTTTTCATTTCCTGACTGTGAGTGCCTAGCATGTTGATTGTGGAGCTGAGCAAATTGAAATTGTTAACAACCTCAATCTTTTCTCCATCCATCATAGTGCAGCCAGTTTGCCCAGTGGTTAGAGATTTCCAATTACAGCTAGAAATTCACAATCTGGTGAGGATAAAATCATGGAAACAACTCAAATGTCCAACTACAATTGAATGGATTGAGAAATTGTGGTACACTCACACAATAGCATACTATGCAACATGTAGGAGCAATGATTTTGAAAATCACTATCTAACTTGGGAGGGACTAGAGAACACTATGCTAAGTGAACTACCTCAGTCCCATAAGGACAAATATTGTATAAGACCATTATTGTAGAACTGGAAAAGTAACTAGTAAAATGTATATAAGGATCCAAGAGGAAGGGGAGAAGAGGAGTGAGAATGGGGTGGGGGGAGTGTTAATCATAGAATCACACAATTTGATGGGTAGGGGAGTGGTGGGTAAAGGAAATTGGAAAGATCCAGTATTAAAAAACAATGTACATGAACTTTGTAAGCAAACCAGTATAAAATGAAAATTTTATTTAAGACAAAAAAAAAGAGAGATGCAAATTAAATTCACAATGAGATACCATCTTACTCCAGCAGCAGTGGCAAAGTGTAGCAGGTAAGCAAGCAATAAATGTTGGAGTAGATGTGGAAAGGTGGAACACTCATACACTGTTGGTGGGGTAGTAAAATGATACAAACACTCTGGAAGACAGTTTGGTGTCTCCTAAAAAAGTTGAACATAGAAACTCCATATGACCCAGCTATTCCACTACTAGGAATATATGCCAAAGAAATGAGACACAAATGGAAATGTGTCACCAATGTTCACAGCAGTGTTATTCACCATCGCAAGGTCATGGAAAGAGACAACATGTCCAACTAAAACTGAATTGAGAAAGTGTGGTATATTCATTCAATGGGATATTATGCAGCACTCAGGAGAAATTATTTTGAAGAATGCTACATAATTTGGGAGAGATTAGAGAGCATTATGCTGAATGAGCTAACTCAGTAAATAAGGATAAGTACTACATAAGACCATTATTGTAAAATTAGAAGGATAACTACTAAAACGTATATGGAGATCCAAAGGAGGAAGACGTGGGAGCAGAGGGGTGAGAATGAGGAGGGGCGAAATCACAGATTTGCACAATTTGGTGGATGGAGGTAGGAGTGGATAAAGGAAATGAAAAAGATCCAACAGGAACCTGAAAGATTGGTACATTCCAGTGGTGATTAATTATATAAAACGCATGGGAACGATCGTGTGAAATACAATGTGAATGAAGAATAGCCACTTCCTAAACAACATGCCTGTGAACTTTGAGAAACTGTAGGTTTCAGGTCTTTTGTTCATAGGGTCATTATGAGTCATGCTTGACTCTACAGCGATCAACAACAACAAGCTAACCTACATGAAATAAAATTTTTAAAAAGACAAGGATTCAAATTTTCCTACTTTACCCTTTGTTGTTGTTGATAGTTGTCATCAAGTCACCTGTGACTCATAGAGACTATGCACAACAACTCTTGAAGCCTGCGCTATTCTGAGCCAGTCTCACTGACTCAGACACACCTGTCCTCATTACCCCATTAATGTGTCAATCCATCTCATCTGGGCTCTTCCTCTTCTGCACTGTCTTATCACCCTTCCGAGCATGATGTCCATCTCCAAGGACTGGTCCCTCCTGGCCATGTGCCCAACATATGTGAGACAGAGCTTCAAAATCCTAGCCCCCAGAAAGAAACACGGTTTCACCTTTTCCAAGACAGACCTGTTTGTTCTTTTGGCAATCCATGGTAGATTCAATATTCTTCTCCAGTACCACAACTTAAAGGCATTGATAATTCTTCTGTCACTTTTAGCCATTGTCCAGCTCTCTAATGTTTAGCAAGTAATTGTGAAGACCATGGCCTGGACTGGGTGCACCTTAGTCTCTAGACTGACATCTTTGCTTTTCAGTACTCTGGAGAGGTCACTGACAGCAGATTTTCTCAGTGCATTTCCTTTTTTATTTCCTGTCTGCTGGTGCCAAGCGTGCTTATTGTGAAGCTGAGCAAGCTGAAAGTGTTAACAACCTCAATCTCTTCTACTTCTATCATGGTACTGCTAATTGGCCCAGGGTTGAGAATCTTTGTCTTCTTGATGTTGATCTTCAATCCATATTGAAGACTACAGTCCTTGACTTTCTGCACCAAATGCTTCAGGTCTTCCTTAGTTTCAGTGAGCAAGGCTGTGTCATCTGCTTATCAGAGGTTGTTGATGAGTCTTCTTACCTCTATATTGTTGTTATTGTGAAGTGCCATCAAGTAGTGCAGATCTCACAGAAACCCTATGAAGAAAAGACCTGAACCCTGTTCAATAACTATTGTCATATCTCATAAAATTCATAGAGTTTCCAGAAGCATATTGTTTAGAAAGTGGATGCCACTCCTGCTTGCAAGCCTATCTTAATCTGGGAATTCCACCAAGCACTGTCCATCATGGGTGACCATTATGACATTTGACACACCAGTGGCACAGTGTTCAGTATCACAGAAACCAAAGTAACATCTGTACAGGGAATTGACAGACCAGTGCTGTATCACTTGGAAGAATGTTCATTCCAAACACAACACCAGCTCATTGTTAGCGTATTTTAGCAAATCAATCAGCTCACATACAGTTGTGAATGAAATAAAAACAACCAAACAGTCCATACCCAACCATCAACCAAAACAAGAAGAACCCACCTTTCAGAATACAACAGCTTCACACGTAAGACTTTCTTACCCTTTAAGATGGAGAAATTTATACTTTGACTTTATACAGTATACAGGTTTTAATTCATTAATTGCATAGCCATTTGTGTGTGTATTTGTGTTTGTTTGAATATGTACTTGGCATTTTTTTTTTATTTCCATTCATTCGTTGTACTTTTTTCCCTGCTCACCCCTCGCCCCACCCCCCAGTTTGCTCTTCTTTTTGAAAAGTAAAAAGAAAAATTATTTCAATGTTGTATAATCCCTCCCCCCAAGTCCACTCATTCTGGACTCGTGTCATGACAATAAAACCTAATCATATATCCCTTTTAAACAGTTCTTTCCCTCATCTGCTTCAATGCAGTATACATAATTTATCCATCTTTCTCAGTCTCCCCCCAACACCAATGTCAGTCCTGTTTTACAACAGTGGCACTACGCAGTATTTATTTGTTCTTTTATGACTGAGATATTTCACTCAGCGTCAATTTTTTATGCTTTTATTTTGTTGGGTTTTTTTATTTTTTTAAATAAAATATTTTCATTTTATACTGGTTTACTTATAAAGTTTGTACACATTGTTTTTCACACCTAATCTTTCCCATATCCTTTATCTATCACACTCTACACCCATCATATGTACAACCATACAATTAATGCCCCCACACACATCACCATCCCTCTGCCTCCCCCTTGAATCCTCACTGTCATTCTAAAATAATGGTTTTATACATTAGTCCTGAGTTAGCTCACTTAGCATAATTCACTCCAGTCCCTCCCAAGTTAGGTGATTTACAAAATCACTATTCCTGCATGCTGTGTAGTGTTTCATCATTTGAATGTACCATAATTTCACAACCCATTCAGTTGTGGTTGGACATTTGGGCTGTGTCCGTGTTCTCGCAATGGTGAATAATACTGCTAGAAACATTGGTGTACAAGTAAGTGTCCATTTGTGCTGCAGTTCTTATTCTCCTTGGGGCATATTCCAAGCAGTGGAATAGCTGGGTCATATGGTTTTTCTATATTTAGCTTTTTGAGGAAACACCAAACGGCTATCCAGAGTGGTTGTAACATTTTACAATCTCGCCAACAGTATATAAAAGTTCCCAAGTCAACATATCCTCTCCAACATTTATTACTTGCTATCCTGTTAAACTTTGTCACTTCTACTGGTATGAGATGGTAGTATCCCATTGTGGTTTTGATTTGCATCTCTCTTTTTGTCAGTGATTTTGAGCATTTCTTCGCGTGTCTGTTGGCCATCCAAATGGCCAACATTTTACTCTGTGCAAGTCTTTCCATGTCTCTTACCCATTTTTAATTGGGTTATCAGTCTTTTTTCTTGTGGGTCCCAGGAGAATTCTGTAAACTTTGGATATGACACCCCTGTCAGAAACAGTATTGCCAAATATGATTTCCCAGTCAGTAGGGTTTTTTTTTTTCATGTGTTGAAAAATGTTTTGATGTGTACAAGGATTGAATCTTTAGGAAATACCATTCATCAATTTTTATCTTCTCCAGATTGAGCTTTTCTAACTGTATTTAGCCTTCTCTTTATACAATAGGCTAGGCCATCTAAAGCTTGATCTCAGTTTGTCTCTGATGAACTTTACATTTTGGGGCTTTACTCTCAGATCTCTGATCCACCAAGAGTGGATTTTTGTGTATTGTTTGAGATATGGATCCTGTTTCAGCATTCTACAATTAGCAGTCCAGTTTTGCCAGCACCATTTGTTTAAGTGGTTGTCATTTTCCCCATCTGACAGTTTTTCTTTCCTTGCCAAATATCAGTTGACCATAGATGGCTGGGTCCTTTTCTGGGTTCTCAATTCTGTTCCATTGATCTATGTGCCTGTAATTGTACCAGTACTATGGTGTTTTGGCTACTACAACTGTATAGTAGGTTTTGAGGTCAAGGAATGCTATGCCTCCCACTTCATTTTTGTTTTTCAGAAGTGCTTTGCCAATTCAGAGTCTCTTTCCTCTCCAAATAAACTTGACAATTTCCCTTTCAGTCTCCTTGAAAAATGAATTTGCTCGATGCTAGGACTTTTTAAGCTCCGTCTCACATAGTTGGGGCATGTGGCCAGGAGAAACCAGTCCTTGGAAGAGGACATCATGCTTGGAAATGTGGAAGAAGACCCCACAGAAGCACAAGAGAAGAAGACCCTAGAAGAGATGGATTGATACAGTGATAGGGGCAGTGGGAGGTGATGTGTTGGAATTAGTGAGACCGACTTAGGACAAGGCAAGGTTCAGAGCTGCTGTACATAGTGTCATTATGTCTCACAGTTGACTCGATGTTACAAAAAAACAACTGAGATTGTGTTGAACATGTAGATTGCTTTGGGTCGACTGGTCATTTTCACAATATTGAGTCTTCCTATCCAAGAAGAGGGCACATTTTCCATTTCTTTAGGTCTTTTATTGTGTCCTGCAGAAATTTTCTGTAGTTTTCTTTGTATGGATCTTTTGTGTCTCTAGATTTACTCCCAAGTATCTCATTTGCGGTTGGCTATTGTAAATGTCATTGCCTACTTGGTTTCCTTTTCTGATTTCTCTTTGCTAACACAGAGGAATCCCACTGATTTTTGTCTACTGATCTTATGTCCTGCCACTCTGCTAAATTGATCTACTAGAGCTAACAGGGTTTTTTGTTGAGTCCTTAGAGTTTTCTGTATCTTACAGTTTTCTGTTTCTGTATCACTATCATCTGCATATAGCAATAGTTTGACAAACTCTTTACCAATCTGGATGCCTTTTATTTCCTTTTCTTATTGTATTGCCCTAGCAAATACTTCCAATACAATATTGAATAGAACTAGTGAAAGTGGGCATCTTTGTCTGGTTCCTGTTCAAAAGGAAGATGCTTTTAGTCTTTCTCCATTGAAAATGATAGTGGCTCTTGGTTTTTTAAGATATACTTTTCACTATGTTGAGGAAAATGCATTCTATTCTAATTTTGCTGAGTGTCTTTATCAAGAAGAGGTGTTGGATTTTGTCAGATGCCTTCTTTGCATCAATTATATGGTTCTTATTATTTACTTTATTAATATGGTGAATTATGTTGATTGTTTTATTTTTTGTTGAACCCACCTTCCTGACCTGTTATGAACCCCCTTGGTCATGATGAATTATTTTTTATATGCTTTTGGATTCTATTGCCTAGGATTTTGTTATAGATTTCTGCATCTATATTCATTAGATATATTGGCCTGTATTTTTCTTTTCTAGTGGTATCTTTGCCTGGTTTGGGTATTTTTTGGTATTTTGCTAGCTTTATAGAATGACTCTGAGAGTATTCCTTTTTTTCTTTTTTTTTACTGTTTATAAGTAGAATTGATAATAGATCTCTGAATTTTTGGTAGGATTCAGCTGTGAAACTGTCTGGTCCAGGAATTTTTTTATGGGGAGTCTTTTTATGACTTATTCAATTTCTTTTTTGGTGACAGATCTGTTCAAATATTCTACATATGTCCTTGTCAGTCTGGGTAGGGCATGAGTTTCAAGGAATTTGTCTATTTCCTCCAGGCTTTTTAATTTATCAGAGTATAGCTTTTCATAGTGTCCTGACATTATTGATTTAATTTCATCTGGTTCTATTGTGATGTCACCTCTATCCTTTCTTAATTATCTGTGTATTCTTTTTTCTTCTTTTGTTAAGTTTTCCAGTGGTTTGTCAATTTTATTGACCATTTCTAAATACCAGCTCCTGGTCTTATTAATGGTTTCAATTGTTTTCCTGTTTTCTATCTCATTGAGTTCAGCTCTTATCATTTCTTTTCTTCTAGAGGATATACAATGAGAGTTGTTCTTTTTCTATTTTATGAAGGTTCTGAGTTAGATGATTGTTTTTCTTCTTTCTTCCTTTTTTTCATGTGTGTCTATTACTATGAACTTTCCCCTAAGAACTGCCTTAGGTGTATCCCAGAGCTTTTGGTATATTGTATTTTCATTTCTTTCTAAGAAGCTTTATTTCATTTTTTTATAACCCAATAATGTTCTAAGAGTTATTTAGTTTCCATGTAAGTGGTTTTGTAAGCTTTACCCTTCTGTGGTTTATTTCTACTTTTATGGCATTATGATCTTAGAAGATACTTCATATTACTTCAGTGTTTTAATTTGTTGAGGCTTGCTTTGTGTCCTAATGTGTGATTGATTCAGATAATATGATGTGCACTTGAGAAAAAAAGTCAGTTAAGTTCTAGTTGGGTGCAGTATCCTGAATACATCCACAAGATCAAGTTGCCTGCTTGTATAACTTACAGCTTCTGCATCTTTGTAAATCTTTTGAGTTGACCTATCCTTTGGTGATAGTGGTGTGTTGAAGTCTCCTATCACTATTGTGGTGCTGCTATTTCTTTTCCCAATTCTGTTAACCATTTTTACGTATTTTGCAGGTCTATCATTAAGTATTTTGTGGGTGAGTAAATGTTGACCAAGATTATATCTTCTTGATCTACTGGACTTTTAATCTGTATAACTATACAACCTTTAAATGCTTGTACCAGCATTTCTGGTTCCTGAAACTTCTGGAGATTTATAGTTCATTTTCTACTTTCCAGGTGGGTGATTATCTGAATAATCTCAGAGAATATCTTCAGTAGTTAGCATGATTTCATCGGTACAATGAAACTAACATACTACACACATCTTTAATAACCATGCTATGGTAAATGGCTCAGTGATACAGATGTTTCTGGCACAATACTGAGAACACTTATGATTTTCCAGGTGAAGGTAAAATGGACTTTAGTTTCAAAGGTATTTCCCTTGATATCTTCTGCTGTTTCTTTTTAAATCTTTGGCATGGAGGGAGGGTCTTGGGCTTAAGCTTTTTTGGGAATTTTCTTTTTTATTCTTTAGAAAATGCTAGTAATTTATGTAACAAGTGGACTTTGTTCTAGCAGAGTTTGGTGTTGTACACTTGGGTATATACACAGGAGACTTCAAGATAGTGCTATCTTAAATTCTACACAAAAATACAAAGGAAGAGTTTTGGTTTCAAAGTTACTATTTATGTTTACACATATAACTCTACACTTTTGGAGTGGAGAAAGCTTAAAAGAAGATGTAGAACTGAGGATGCCTTTGCATGAAGTGAGTTATTTGATCACAGCTTCTTAACATTAAGTCACAATAGCTCTGATTGCATACGCTTTCATGTCAACAGCAACCAAAGATTCCTCTGGTAGAATGAGGGAATGTTAATTCCTTGTGAAAGATGTCTGGGAATTCCCTTAAACACATGAAGCATGGACATACTGGACCTCACTCTACTTCCCTTGTTGCCTGACAAAGAGGTTTAATTGTAAGATTGTATTATAATTTAAAGTCTCATTAACAGGCAAACTTCAAGTTCACCTAATTTATACTTAGGTCAAGCACTGATACAAAAGAACATTTTTTTTCTCTTTATATTATGCATCACACCAGGGTTGAACAGGGGAGAGAGCAGTGAGGTGCTAGCAGGGCAGGGAGATGGAAACACATGAGCCATAAAAGGTGGGGGCACAACTAATACCAAATCTGTGAGCTGTGTAAGGCAAAAGGTCTTTCATCTGCTCTTTGGAGTACCCCATTCTTCCCTCCATCATCAGGTAATGCCTATTCTCCCAGAAGTTCACTGGCTTTATTAACAATTAGGCATCCTAGGCAAGAACATTCAGTCTCAGATCTGGATTAGAAACCCCAAAGCTCCCCAGACAGCTGAAGTCTGGGTTCTCCTTTTGTGCTCTTAATTCACACTGGGAACCTCAGAACTTTTCACATGGCAGCAATCTGAGACCACCTTCTTCCCTCCCCCATCAGACAATGTCCATTCTCCCAGAATTCCACCAACATTACTAACAGTCAGGCATCCTAGGCAAGACAGGACATTCAGTCCTAGATCTCTGTCAGAAACTCCAGAGCTCCCCAACCAGCCAGAGTCTGGGTTCACCCTTTGCAGCCCCAATTTGAGTCAGGAACCTCAGAGCTTCAACACAGCACCATTTCAAGACCACCTTCTTCCCTCCCCTTCAGATAACATCCATTCTCCCAAAAGTCCACTGGGTTCGTTAACAAGCAGGCATCCATGACAAGACAGGATATTCAAATAAATCACTCCAGCATGCCAAATCTAAAGGAGACATTGCCCCCACCTTGACAATTATTGAATTGTGACAGTAGTATGGTGCAAAGGAAGAACAGAGAAACTGAGCCACAAGGCAACAGTCCTAGAGCAGAAGCTCCTGGAATACTACACAGCACACAGGAGCAAAGACTATAATTTAAATGTTATAAATTACTACCTAACTTTGGAGGGACTGGAGAACATTATGCCAATTGAACTCACTCAGTCCCATAAGGACAAATATAGTATAATACCATCATTGTAGAATGAGTATGAGGATCGAAGGGGAGAAGGAGGAAGGAGAGGGTTTAGAATAGCTGGGGGTGATAATCATAGGATCTCACAATTTGATAGGTGGAGGTAGGCAAGAGTGAAGGAAACGGAAAGATCTGGTGTGGAAAACAATGTACACACACTTTGTAAATAAATCAGTATAAAATTTAAAAATAAAGAAGATGAAGTACCAAAAATCCTTCACTGACATAGAAGAATTTCATGAGACAACATATAATCAAGAGGCAATAGTGATGAAAGAGGATGTTCAAGCTCCTCTGAAGGGATTGGCAAAAAACAAGACCCCAGGAATTAATTGAATACCAATTGACGTATTTCAACAAACAGATGGAGCCCTGGACATGCTCACCAGGCTGTGCCAAGAATCTGGAGAACAACTACCTGGCCCACCACTGGAAGAGATCCATAGTTTATTGCCATTTATTTTTAAAGGAAAGAGTGATTTGATAGAGTGTGGAAATTATCAAACAGTATCAGAAATATCACATGCAAGCAAAATTTTGCTGAAGATTATCCAAAAACAACTGGAACAACACATCACCAGAGAACTGCGAAAAGTGCAAGCCAGGTTTGGAAGAGGCCATGGCACTAAGGATAGTATAGCCACTGTCAGATTAATCTTGCCTGAAAGTGAAGGGTACCAGAGGAATGACTATTTGTGTTTCATTGACTATGCAAAGGTATTTGATTGTGTGGATCACAACAAATTTTGACTAACCTTGAAAAGAATGGAAATCCCAGAACACTTGTGTTCATGCCAAACCTATACTCAGAACAGGAAGCAGTCCTTAGAACAGAGCAAGGAAACATTATTACATAGTTCAAAATCAGCAAAGGTGTCAGGGATTCAACCTGTATCGACACCTTTTCAATCTAAATGCAGAACAGATCACGTGGGAGAATGGACTTTATGAAGAAAATATGGCATCAGGATTATAAGAAGACTCATCAATAACTTGTGTTATGCGTATGACACAACCTTACTTGCTGAAGCTGAGGTGGACCAAAGGCATTTGCTGCAGAATGTCAAAGACTACAGTCTTCAATATGGTTTGAAGATCAACATCAAGAAAACAAAGATTCTTACCACCGGGCCAATTGGCAGCATCATGATAGATGGTGAAGAGATTGAGATTGTTAACCAGTTCAGCTTGCTTGGTTCCACAATCATTCTCTTGGTACCAGCAGTACCAAAAATAATTAACTGTCAGGGGCCTCTCCAGAGTGCTAAAGAGCAGCAATGTCAGTCTGGAGACTAAAGTGCACCTGATCCAGGCCATGGTCTTCTCAATCACTTGTTATGCATCAGAAAGCTGGATAATGACTAAGGATAATAAAAGAATCAACGTCTTTGAGTTATGGTTCTAGAGAAGGAATTGAACATACCATGGACTGCCAAGAAAACAACAGATCTGTCCTGGAAAGAGTGAAACCAAATTACTCCTTGGAGGCAATATTTTTAAACTCATCTCACTTTGGGCATGTTTCCAAGAGGGACTAGTCTTTATAGAAGGATATCATGCTTGGAAGGGTACAGGAACAGTGTAGGAGGGGGAACCTTGTATGAGATCAGTTGACAGAGGAACTCGGGTAATGGGGTAAGTGTGTGGAAGACAATGAGGTTGACTCAGGATAAGGCAGGGGTCAGAGCTGTTGTATGTAGGATCACTATGAGTCGAGATGACTAGATATCATGTAACATCAACTATTTGAAGTCAAGCTGTATTTATTCTAGTTCTTCAGAAGGATTGTTCTCAGCTATACAATGGGTTTACCCCTTGATTCTTTGCCTCTGTAGGAAAAACAAAAGAGAGGATGGTGACAGAATAAGAAAAGTCTGTTCTTAGAAGTTAGTGGACCAACTTGGAGCCCCTTGTCACAGTAGAATCCTCCCTCTAGAAAAATCATACTCAACTGACAATGCTCACGTATTTCATCAGTTTGGATTGTCTTTCTTCAGGTGTCCTAAGCATGTATTAAGACCTTTGCTTCCCTTCTCTTTACCAATTTCCTCCCAGTTTCAGCCACTGCTTATACCCTAGCAATAGCTTTTAATTCCAAATCAATATGGGTCACTTAAATGTATTCCTGCCTTCCTAAGACCCTTACAAGTTAACCTTGACTTCTGTTTTTAGTGTTGAAACCCACATTTTTAAAACATCCCTATCTTCTCCCC
Source organism: Elephantulus edwardii (assembly GCF_000299155.1). Lineage (NCBI taxonomy): Eukaryota > Metazoa > Chordata > Mammalia > Macroscelidea > Macroscelididae > Elephantulus > Elephantulus edwardii. The sequence goes on along the minus strand of NW_006399792.1, from coordinate 9,872,749 downwards.
TTTAGTTCTTTCCAGCCTCAGACTTCATAAATTATTTTAATCAAGCACCTGCATGTTGCCAGTTAATTTAAAGTTGCAAAATAAGCATTAATTCAGCTTTCTAGTACTTGAAATTCTTCCTGGCAGAGAAATAATTGTTGCAAAAACAAAATGAGAGAGGTAACTGACCCAGAATCATCTGCCCCAACCCCCAAAATTCACTCACCTCTGGCCTGAAAAACAAAGTGTACAGGGAAAGGAAAACAAAAAGCATTCTTAATAGTCCATAATTTATCCTAAAAGTCTTAAGATAAGTGATTCCTTGGCAAAGGGACATCATACTTGGAAAGGGGAAGGGTCAGCTAAAGAGAGGAAGACCATCAACCAATGGACTGACACAGTGCCTGCAGGAATGGGCTCAAATTTGTCAGGGATTGTGAGAATGGCACAGGACAGGACAGAGTTCAGATGTTGTTTATAGAGTCATTTTGAGTCGTGCTTGACTTGATGACACCTAAAAAGAAAGGGGGGAGTGAGGGAGGCTGGTGGCTGTTCTCAATTATGGGAACTAGTGTGTAGGTCTGAAAATGTGATGCTTCACAGAGATAATTTCCTGTGGTCCTACCCAGCTGATGATTCTCCCAGCTCATGTCTGAGGTCAGCCATGGCACTGTGCACTGTGCAGGCCAAGGCTGACCAAATGGTTGACCAAACCATGTGACCCCTGGTTCTGCTTAACTATACTATCTTTGTTTGGGCTATGGGGCAGCAGACAGAGAATTTGCAAGTTCCCTCTAGAAAAGGTTGTCACACACAAACAAATACCAGGTATGTGATTAAAAAGAAAGCTTATTGAGATGAATAAGAGTTTGTTAAGTAGAGAGAACTGTCAGAGATGCAGACTTGAGGTCTTCTCAAGAATAAAAAATACCCCAACAAGCATATAAAGAAATGTTCAAAATCCCTAGTCTGAGAGAGATGCCAATCAAGACAACTATGAGATATCATCTCTCCCCAGTAATACTAGCAAGATTTAACAGAACAGCAAGCAACAAATGCTGGCGAGGTTGCGGAGAGACTGGAACCCTTATTAACTGTTGGTGGGAGTGTAAAATGGTGCAACCACTGTGGAAAGCAGTGTGGTGCTTTCTCAAAAAAAGTTGCAACTAGGGATATCATTTGACCCAGCAATTCCACTACTGGGAATAACTTGATTTGTGCCACTATTAGAACCTCTACT
>NW_006399792.1:9816692-9870675 GCF_000299155.1 Elephantulus edwardii | reverse complement strand
TATTTTAGGGCATTATGTTTATCATAGGAGTGCAGAATGACGGTATGCAGAGTGGATTATATTTGGGAGGGTGTGCGGGGGGAATTCTGTACCAATGACGGAGTTTTTCTTTTGCTTTTCAAGGAGAGGAGCGAACTGGGGGTGGGGGGTGGGGAGAAAAGTGCAACAATGAATGAATGGAATCCAAGGTCTCTGTAGATGTTCACTGAAATTAAAAATAAAATAAAATAAAAAATTTTAAAAGAATAAAAAAGACCTTGGTTTGTGGTGAGAATTATTTAAGGGGTTTTCTTCTTGGTTTGATTCCTTCTTTTGTTTATTCCTCTGGTTGGGGAAGAAAGGTAAATCTTCCATATAGGGAGATTTCATACAATAATGTTTTCCAGACAGAAACGAAGGCAGATAAGAGAATGGCATGGTCTGACCCTGCTGCAGCAGGCGCACACATCCTGCAGCTGACTAAAGCTTACTTTATCAACCCCAAAACTGTCCTTGTCACCACGTTCCCTTTGTTCTGACTCTAACAGACTATGTTAGAGCAATGTGGCATCAGGATTGGAGGATGATTTGTTAAGAGCCTGCATTATTCTGACATCAGAACATTATTTGCAGAAAATAAAGGTTTGAAGCAGTCCTGAAGAACAAAGGCTACAGCCTTCTGTGTGGGTTATGGCTCAATGTCACGAAAAGGGAAATTGGACACAATGCCAATGACAGTATAACTAGGTGGCACAGACACCCAGCCCATTGCTGTTCCTGTTCCAGACCATGCAATGTTGTCAGCAGTAATCCAAAGAACACTTAGAAACATGGCATCCGGGGTGTTCACCACACTACTAGCTGTATTTCAGCCTCTCTATGACATTATCGCAGGCATTAAAGACCTTCTCCGAAGTGATAGAGAAATACCAAACATCAGCAGGAAATGTTCTCCATGGTTTCTTGGTGGCAACTGATGACACCCTGAACCATGGAGTGAAATGTGCACTTGGGCTTGTCTATTGCTTGGTCAGGAAACTGCAGCAAACCCCACTGGAGCAGATCAGGAAGATATTTAAGATTCTTTTTTCAGCCATTCTGTTTGCCTAGTGGTAAAGAGTCGCACTGTTAACCCAAAGGCACACAGTTCAAGTCCACGGGAGAAAGATGGACAATCTCCTTCCATGTGCTTTATTGCCTCTGAAAACCCACTAGTCAGTCAGTTATGGGTTGGTTCCAACTCAATGGTAAATAACAACATCAACATAACTTTCAGCTGTTAGGTCTGGAGTTAACAACTTAGACACAAGTCTAGATCCAGGAGAGGCGTCCTCTTGGCGAGCCACTAAGGGCTTTGACACTGTGATACTGAGAGTGCTACTCAGCCTCTCCAAAACTCATTCTCAGGTCAGACTGATTGCCACTCTTGCAGAGGTGACACATCATGATGAAATCACTTATAGAAGGAGGAGTGTCTCATGCTACATTCCTACCAAGAATTGGACAGGAAATAAAAAAGGTTTTTTGAGGTTTAGAGGCATTCACTTGAAAAGCACGGGCAAGAGATGTTCCCATACCTGTAGGTGTTCAGACTTGAAGACCATGAAATATTTGCTCTGATAAACTTTCTGAGTCGCTGTGAGGTTACTGACAGGAAGAAAAAGAAGGCTGATCCTTCCGTCAGGGATTAGAAAACAACCGAGGAATAAATGTCTTGCATCTCTGAGGAGGAGATAGATGCTGCTCTTGGCAAGCCACCAATAAAGTGAAGAATGTTAGATGCACACGGTGCTGAAGGTCATGAGCTTGTCTTCAGAGCAACAGAGCCGGAGCTAAGCCTTGCAACAACCCCTCCAGAGACCCAACAAGTTGACCTGATTAAACAACAACTAGCAGCTGTTTGTGGACCAGGATAAGAGAGTCAGAGGCCACAACTGATTTAGCAAAAACAAAACCGGATATCTCCAAATCTTGACCAATGGATAAATAGCCAACAGTATGATAGATCAAGAAAAGACTGAAGTTGTCAATGATTTCATTTTTTTCTTGGATCCACAATCAATTCTCAGGGTAGCCAAGAAGTCCAGGAAATTTCAGTCAAGAAATCAAAGAAGATTTGCTTACTGCAAAACTGCAAACTTCTGTCAAAGACCTCTTCAAAGTGCTAAAGATCAGGGATATCATTGCACATAGATCTAAGTAATAGTATTTTTAACTGTTTCATACCTATGTGAAAGGTGGGCCATGATTAGGGAACTTATGAATTGTGGGGTTGTACTGAGTATTCTCTTAACTGCCAAAAGAACAAATCAATGTGGGATGAAGTCAGAGGTTCCTTAGAACCATGGATGATAAAACTTCACCTTGTATACTTTGGATGTGTTATTAGAAGAAGCTAGTCCTTAAAGAAAGACATCATGCTGGGAAAGGTAGAAGGTCAGCAAGAGTGGAAGACCCTCAGTCACATGAACTGACACAGTGACTGCGACAATGGACTTGATCATGGCAGAGATCTTGAAGACGGTGCAGAATAGAACAAGGTCCCAATCTATTGTTGATAGGGTGGCCAGGAGTTATAATTGATTCAGCAGTGCATAACAATAGCAACAGTTCTTCTTTCTGAAAGGGTAGCAGAAAATAAATACAACTATATCCACCAGCAGTGAGAAGTTCAAGAACGGTAGTACAAAGGCTGTAGTACAAAGGCCAATTTCTGAAATAGTTATTATTCAAGTTAAACTTGGAGTGGAATTCATTAAATTCCAATTTGCTCCAAGCAGTGTATATAGTGTATATAGTACTAGCCCCATTTCTGGTCATAGCAGCCTACTTATTGTGGAAATGTGTGAGGCTGGGAGAAACTATGGACTAACATGGATAATGGGCAAAAGGCCAAGTCTTTTTCTTGCCCTTCCTTTCTTTCCAAATTAGGTCCATTAGTGCATTCCTTAGCAAAAAAAAAAAAAAAAGCAAAAAAAAATTTTTAGGGAGAAGCCATCTCAAAAGGCAAAAAACCTGTTACCAAGTCAGTTAGTTTCAAGCCACCCACCACTGGAGTTCTGGGAGGAGACTGTATTTCTGTCACAAAAATAGTAGGGCTTATGAGTCACTGTAAATAAGCAGACTTTGGTTTAAAAGCACAGCTCACTACAGACTCCACCACCCTAGAAGATTAAATCCCTTGCTTAGAAACTGTTGCCCTATACTTTTCTATATGACAAGAGATCATTCTATGGCCTTCACATTGCCCTACTGTACAATAGATCTAAGAACAATAGTCCACAGTGAGACCTTAACAAGAAATTCAGCAATACCAGGCGTCTCTCTTTCTAGAAGAGGCGCACAGGTCTGTAATGTCAATGGCACTGCGTTGAGCTGTTGAAGACTTCCTCTCTGATAGGAAGTTATTCCTGGAGAGAGTCTCCAAATTCCCAGAACCATCCAAGTGCTGCTTTTTTTTTTTAAAGATACAGGGTATTCTTTTAAGTTTTATAGCTTGTCCACTCAGGGATAAAGGTTGTCACTGGTCCACCTCGTCCTCACATCCACCACAGACTATGAGGAAAGACTATGGGCCTCCCCCTCTTTCTGCCAGGGATCCTAAGGTTGAAATAAAAAATAGTACCAAAATACAAAAATGCTAACGCACTGGTAAGAACTTGAAACACAATAAAGTGTTTCCGATATTGCTACAAATATGGGAAAAGCCATTTTGCGCCCATCCGTCCTAAAGGAAAATAGGGGTTATGGGATGGTGGCCTCAGTCCTTTGAGAGAGTACTAGGGGCTATTCCACAGAGAAAGCCCTAGAAGATTAACTCTGGAGAAGTGGAGGCCCGTGGGGTCCTCTATAGCCATTGCAGAGCCTGAGAGTGAGCCCCTTCCTTCACCCACAGTCTTATGCTAGTCTTTCTTGGCCTCTTTCGTAGGATGCTGCCTTCTTTTTTCTTCTCAGATCTTCCATGTGGAACTGCTCTGCACAGTATCCAGCAGCACCCTGGTAGGCATCAAGTGCCTTCTCCGAGTCCACTTCCTTCTCTTTCTAACTTTTCAGTAACAGCCTGGCCATAGGAGGACTTCATATTGCCTTTCTATCACCCCACATAGATGCAGGTGTGTGACACAAAACCGTTAAGATCCAGACTGACAAATGAGAATCTATAGAACCTCAAATACATGGTGGGCCTTTGGCTGGTCTACCATCAAAATGGAAAGGGACTTGTTTAGGAGACAACAATTCCATGTGCTAGGTGGGCCAGCCTGGGTATTAGAACATCAAGTCCTTGTCAGGTTCAACGAGGAGCAGCAATCCCAAGTTCTACAGCTCCCCCATCCCCACTCCTGCTGTCCAGAGAAGAGGAGATATTGCAGCAGAGAAAAGGGGGGGCGGTGTTAAGAGTAAAGGGGTTGAGATGTTTACCCCCAAGAATTGCAGGAAGAACTTGGAGGAGTTAGGCCAACACAGGGGCACCACTAGCCCTATGAATGGCTAAAGCTAGGGCAGCAGGATGACTGCCTTAACACTGGACAAGTCCTGTTACCGAAGGTCCTTGAGGTCGATGAGTGGCATGGCATGGGCACTGGTATGGTCTGAAGGTGAGACTGTAGGGCTGTCTAGGTAGAATCACACAGAAGACTGGGTTAAGATTAGCGGTCCAGAGTTACTCGGTGCTGCTCTCAAGATCTTTCCTAAAAGCACCCAGAACATTCAGGGGTGGGGGTTAAAGAAAATGTGTGAACCTCTGTAAGAATGTTGAACTCATGGAGCACCCAGTAAAGAAGGAAAAACAACAAGAAAACAGGTTTCTGAAACAATCTATTCAAGTAAACTGGGTTGGGGGCTAACTCTCAAATGTGTTTCATTAACAAGATTCCCATGATCCTTTGTGCTCTTTATTGGAGCATTAGTACTAGAGTCGTCTAGCTCCAAAGGAGACCTCCACAATGCTGCCTATGGACTTTTGAAGGCTCACCTCTACCATTAACAGTCCCATAACTGTATACCATTACACCCACAGAGCTCTCCCCAAGGAAGAACAGCACGGCACACAGGGTCACAGTTATAAGACAGAGCTGAAATGAGACACAGTTCATCCCTCTTAACCAGTTCGTGACACTGATAAGTCATTGCCTCTCTCAGGGCTTCTCAGGACCTCACAATTTCCTCAAATAGCAATGGAGAGATCCTTCCATGATCGATACCACCTAGCGACATCAAGTGTTTGTAAGGTAATTGAGCACTGGTGTCACACCTGACTAATGCATGGATTAAAAATGAACAATTTCAAGGAAGGATAGGAAGTAGCATGGAGTACACCTCAAAACAGGAGGGTTCTCCTTGGCAGGCCAGCGCTTGAGCTATTACATTACCAGGGCTCCAGAGTCAATCATTATGAAGGAGTTGGAATTAAATGGAAAACAAATATTTGCATCCTCTGACCTTCCAGTGAATTCCATTAAATTCCTAATAAAAACAAAGTGCCCCATGTCCTACTGGAGGGAAGCCATCACAATGGCTCCAAATCATGACCTCCTGGTCTTTATACATCTAGTATTACCTCCCCTGAATTTGAATTGTACTTTAAGCCTTGGTGGCCTGGCGGGGTAAAGAGTTGTGCTGCCAACTGAAAGGCAGGCAATTCGAATCTGCTAGCTACTCTGTGGCAGAAAGAAGAGCAGTCTCTTCTTGTACAATTGCAAAGTCAGTTGTGAGTTGGTTTGCACTTAACAGCAATGAGTTGAGTTCTAAAGGTTAGGGAACTAGGATAGGATAATGGTGGCTTCTATTTTCTCTCCCTTTCTTCCTTCATACTCTTTATCTTTGACTCTGCCTCTCTCACTCACACTTTTCCACCTGGGAAGCAGCTTGCGTGACTGACCTACTCTCTGGAGAGATATAAAAGAAAACAACAGAAGGGTATTGAGCATCCCAGTCCAATAGTTCACAAGACACTGCGTCCTGTTTATCACATGGAAGTGAATGGGACTCCAGGCTTAAATGAGAATGTGAAGCAGAGGCATCAGTGTTTGTACTGGGAAGTCACCATGTTTGGGGTAATAGGGTTACAGTGTATCAGTCCACCAGGCTCTGAGGCCTGTATTTTCCTCTTCTACCCCTCTTTCCTCTCTCCTGAAAAACTTACTTCTGTTGTAATAGCAGCTATCTAATCTGCATTATGGACAAACTTGGTTCTACCTGCAAGTGTCTGCATCACTATGCCTTCTTCTTAGCACACTGTCCCCAGATTAATGCAGGGTTGACCCCTTATCTAATTCTTGTAACACAAAAATGTCAACTCAATGAGCCCCCCACCCCAGCCCTAAGAGGATCTTTCCTTATTGTCTCTGTAGAACTTAGTTTGTTGTTTTTCCTCTTGTTTATGTTATCTGTTTTCATGCTTTTGTTCACCTAGCTGTCACACTGTGATCTTCTGGGGACATGGGCCACATGGGTCTCTTTCGGCCCCTATCCACGGTCTAGCATTAGCACCTGTCACACATGATACTCATTTTTGGATTAAAAAAATAAGAAGATCTTAGAATCTAGTCCCACTTCTGATCAGCTTAGATTATAGACATGGGTGGTAATATGGCTGTGTATCAAATCAAATCGACTCACAGCCGACCCTCTAGTAAATTTTTAGAGGCAGTAAATCGCACAGGAAGAGACTGTCCATCATCTCCCGTGGAGCAGCTGATGGATTTGAACCATGTGCCTTCAAGATTGCAGCACAGCTTCTTACCACTAGGCCACCAGAGCTCCCTAGGATGGTAATACTACAAGGTGCATATCACAGGTAGGACGTTGCCAGAACAACATTAAATGACTGGCCTCTACCTCACTTGCTCCAAAGAAACTTAGTAATAGCCACTGAAAAAAGCAGGTACACTTACTCCCTAATGACTAGAACCGTGCTGCACTCTCAGCACAAAACCTCACCACAAAACTCACACCTTTGTTCAGGTGTTCCCTGGACAACAGCTCTCCTGAGCTCTAGAAGGGCTTGTCCTGATTCCAGTGATCCAGAGCAATGACTAGAGGTCCGGGCTTTGTCAATCCAGCAGTTCCCATCGGTGTCGGCAACCTAAGTAGCTGCCTGGGAACCTTGGGATCCACATCCTTAATCCTGAAGTTTCTCCACTTCCCACACTGTGAACTGTGGGCCTGTGGCTAGGACACTTTCATAGTAGAACTACCCCCAAAACCTCACTCTTCTCTCTCATCTATCTCATGGGTGCCATTTCCTCCTCTGGCTACACCCTTGTGACTCATCCATGCAGTCAAAGTGCACGTACCTGGGTTTGTGTGCACAAGTGGGGATGCTGAGAGAAAACAGCCCCACTACAGGGAAGAGGCATCTAGGCAAAGGTACAGCTTAGTTATGGCATATATGCCAGGAGCCCTGGAGGCCACTGTTGGGGATGAACCTCTGAGCAGTCTTTATTCACCACCGCAGTTTCTGTCATCAGCTGTGAGAGATCATTCTGCAAGTCAGAATTAATACTTCTGTGTTGGAGAGCCTTTAAAGGTGAAAACAGCCTATGCAATCTTGCTTTACCGAGTGCAGAAAGAGAAGAAACTAGGGGAAAGGGTCTTTGAGCACATCTTAGATTCCTTTTCATCAGTGAAAGGAAAAGTTGCCATTCTCAGGAAGTGCCATCATACATCAAGTAAAATATTAACAAGCTTTGCTTCTGTATTTTTTCTGATATTAAAGGAAATTTATCTAAAAGATAGTGTCAGGGGCTGTCATTGGACAGGAGCACAATTTCCGTTTTTGCTGTAGGAACTGTTTACCTTTATAGTCATTCCTCTGTTCCTAGAATCTCAGCATTTTAGGATTATGTGTCAGGAAAACCTTCCACCATGTAAATAGACGACCACAGGACAAGTAAATTGTAATCTTTCTTCTCTTTTAAGTACATCCAAACTCTATGCCCTGGTTATAGTCCCTGTTTTCTCCGTTCCACTCAGTTTCCAAAACTGGATAATGAAAGGTTAGACCTGGAGCTGCTTAAGCTCTATCAAAGCTAGGATTCAGGCCATTCAGGGACATGCGGAGGGTCCACATTGCCGGTGAGCACTGACACACCCATTCCTTACTGTGTTGGGGACGTTAGGAGGCCACGGCGCAGGGAACCCAGACCAACGTCCACAGCCCTGCAGTAGCCTGCAGATAGCACGTGCTCGTGCTCGCCCAACGCGCTCGTGCACCAACTGATCCACGCTGGTTAACGGCCCCACGTGATCCCGCCCTCCCCACCGGCTCTGTAACTTCCAACCATCAACAGGGTCTAGAGAGCCAAAATCTCTCCAAGGAAAAGTCGCTGATGCTGTCTGTGTGCAGGGGCCTCAGGGAAGGGTCGTACAGAGCCCAGAGACACCTACTATCACCCACACCCTGATCCGCTTTTGGGAGCGCCCGCTAAAAGAACCGAAGAACCGCCAGCGCTGTTCCCCCTTCCTGCCCTGCCTTCACATCTCAGCCTCCCTGAGCTCCTTGGTGCACCAGACCCGGTTACCTTGTCTCTGCCACAGACTGACTAGAGCAACTGCATGTCAGCAGTCCCCTGCAACACCTAGGTCCCAGTGAAGGGAGAAAGCTGTGGGGCCCGAGAGGGGCCATTATGAGGTGTGTCAGCAAGCACTGGGTCTTTGGTTTTGTGAAAGTCACTCTTCTCTTCACTCTCATCCATGCCCAAGCTGCTCTCGGACAAGGTTCGGAGCTGTTGTGCATAACAGGGTCGCTGTGAGTCAGGTGACTTGACAGTGCGTAACAACATCTCACACCATACACAAAAACCAACTCAAGGTTGTTGTTATTATGTGCCGTCAAGTCGCTTGCGACTCATAGCGACCCTATATACAACAGCCCTAAACTCCGCTCTGTCCTGTGCCAATCGCACTGTCTCTGACACTCCCATCCCAATTATCCCAGTCACTGAATCAATCCACCTCATAGAGGGCCTTCCTCTCTTGCGCTGTCCCTCCACCCTCCCAAGCATGATGTCCTTCTCCAAGGACCTGTGTCTCCTCACAGCATGTCCAAAGTATGTTAGATGGAGCCTCAGAATCCTTGCCTCCAAGGAGCCACCTGGTTCAACCCTTTCCAGGACAAATCTGTTTGTTTTCCTAGCAGTCCATGGTATTCTCAATACTCTTCTCCAGCACCACAGCTCAAAGGCATCAATTCTCCTTCTATCCTCCTTGGTCATTGTCCAACTCTCTGATGCATAACAAGTGATTGCGAAGACCATGGCCTGTATCAGACGCACCGGTAGTATAAAAGAAAAACCTATAAAGACCGTCAGAAGCTTTATCTATGTAATGAATAGACTTTCAAACATAGCCAAAAATACACTCCCAGAAAAGGATAAAATAAATTAATGGCACCTTCTAAAAATCAAATACTTGTGTGTATCCACAAAATTTCTCCAGTAAAGTAAAAACAAAGTTCACAGAGAAGAAATGTTTGGCAATAACATATCTGACAAGGGACTCAGATGTAAAATTTATAGAACAATTCATGTAGCATCTCCACAAAAAAAAAAAAAGCAACCACCTGCCAAATGGGCAGAAGATAGTAAAACACTCTTTACCAAAAAGGATATTCAGATGGCAAGAAAACACATGAATAAATGTTCCAGATCACTAGCTATTAGATGCAAGTCAAACAACAGTGTGATATCTCACCCCAGAAATAATAGTAAAGTTCAACAGAATGACAAACAACATCCTCTAGGCAATAATGTGGAGAAATTAGAATTTCCATCCACTGTTAGTGGGAATGTAAAATGGTCCAATTTCTATAGAGGCAGTCTGGCATTCCACTACTAGGAACTTACCCTAAAGAAATCAGAGTGGCACCACAAACAGATGCATGCATATCTTGGGTGCATTGTTCCCAATAGCAAGGGGAAGGAAGCAGCCCAAGAGCTCATCGACACACGAATGAATAGAAATAGTGGTACCTCCATATAATGAGTGCTTCACAGCACTGAAAAGCAGTGAAGGACTTTTGAAGCACCGCACAACCTGCACAGGTCTAGAAGATATTAAGCTGAATGAAATTATTCAATCACAAAAGTATAAATACAGTATAAGACACTATGGTTGTGGGGTGGGGATGGGAAAAGAGAGAAAAGAATGGAAAGACAATAATATAATGGAATAGACATGGAAAATCAACCTGAAATGAATGGACGATCAGACATTGTGTTGCAAGTAATAATCTGGAAAAAGGGCATGTGTAACTGAATGGAAGGAGGAAGGAGGCAAAAATAGAATAAAGAAATGTTTACACAGAGATAGAAATAATTATGGAGGGTTGGCAGGAAGTGGAGGGAAGGAGGGAGACAGAGATTAGTGAATGGATAGGTAAGGGTGAAGGGAAACAGTATGGCAAGTCTTCTTTCTATGCAACATTGAAAAGAATGACATCATTCAATTGTAATTAATGTCATAAAACTAAATGTATATAAGTAAATGAAACCCAATTCTTTAAAAAAGAAAAGAAAACGAAACTAGATAGGGGGGGAAGGTTAGGAAAGGCCCTCGAAAAAAAGAATATGAAGGAGTCAGCCTACATTTATTCTCAGAATAGCCTTTGCGTGTAAGGTACCTGTTCAAGGTGTTCAATACATGTGTATGAAATTGAAAAAAATTATCACTAATAAAATAATCCTGTGAAAAATTTAAAAAACACCACCTCATAAAAGCCCCTTTATGAAAGTAAAGGGGGAGGGGGAAAAACCCAAATTACTAATACCAAGTCAGAACAACTCATAGCTGACCCTCCAGTGAGCTTTTAGAGATTAAATCACAAAGATTTCTCTGCTATTTTCTGTGGAACAGCTAGTGGATTTGAATCACCTGCCTTTGGATTACAAGCACAATTCCACCAGAGTTCCCCTAAAAGTGAAGACTATCCCATGTATTTATCCATAGTGTCGTTAAGGTTAAATGAGAGAATAGATTTAAATTTAAACTAAATCAACCAACAACCAAGTATTCTAGAGAATATTTTCTCACTTGCCATAGCTTATCTGCCTTTTTAAAAAAGTGTATAAACAGCCTATTTGTATTTAACAGAATGCTCGGTATTTTAGAAGTGAGTGGTGGGTTACTTCCATGTGGATAAAGATTCTCATATTGACAGAAATGATTCTCCCTCTCTGTAAAGAAAAGAGTCCATCCTCCTGAATCATCCATTCACCAGAGCCTTGAGTCCAGGAATGAATGTGAGAGGTTTCTAGTCACTGAGGCTCCCCTGTGTGCACTGACCTCCTTTACCCTTCTGTGGTGGTCAGGCTGGGGCTGATGCAGCCTTGCAGCTCAGGAGGCCACGTGGAGGGGAAGGAGCAGCAGAGTTATTCTTGCTGAGCCAAACTTCCCAGGGCTCTAAGGACATTCTGCACCTCTTCCAGGCACCCCAGGGTCCTCTTCAATTCTACTACCTCCTCTTGCTAGAAAGCATTTGGCACACTCCTCCTTAAGGTCCTGATGGAGTTTTCTTAGAACTGATCTCCTCCTCAAACTCTTGGTAGAAGTCCGTCCTTGCATCTCTTGATCTGCAAAGCCTTTTTCTTCTGTCTGTTTTTTTATAATGAGCACAGTTCTCTGCATAGTCATCCAAAGGATCAATCAGCTTGTGCAGAAGCTGACATTTTTCTTCACTATTTTTGATCACTGATAACTTGCATCCTACAACCTGTGTTTTCACCCTCCCCACCTTCTCTTTGCTCATCCTTGGAATTCCTCAGGAACACAAGTTCTCAAATAAATAGACAAATGCTCACAGAAGCTCTATGTAACTTAAAAGGAGACACAATAAAAATATCCATCAACAGATGATGGACAAAACGTGATCCATTCCTACAATATGTTAACATTGAAAGAAACTGAATGCTGACAAATGCTTCAACATGGATAAATCTCAAAAACCTAGGCTAAATGAATGACATAAGACAAAATTATTTTGCATTTAAATGTGCATAGTATGTAAATCTATGGATGTGCAAAACTAATTAGTTGTCATGAGTTTCAAGTGAGTGAGCATTGAGGGTCATTGTTTAAACCAGTGTGGAGGTTTCTGTGTAGTGACAATAGTGACTTATTGGTGATGAAGCCACCAATTTACAAACTTTAAAACAATGAATGAGAAATTTTATTCATTTTCAACTTAACTTTTAAAATAGACTAAACTTGAAAGACTATAAAAATAGAAATGCCATAATAAAGCCAAACAAATGTCCTTTCACAGGTGAGGCGGGAAGGTTTTTATGAAACAGTCAACACCAGATGGGGCTCAGAAGCTTTTGTGGAGGACGTGCTGAAACTGGCTCAATTTCTGATGTCTGTGGTAGAGCTTCTGATGGTGCAATTAGTGATAGATCTGTCTAGTATTGGTATTGGTTCAAGAGCGGAACCTTTCTCAACTGGTAGTACTAAACTGGAGTCTAGAAGTAGCCCTTCATGTAGTTCTTATTCCAGAGCAGGCTCTACCATTGCATAGGTCCAGTGTCCCTCCAGTGGAGTTAGTGCGGCTAGCTTTGGAGGCAGCACGTGATATGCTTCTGATTCTGTTTCAGCCTGGTTTTCATGCTGGCGATGAGGTTGAAATAGCTGCTGACAAGCCTGGTTTAAGGTGTTGTAGGAGCCTTACTACTTCACCTGGTAATAATAGAGCTATTTCTGGAGATAGTCTTATATCTTGAGGTCTTTGATACCTACCCCTGGCCCTGGCACTATAGCTGCTAGAAGATAGTTCAACAATATGCTTCCTTTCCTAGTTCCTTTACAATGAGAGAACTAAAAAGTTGGCATAAAAAGAAGCTCAAGCCCCAGAATCCCCCACCATTACCAGATTGCAATTGGCCAGAGGATGAGTCTGAAGTCACTGTGAGTTCTGCCCTCGGCCCACAGAATAGGCTTTTCTCCACATGACCCTGCCTCTCACTCTTTTGCATCGGGTTTATGCTCATATGGCCAGTTCTCCTCACCCTCCAACTGGATCATCCCAGGTTTTCTAGCTGGGCAAGAAACAGGTGGTCATGGTACACAAAGTCCAAATTCGTTATATTCACCTGCACATACACTTCCAGGAGCTTAAGTAAAGCTCAGAGCCTTGGAGGAGTCCCCCAAGTATTGACTCTGCCAGGATTTCAGAATGAAAGAGATGACACTGGGGTGAGTGATGAAGGGTATGGTCATGAACTTGGGTTTTTCTACACACCTCGTTTCCATAGCATCCCTAAAAGGAGTTGAGTCCTATTAGGTTCTGGTACCAGAAGAAGCCCAGGATCCAATGTTTTTGAAAAAAACTAACAAGTTCTGTATGGAGAAGTTTGCCACAGATAAAAGTGAATAGTATCAGGTTTATTAATGAAAGAAGAAACACAAACAGCCAAGCATAACAAACTGTCTAAGAATCAGAGTCCCTTCTTACGAATGAGAAGGAACAAAAGTTCAGGGGCAGAATTCCAGTATTTATGGAGGATTCTCCCTAATCTTAATTTTTTTTAACCTTTCCAATTAGTGACTTTTTGCTGATTGGTGGTGAGAAGCCACACACTCTTCTGAAAAAAGTGCTGGTGTTTATGAAACAGAAGGTCACAGCAGTTGCTGTGTTTCTCCAAGGTTGCTGTGCCCCTAGTTTCAAAAGCAGAGCTAAGGAGTGGGGAGTGGGCACTTGTCCAAGGCTGAGGGTGTGTTTGAACCTCACCTTGCTTTCCTGCTTCTTCCTTGAATCCTCATCTCCATGTTCCCTTTGTTTTCTCTGTCTCTAATAGATCCCTTTTGCTGTCCTTCCAGACGCCAGTCACACACAGCTGCACCTCAGAGACAGTGGCTAGACTTGTCACTTACAGACCAAAGGAATAACACAGAGCTTCAGTTCCACAGACCTCTAAATTCAGAGGTCTGATTAATACTTCCTAAGGAAGCCTTCTGCAGAGTCATTCACACCATGGTAAGAAAAGGTGTGCCTACGTGTTTACCACATGCTGTGGGCACACCTTTGTGTCCTACATTAGTTCTAGCCTCCTGTCGCAGTATACTCAAACCTTCAGGAATTCTAAACCTAGAGGTTGTATGCTAGCAAACTTGATTTTTTAGGTACATGTTAAAGTTTCCTCTCCCACTAACAACTGTTCTTCCAAAAGCCCCCATAGCTGAAGTTCAGCATGTTCAAGAACAACTTTCTAACCACACTTTCTGTTCTGGTTCAATCAGGGAGCAGCCAGCACAGCTGTGAGGGGACAGTGAAGGGACAGATCTGAAATCTCCAATAAGTTACTTCTGTTATTAGGCTCTCCAAGTTATCCAGGCTCCACCCCCACAATTTTAAGAACCTTTCCTTCCACAAGGAGAGCCCCTGACTCATTTCTTAAATGAGAATCTAGATGTGTGTGCAGAGCCCCAGGCAAAGGAGCCCCACCTCCTCCCTCCCTCACCTATGATGACAAGAAGGGTCTCCGCTTCTCAATTAAAAGTCTATTCAAAATTAATAGTGATCCTGTGGTCCACTTTTCCTTTTATAACTGGATGAAGAGTGATAATACCACATCTGATGAATTATGGGCATTTCCTGCTTACCATGTCTAGCACCCCTGTCTCTTTTGAAGCGTAATGATGCTCCTGGGACATTTTCTGCTCTGCACTGTTCATTGAATGATGCTAAGAGGCTAGAGTAGTATCTACCTATGTATTTTGTTGAATGACTAACATAACAAGCACCTTCCCTGATACCTGAGTGAGTCTGAAGTCCTTGTGTTAGTCCCCAAAGGTCTATGTTTTAGCTACAACAAGGAGGACCTACTCTATGGATCTCAATCCCACTATATAAATGGGAAATAGTTTCCCCAAGGGCATGTTGTCAGTGAGGAATGAGGCACAGAGCTACAACGTGAAGAGATAAATCACAAATGTGAATATCCTCTGACACTTTAGGAAATTGTCCTAAAGAGATGAGCTAACTATTTGCATGACTTGTTACATGTGGTCCTGATAAAAACCCTAGCAGAATGTTGTTGTTGTTGTTGTTGTTGTTGTTGTTATTGTTGTTAAAATTGGTTCCAACTCTCCAGCAGGTGTTTAGAGGCTATAAATCACAGGCTCTAAAAGATGGGAAGAGATCGTCCATCTTTCTCCCATGGAGTAGCTAGTGGTTTTAAACTGTGAGCCTTTAGTTTGACAGCTAAATGTCTTACTGCTAGGCCACCAGTGCTGATCTTCTTAACTTCCCACTTATCCATGAAACTGAACCTCAGAGAAGTGAAGTGGCATTCACAAGTGATACAGCTAGTAGGAAGCAGTGTTTCCACTGTGCTGTGTAGAGCAGGACATGCACCTTTGGCAAAATGGGACCAGAATCTGCTTGATGCTATTTTCCGGTTCTAAAGATATATAGGAGTGTATCTACAGAGGAGTAGGTTACCTCCAGGAAGGAAGGCTGGACATCAGGGGCTCTACCAGCTTCTCCAGCGAATCTGCCTTGATGGTCCGTCCACATGATACAGATTTCTTCCAGGTCTAGGGTCAGCCAATGGACAAAATGGGATGGGACAGAGGAAGAACACAGAATCAGAATCAGTACTCTGAACCTTCCCCCGCTGCCTCCCAGGCAGGTCAAGGGCCAGAACTTGGAACAAGATCCAGATGCTCAGGGACTTTTGGTGGGAGATGGAGATTATTTTCTCCAACAGAAAATAGTTCTGTTTTCAAAGTAAAAGTTGACGTGGGAGATAAAGGCAATATTAGGAACCTCCAGTTATTCCTAGTATCTCCCTGTACTAAGAACAGTGAGCCCTCACAAAACATCCCCGTTCTAGAGATGACAAAACAGAGGCTTAGCTATGTCAAGTGGCCTCTCAGAGTCATATGGTCAGAAAGCAGTATCCTCTGATGCTAGTCATTCCTTGTGTGCCACATAAGACTGACATGAGGAGAAGGGTCTGGTGCAAACTTCCTCTTTTCCCTGTTAGAGATACTGCATAGGGCAGAGTCATTCTATGAGATTTCTTTTCAATGCAAGAAAAATGCAGGATTTTTTTGTTGTGGTTGTTCATTAAGAGAAGTGGGAGGGCAGATCCCAGAAATCCCTGGCTTCCCAGAACTGCTGGGCTGGCTGACAGCCGAGGCTTGTCACACGTCTGCAGCTGGAAGGTTGCTGATCTGGGTCCCAGTCTGACGCTTGGAGGGGTCCGAATTGGGTTGTTGTGTGGATCCAGTGGGGCTGGGGTGACAGGATGGTGGAGGAAGAGGAAATGGAGTTCCTGAAGGAGCTGGAAGTAGCTCACACCCGAAGTGCAGCTCGCCATAGAGCAGCCAACAGAACCCAATGGAGCAGTTCTACTCTCATTAATACAGAAAATCTCTATGAACTGGAGTCAACTTGATGGCAATGATTTCGGCTTTGGTTTGGTGTTTCCAGGACTGTTTAATCCTAAGCATATTTGCACATCCCAAGGATGCCAAAACACTGGAAAAGGTTTTGGAGTTCAGGCCAGACTGTTACTCGTGCATGCCTCCATCTTCCAGAAAATAATACACAGCTTAGTTGCTCGTTGGACCTGTTGTTGTTTGGTGGTCTGTAGTCAACTGCAACTCATAGTGATCCTATGAACAACAGACTGAAACATTGTCTAATGTGCTCAAGCCCATTGTTACAGTTACTATATCAGTATGTCTTTTGCTGACCTCCACTTTTCCAAACATGATGTCTTTATCTAAGAACTGGTGCCTCCCAGCAACATGCCCAAAGTAGTAGGTGAGATAAAGTTTGACTATCTTTGCCTCTAAGGGCCACTATGTCTGCACTTTTTTCAAGACAGATTTGTTCTTTTGACAGCTTAATGTGTGTGCTCAATATTCTTTATTAATACTACAAATACATCACTTATTCAATACAAAAAGAAGTGGGAGAGGCTTTTTCTGCTCATTATTTTTTAATTAAAATATTGAATGAATAAGTCAGTATACAAAATGGATAAGTGGATTATTTTGTTGTTGTTATTCATAAAAATCACAGCACAAACGTATTCCAATTCAAGTTCTTACGTGTACAGTTTAATAATGCTGACCGTGTTCTTCAAGCTGTACAAAAATCACCTTCCTTCACTGAGTCATTCCTTTCCATTAAATCACTATTCCCTACATTTTCTAGTTTTTCAAATTGCTGTTGTTAATACAATCTCATTTTAAAACACACACACACACACACACCCCAAGAACAAAACACCTCATTAAGGGAAGTTTTGGTCACCTGAAGCTGTGCTAATCCAAGATGTAGCCAAAGGTAAAGGTCCAGAGATTTCAGGATGGGGGGAAAAAGAACCCCACTGGAACGAGGATCTGAACATACCACCCAGGTAGGGTGAATCCAAAGAGCCAAAAACAACTGAGAAGTGGCTCAGCTTCTGGGGTGGGGGAGCAACTGAACATCACAGCCACCCTGCAGTTCCCTGGCCACCTGGACACCATTCTGGCAAAAATTTAGGATGATAACACTTGGGCTTTGGATGATATAGGGATCAGTCACCATAAGAGACTGCTGGTGATATGTAACAGCTACAGCTCTTCTGTTGTGTTGGGTTTTTTAAACATTTTTGTTTTATATTGGTTTGCTTACAAAGTTTGTACACATTGTGTTTCGCACTATTCTTCATCCGTACTGTGTTGCATACAAGCATTCCCATTCAATAACTACAGCTCTATGGAAAAGAGTCTGGCTCTTGTAACCCTGACACTAAATGTGCATACCCTTCAACTCAGCCTCACCCTTCTTGGAGTCAATCCTGAGTGGAATCCAGTAGATGAGGACACAGTAAATGTTCACTCCAGCCCTGCTGACAGGATAGCGGAAAGGAATCATGAGAGTCACCACCAACAGTGGAAGGTTCAGTCACTGAGACAACTGACCACCCTTCTGGAACATGAATTAAAGTAGCAGAGCAAGGTGGGGTAAAATGAAGCCAAATAAGTGTGAGGAGGATATATGGGAGATAGGGAACAGGCAGGGTTTCAGGTTTGAGAGTTAAAGACTAAGCAGAAATAAAAGGCCCCTAAATATGAGTGGGTCAACAGCTGTAGATAGTATTAAAAATGTTTCTGATATTGCTACTCATGTGGGAAAAGTGCCTTGACATTTGACCAAGACTGAGATGGGTAGTAGGATGACCTGATCCCTTTGGGAAGGGCCTAGGAAGCATTCCAGAGAGAAATTCCTGGGAGGCAGCCAGGCTAGAGTGTACAGGGCATATCTGGTGCCCAGAATCATTTGTGTTCATCTTTGAAGTCTAAGAGAGGAGCCACCCTTCCCATATTCAAAGCCTGAACCTGCCCTTCATGACTGTTTGTTCAGCAGAGTGAGTCAAAGATGCTGTCCTCTTTCTCTTCTCACATCTCCCATGTGGAGCTCTGCAGAAACAATTGCCAGCAGTGGCCCAGGAGGCATCTGTCTCTGGGGCTGCTTCAATCCTTTCCTACTCCATCAGGCCTTCTTAAAGAGGAGCTCACAATTCCCCCATATGTCACACAGCCCTCCATGGTGGGTGCAGATACAGTGGAGCAGTACTGAGGTCCTCAGTGATAACTTGGTGTCTAGAGTACACAAAACACCTGGGACCTTGGCAGAGAAAGGAGAAAATTTTCCTTTGGCTCCTCTCATGATCTATTAGCAAAAAAAGGAAGGGGTCTGTTTAGAAAACAGTGATGTCCTCCTGCCGAGTGAGCCAGTCTCGGAGCTGAACCACTAAACCCTTGACGACTTGGCTGACTCATGATAGTCCTGACCTCTACAGTCCTCTCTCTCTCACTCACTGTCCAGCGAAGGGAAGAGATTGCAGCAGAGGAGAGAAAACTCAGCTTGCAGAGATGGCAATATCACCACACAGAACTTCAGGAGACTCTGGAAGGAGCTAGGTTGGCACAAGGTCCTCACTAGTCCAACAGATGCTAGCAGTTACAACCACGGGAGTACTGCCCCAGACAATGTGAGTTGGAACATAAAGCATGGGGGCCCATGATGCACTGATGATTCCTCCTCTAATGCCTTGTTTCTCAGCTGGGACTTCTAAGTAAGGATCTGAATCATATCCATTGTCCTACGTGATCAGGGATTGGAACAAATATGGGATGTAGGACTCCACCTGTGACAACCCACCCTCCAACGTATTCAAACTGAGTAGGTCCACCTATTAGCTCATCCTTGGCCAGACATCAGTTCGGCCAGCATAATGAGGGGTCATAAGAATGGAATCTGGGTGAGCCTTCAAGAAGCGTCCTGAAGCTGCACCAGCATCACCATTTTCATCACTCTGAAATCTACCCAGAGCACACAACACCCGGTCCATCCCTGCTCATGCCCTGCCTCATCCTAACATCTTTTTATCTCATCATTTTTGTGATAAGTCAGAGGGTAGAAAGACCTTGAGACTAGGAAAACTTGAAGGGGGGGCATGTATAAGACTGCCTAGAGTGGGTGATAATGGCGACCTGGCCTAGACTATCAGCCCAGAAACACCTTATGTTATCTTCTGGTTCCTTTTGGCAAGTGGCGGCAGCCACTAATGTGGTTTTAAAATCCTATATGGCCTAGGTCTGAGTTTATTATTTTTAGATGAATATCCTTTAAAAGATACAGCTATCATTTGTCTATTTGCTATACTGAACAGCTTGGAGTTACTGTGATGCTGAACACTATCCCATAGTCGTGTAAAATACCATAATGGTTACCCATTATGTACAATGGTTGGATGAGCTTCCAGATTCATTCATGTTGGGAAGCAGGAATGGCATCTACTTCCTAAAGTAGGTGCCTCTGGAAACTACAAACTCTCTTATAAATGTACAGAAATTATGTTAATCATAGAACAAAGTTCAGGTCTTTTGTGCAAACTTACTCTGAGTCATTTCGACTCAGCAACTCTTAACCACTGGTAAATGAGACTAATGTTGTTAAATCTAGAGGAACATTCTTCCACTTCACACATCACTCTTTGTCAATGTGCTGTATGAGGTAACGTGGGTTTGCTATGATGCTGAACCTTGCGCCATGGGGATTTCAAATACCAGAATGGTTTCCCATTGTGGACTGTGTTTGGTGGAGCTCCCAGTTGCAAAACAAGTTGGGAAGCAGAAGTAGCATCCACTTCCTAAACCACATGTCTCTGGAAACTCTATGAACTTGGAGAAATAATGATAGTTATGAAAAGACAGTAGGTCTTTTGTTCATATAGTCGCTATGAGTTGACCTCGACTCAATGGCAATCAACAACAACACCCAGTTGGCTCCAACATAACAGAACAAAATGTCATACAACTATGCACCATCTTCACAATCTCTGCTATGACTGAGCCCATTATCATAACCAATGTGTCATTTTACATCATTGATAGTTTTCTTCTTCAACAAAACACATTGCTGTCAGTTGGAACCAAATCATACTGACCCTCCAGCAGGGAGATTTTGCATCTTTCTTCTAAGGGATCTCTGGCGATTCAAACTTCCAGAGAGGCACCACCACCTTTTGGTTATCAGCTCAATTTCCTACAGACTACAGCACCAGAGCTCAGCCGCTATTACAGCTGTTATCTAGTATCTCTTCTAGACAAACTCACATCTGCCTTTGAGTCTCTGCATCCATCGCCTATGCCTTCTTAGCTGGCATACTGTCCCAGACTCAGGGAAGACTAAAAGATGACTTTTAAAATAATACATAGAACTATTTTAAAATAGCATTAATCTATCTTCCTCCTGAGTTCCAGTAAATACTGGTCTCAGGACACTATATGTCTGTGAAGTTGGAGCTGCCCAGCTCAATCTGGATTGGCGTAAGGTAAGTGCCCCAGTAATAACCCACGGTCTGATGTAAAAACTGCACTCAAGGTCAGGCCCAGCAGATCCAAGAGGGCACAAATAAATTAATCCAGTAAGTGGTCTGAACTCCAATTATTCTCTTCTTTTGCACCAGTGTCTCGTCCTTGGTCCACAACTAGGGCTTCAAAAGGATTGGCCTATAATCAGATGGTAACATAAGAGAAACCACTGGTCTGTTTATGGACTACCAACTTGATATATTAGTGAACTAGAAACCGGGAGTCCTCCTGAAAGAGTAGGCAAGGAACTTTTCCAAGAGGCAGTACCTTGACCAGGATATATGGCCAGCAAGAGAGATGAAGCTTTCATACATGGTACAATATGAATGATCCTTGAAAATATGCTGAATGAAATAAGTAATTTACCAAAAAAAACAAACACAACAAGAATAAACTAATCTACAGAGACTGAAGTTTGTTAGTGGTTACCAGGGTTGGGAAGGGAAAGTTTCCCGGGAGTGGAAGGGAACATTTGTTTAGGAAGCAGAGAGCTTTTTTTTTATTTATAGTGTTGAGGAAACATGGCAACAATGATGCATGATAATTACACATGATTAATTCATAACACTAAATTGTACACTTGAAGGATGGCAAACTGACAAATGCGTGTGCAAGTGTGTGTGTGTGTGTGTGTGTGTGTGTGTGTGTGTGTGTGTTAGCTTTAGTGGCTTAGTGATGTTGACAGTACAAAGGAACCCAGTTCGAAACTACCAGCTGCTCAGTAGGAGAAAGAGAAGCGCTCTCTCCATCTACATTTACATTGTTCATGTTGTTAATTTTGTTACTATTTCAACCCATATTGTTTTCCACTGCTTATCAGATCACCAGGTGACACAAATCCTTTGCTTGCTGGTTGTACTTTACCTCTCTAGACCTTCTGTTATGTATTTGGTATATGCTGTGAAGAGAAGACACACTGATCGTTACCTTACCTTTCTGTAGGATCCGGGTCGGCTCACTACTACTTCTCTCTCAAATGCCCAGCCCTGAGTCTGTCTTGATTACACCTGCTATCTATCTGATTTGCTTTAGTTCACAACTGTACCTGGGTCTCTGCCTCAGGACTAAAGCCAGGTGGGGAAAAAGATCCTAAGACTTGGGAAACACAATCATTCTGCTCAACAGTAAATTGTCTAGCTGAGGAAAAACCAGTCCTCTGTTCCTGTGAGCATGCTCAGCCAAGTCCAGGACTGCATCCTTCAATTGACTCATGAAGCTGTGGCCTCTACTATCCTCCTTGAGGACTCAGGACACCTCTGTAACTGGATTGGCTCAGCTCTGTCTCTGAAGCCCCAGGTCTAGCATAGATCTAGTAGCTGGCTAGGCTTGGGGAAGGAAGGTTACAGCTGGTGGTGAAGACTACAGATGTTGCAGACTCTGTGGCTCACTGGGAGTCACAGCCACTTTCTGCCACTCTTGCTGAGAAGCTTACTTGAAATGAGGCAGGCTGGAGCTGAGTGCAGGGATCCCACCAGATAATAGTGTACGTGCAGCGGGTCCAGCGCATCCACATTCTTGACACCATCCCCTTTCTGCCGCGTCTATGGCCTCCCACACTTGTCCATGACAGTCTCAGCCTAGGTGAACAGAGCTACCTGTTGTGTCAGCTCTGCAGATGAGGCCTGATACCAAGTCACCTGGCGCAGGATGGGAGTCCACATTTCCTCAAGGGCTCTAGGCGTCCAATGGGCCTGAATGCCTGTAGGATGAAGCACCTCCTAGGTAGCTGACTCCAAGGCCCCACACCTACCCAGTCTCCCCCTCCCCATCCATGGTTTCCCTCTCCCTGGTGGGCTCCTAGAAGATCACTAAGAGAGCCAGCACCAAGGTCCCTTCACAAAAAAGCCAAGCCAAAAGCAATTGCTGAATTTCTTTATTTGAATTTAAGAGAGAGTAACCCAATGGGGGAAATACAGAGATCCAGGACCAGGTTCCAGTTCAAGGTGTGGCAGGAAAGCAGGACTCTCTGGAGGTGCCAACTGGAGCTTGTCTGTAAGGTCAAGAAAAAAAAGGGGGAGACATTATTTGGGGTGAGGATGACAGGACAGATACCAGACTCTGAGAGACCCCCTTTGGGCTGATGCGGGGGCACATGGAAGCCTAGAGGGAGAACTGATCTGCATTGTTCTGCTCCTACCCCTTCAGTGACAGGGCTGCTGTCATGAACTGAACTGGGTGCCCGAACAAGAAATTCTAAAAACCTAAACCCTGTGCCTTACTTGGGAAATGGGGCTTTTATTGCAGCTGTGTTTGGTAAGTTAAAGAGAGCCTATGAGGGGCCATTGCTAAATCTCATCTTACCTGAGAGATAGTTTATTAAAGGAAACACCTGAGAGGCAGAGTCACAGGGAGAAGATGCTATGTAAAAACACAGCCGCAGTTCAAGGAACACCAAGGACTGACAAAAGAATCCAGAAGCCATGAGATAGGCGTGGCCAGTTCCTTCCTCAGAGCCTCTGGCAGGATCCACAGACACCCTGATGGAGATTCCAGCCTCCCCCAGACTGAGAGGCAATAAATGTCTATTTTTAAGTTCATCCAATTGGTGTTGTTAGGTTGGGGCAGCTCTTAGACCCTAAGGCAGCAGATCACACTCTTTCAGGAGATGTATTCCGAGAGATAGAGGTGAGTGGGAGCAAATCGAGTCTCACACCAAGGGACACTCTTGCTGAGAAAGGGAGCTGCTGTCATAGCCCAGATGACCAGACACTCAGGAAAGGCACAGGGTATGGCAGGGTGGAAAAGGGCAGAATCCGGAGTTCTTGGAAATTGCATTAGGGGCCAGATGTTCCAAGGTAACGATCAAGGACTGAGTTGAGAGAGTGGGCAGAGCACCCCTCTGCCAGAAGGGGGTGAGGTGTAGAGGGTTCTCTTACATGGGGCAATGGGAGGTCAGATCACATAGTTCCTGATTACCCAATATCCACCAGAAGAATCCACTCACCCTACTGACTTTCAGGAATGCATTTCTCTGTAGCGAAAAACATAACACAAGAGTGAGAAGATGGCTGGACAAAGCAGACTGGGCCCCCAAGTCAGACCCCCTCCCACGACCACACCCAGCCCAGGGGAACTGATACAGCTAATAGATTCCTAACTCTTCCTCCCTGAGAACTTGGGGAAACCACAGGAAGAGTCACCCTTTACCTGTTTGGGCAGGAGTGAAGATGTTCTTCTGCAAGAACCCTTTCTGCTGAGTAAAATTGTGAAATTCTTCCATGGCTTCCACGTTCATGTCTGGGTTCTTCCCTGCAGATGAGATGAGCAAGGAAACTCAGATTTGAAAGTCCCTGAAAAAAATTCCACAAAGATGGCAGCTCCCAGCACTAGGAAGCAACATAATATCTGGAGGGGAGAGTCCATGCCAAAAGGGAGCCCAGAATGCAGAACCAGTTGGGAGATACGATAGCACACACAGTCAGTCCAACAGACCTGAGAATGGAGCTACTGGCAAAGGTCACAAAGCAGGAAACCATCCCTGTAAGTCAGCTCTCAGGCCCCTAGTGCTGGCCTTGTTCCCTGTAGGACTGTACTGCCACCAGGTGCCAAACTAGTATCTAAACAAACCCACCCTGAGGGTCCTTCCCCCACTGAGAGTCTAGCAGCAGAGCTCATGCTTGGCCCAAGTTCTCAGTCCCAGAGTCAGAGAAGTCCAGAAACATTCTTTGCACTTGCAAGGGTGGGAGTCTCCTCCACGAGCCTGATCCCAACAGTCTTTCCCTGCCTGGGAACTCAGCCAAGGAGTTCTGGAACCGCTGAGACAAGCAGAGGCCAGTGGAGGGCCACATTTCCTGGAACCAGCACATGCCTGACAGTGAGTAGCCAGCTTGCAGGGACACAGAGAGAGGCACAGGCCACAGGGGCTCTGGGACTCAGCAGCCACTCACCAACGAGTTTTGCCATGCGCCAAGTTTTCCCATTGCAATTACTTTCACAGTAAATGATGTAATAGTCCTTCTTTGGCAGCTCGTGGATTTCTATGTGCTTCTTGCCCCCAACTGTAGACACAGAGCAAACAAATCTTTAGCGCTTCATTTCCTAGAGGTAATAGTTAAAGAACAGCTTAGAAGGTTCCAGATTCTAGGCCACCCTAAATGTTCAATGCCCAGTCCCCCCAGGCCCCTAGCCTGGACAGAGTCTGAGGTCTTGCTATCCCCACAACTGTGGTCAGCAAGTACAGAAAGAAGAGTGTCAAGGCAGAGGTCTTCAGAGATTGGAAATTAGGCTTATCAGCTCAGGATAGCTAGAACGTGCACCTCTGACATAACGCACAAGCAGAGCTATGCTTCCCTCTTTCCTCTATCCAAGCTGTGTCAGCTAGGTAAACAACTAGCATGACCAGAAGAAGGTGAGCTCAGCTTTTCATTGCTGGCCAAGAACATGCTACACTTTTGGTCTGATAGCGGGTCTTTGTATCCTGGAGCAGAAGACTCTGAGCAAGGGGAATTCAACATTTTGTTAGGGGTTTGATGGGGGAAAGGCACTGTGGTGGGGCAGATGTATGCTGTCCCAGTCTTGGACGATGTTCTCTGATTAGGAAAGGATGGGACTCACAAGCACTGTATTGGCCAGTCTCTCCCTGTTTCTCTAAAATGATTCTCTTCTCATAGCACCGGTCATTCTTCCTGGAAAACAGAAGACAATTCTCAGTTCACCTGGCCCAGCTGTCTCTCTTCTTGGATGTCCCCACAACTTCACTACCACCACCTCCTGAGCTTGAAGGTGACTCTGGAGATTCTTTGCCCACAAGTTACCCGGCTATTTATTTTGTCAACAAGCAAAGATGCAAATTTCAGTAAACAGAGGAGCAACTGATGAAGTTCCCTCAGGGAGGAAGAGGATGCATAGAGAACCAAGAGGGGCTGACTCACATGAAGGTGAATGAGGTCTCCAGGTCCCCATTTGTCAGGGCAGTCAACGTCAGAGGAGATACCTTCTTGGGCACTTTTTCCCAGGGCAGGTCACTGTCAATTACTATAGCTGTTATGTACCAGGTCCCTGTGACCTGAAAATGAGGAAGGGGGTGGAGATACAGGCCCACACCACCATGAGGCCGAACCCACACCTTAGCCACACGTGGCCCAGCTGCTATAACCTGACCCCTAGCATTTACTGAAGCTCGACACTTGCTCACTCTAGGCTCAGTCACCAAAAATCTGATACACAATGCTAGCTTCAAAAGGAGGGCCAGATAGTCTGTATCCTACTAATTACTTCTCTACTGGGTCAAGATCCAGCCTCTGTGAGGATGCTGAAATGCCTTTGTGAGGGAATGTAAGGGAGCCTGTCCAATAGTCAGTGAACCAATCAAGTTCCCCATTCCAAGGAGGGCCAAGTCGGTGGATGAAGAGATAAGTCTTCCTGATCTCTCCAAATGCCCACTTTTGGAGCCCAGTGTCCTGGATTAACTCTACCCTAGAATCTTAACAGCTCCTTAGCTCCTTCTAAAACTTAAACACCGAGTTACCATTATGATCCAGGAATCCCACCCCTAACATGTCCCTAAAAGACTTGAAAGTCAGTCTCAAATAAAAATGCATACACTAAAGCTCCTAACAGTATTGTGGAAGCAACACAAGCGTCCGTTACTGAATGCATAAAATGTAGTTCATCCACACAGTAGACTACTACTACTCAGTCATAAAGGAAAAATATAGTCCTGTTCCATGCTGAAAGACACATAAACTTTGGAAATGTGGAATTGAGTGAAAGGAGCCAAACACAAAAGGACAAGGGCTATAGGAATTTGCTTACAGAAAATGTATAAAATAACAAGTGCATAGAGACAACAAGTAAATCCGTGATTACCAGGAGCTTAAGGAGAGAAGGAGATAGGTCATTAAAACAAACAGACAAACAAAACAAAAACAGTGCTCTGATGGCAGGCTCCCTGACCCTGGGCACCATTCACGTCCTTTCCCCTGTACTCTGTACCCACCACCATCCTCTCTTACATTCTGCTCCTCCAAGGCAATGAACCAAGGGTCTTGGGCCTGCAGAGTGGCCGTCAGGCTGAGCAGGATGGTCAGGAATAGGGTCAGCATCTTCAGGGATCTGTGCTCGCAGTGCCACAGCTCACTAGGTGCTTTGGGGAGACTGAGTGGCTTCCTGCGTGGCTGTCCTTTATATTCCTGGGCATCCAGGTCTTGCTTGAGTGCTTGGCAAGAAAGTTGACCACATCTCTCCTCCTCTCACTTGTGGACAATTGTCCATTGTGAGAGGTGGAGTGACGCTATTGTTGGAATATGATGAAGAAAATGACATGCCACCCCAACACTAAAGCTGCAGAATGCTGGCAGTGTGTGGGCATTACCCAGAGGTTTCTGCTTGTCAACAAACCAATTTGGATGGACAGTTTTATCAGCCTGGGAGGGTGAGCACTTATGCTCAAAGCCACAAAGAGAGTGTGAACAAATCCATTAGATTCTTCCCCAACCTTGCATCTTCATTGGCACCCATGGCTTGGAATGTCTGTCTGCAAGTTCTCAAGCCACCATTGACATATTTCTACTTACCAGGCAAGGGACTGCTTTGTAAGCAAAGCAATTTAAAAAAGAATAATGTAAAATAGAATATATATGAATGATTATATGAAATACAATGTAAATGAAAGATTGTATAAAACATAATGTATGTTGTTGTTGTTGTTACTGATTGCCTTCAAGTCGAGCACAACTCATAGCGATGCTATGAACAGAAGACCTGAAGCCTTTCTGTAACTATGGTCGTTTCTCAAAATTCATCGTTTCCAGAGGCATGTTGCTTAGGAAACGGATACCACTCCTGCTTCCAAATCTGTCTTAAACTGGGAGCTCCACCAAACACTGCTCACCATGGGTAATAGGTTATGCCATTTGATACCCCAATGGCACAAGGTTCAGCATCACAGCAACCCCAGCTTACCTCAGTACAGCATATTGACAGAAGAGTGGTGTACCACTTAGAAGAATGTTCCTCCAAAATATAACAACCAACTTTAAAACTGAAATGCCCTCCTCGAGGTCTTGTGGACTCTAAACAAGAGACTGACATTAAAAAAACAATAGAGCATGTTGTTTTATATGCCATTGAGTCACCAGAGACCTATAAAGACCCTATCTATGTCCAGTAGCTCTGAACCCTGCCCTGTCCTGAGCCAGTCTCACTAATACCAATACACCAACCCCTATTGCCCCAGATACTATATCAGTCCATCTCCTCTGGGGTCTCCCTCTCTTGTTCTGTCCCTATACCCGACTGAGCATGATGTCCTTCTTCACAGATCGTCCCCTCCTGGCCACATGCCCAAAGTATATGAGACAGAGCTTCAAAATCCTAGCCTCCAAGAAGAGACTTGTTTTCACGCTTTCCACAACAGACTTGTTTTCTTGGCAGTCCATGATATGTTCAAGACTTTTCTCCAGCACCCAACTCGAAGGCATCTATTCTTCTCTGTCATCCTTAGTCATTGTCCCTCTTTCTGAAGCATAAAAATTGACAAGACCATGGCCTAGATAAGGCACACCTTTGTCTCTAGATTGACATCGTTGCTTTGCAGCACTCTGGAGAAGTCCCTGAGAGCAGATTTTCCCAACACAATTCATCTTTTGATTTCCTGACTGCTGGTGTTAAGAGTGCTGATTGTGGAGCTCAGCAAGCAATAATTGTTAACCACCTCAATCTCTTTTCCGTCTATCATGGTGCTGCAAATTAGTCCAGTGGTGAGAATCTTTGTCTTCTTGATGTTGAGTTTCAATCCATATTGAAGACTACAGTCCTTGACCTTTTGCATCAAGCACTTCAGGTCCTCTTCAGTTTCAGCAAGCAAGGTTGTGTCATCTGCATACTGTACATTGTTGATGAGTCTTCCTCCAATCTTGATGCCACATTCCTCCTGCTTCCCAAATGATCTGTTCTGCATACAAATTGAAAAAGTATGAGGACAGGATTCAATCCTGACACACTCCTTTCCTGATTTTGAACCATGAAGTATTTTCTTGCTCTGTTCTAAGGACTGCTTCCCGGTCCAAGTATAGGTTTTGTATAAGCATCAAGTGTTCTGGGATTCCCATTTTCCTCAAGGTTAGCCACAATTTGTTGTGATCCACCCCGTCAAATGCCTTTGCATAGTCAATGAATCACATACATTCCTCTGGCATTCTCTGCTTTCTGCCAAGATCCATCTGACATTGGCAGTAATGTCTCCAGTGCCATGACCTCTTTTAAACCTAGCTTGTATTTCTGGTAGTTCTCTGTCAATGTACTGTCCCAGTCATTTCTGGATAATCTTCAGCAGGATTTTGCTAGTGTGTGATATTAGTTATACTGTTTGATAATTTCCACACTCTGTCAGGTCATCTTTTTTTTAATGGGAATAAATATGTATATGAATTTAAGAAAATATGTACAAGAGCTAACATATCTGGAAATATTGCTAAGGTATGAATTTAAAAAAATGGAGAAAGGAAGGCTGCAATCTCTTGTTTCAATTAACCTTACTTTAACCTGTTACGGTTAAGGTAGTGCCCTTGCCCTACTTCAATCTGACATGTTATCTTGATTATCTTGTCATATGTTCATTGATCATTTCTCTCACAACCTAAGCACCTTGTGAGTATGGAGATGACCTAGAGTTACCAAGTTTACCACCACTGTGGGGAAGAATTCCATCCATGAGTTAGTTGGCCATTAAGTATTTGTAGATTAGTGAGGTAAATGAAGTTATTTAATCCTCCTAAAACTCAATAATCTCAGAACACTTAACCATACACATTCAAAATCTATACAGAAACAAAGACGTCTTCCAAACAGAATAAAGGCAGTCTGCAAAGTTTAAAGTCAGTAAAGATGTACATCAGAATTGTATTTTTTTTTCTCCATACCTATTTAATCTGCCTTTTAAGCAAATCTTTAGAAAAACTTGACTATATGGAAAAAGAATGTCACATCAGGATTAGGCTCACAAACAGCCTGAGTTATGTAGATGACAACATGGCTTGCAGTGAATGAAGACAACTTGAAGAACTTAGTGCAGAAGATCAAAGACTAAAACCTTCAATATGGATCACATCTGAAGATCAAACAAGTAAAATCCTCACCACTTTTCTTTTGCTTGAATACACAATCAACATGCACAGTAACAGCAGTCAAGAAATCAAAACATGTGCAGCACTGGAAAAATCTGTTGTCAGGGACCTCTATAAAATGCCAAAGAACAAGGATGTCAGTTTAAAGACAAAGGTGTGCCTAATTCAAGACATGATATTTTCAATTGTGTCTATATATTTGAAAATTGGACAATAAGGACGACAGAAGAAGAATGTATGCCTTTTAATCGCAGTCTTGGCAAAGAGCATTGACTAGCCCACAGACTACCAGGACAAATTTGTCCTGGAGGAAATGCAACCAGGGTGCTCCTTAGAGGCAAGGCTGATGACACTTCATTTCACAAACTCTGGGCATGTTGGCAGGAGGGGTCCTTGGCAAAAGACTTGCTTTTTGAAAAAGGGAGAGGATAAGGGCAGTGTAAGAAGATCCTCAATGAGATAGACTGGCAGACTGACAACAATGGCCTTGAGCATGACTGAGATAGTGATGATTTAGGATAGGGTAAGGCTTCGATCTGTTGTTCATAAGCTCATTGCTGTAGTTGACTCGATAACACCTAATAACACAACAAAAAGCCTCAATTGGTATCTCCCCAACAAGATACTTAATATACTCTACCACTTGGCTTATTATTAGGATATATTGAGAAGACATGAGAAACATTATTATGAGGATGCACAGAGATAAAATGAGACAGATTATTTTAAGTCTATGTTGACACAATGTGGGAAGGATTATTGTGATGATATACTGAAATAAAGTGCTAACGGTAATTGTAAGTATGCCTGGTCGTGACACATGAAGTCTCCGGCATGTAGGATGCTCATTAAACACAATATTTCTACCCTGCTTTATCTGGAGTGGGATTCAGAAATGAGCTTCTGCCCTGGTCCTGTCGTTAACAAATATATGTGCAACTCTCTTAACATTTCTTCTCTCTAGAACTCCAACTTCCCAAGGGCTCTCACCTCCATATCCCATTCTCTCTTGATGAGTGGACAAAGGGAAACACCGTGAGACTATATGCTTGCCGGTGAGTTCTGCTGGCCCCAACTCTGGCTGCCTCCTGAGCAAGGTCTCTCTCCCTGACTCCTGTAGTTTAAATCATCTACCTAAGACCCATAACTGAACCAACCTGAAGGCTCATGTTAGAGGTCTCCCAATGCTTCTTTGTGTCTTTCATCTCAAGCTGCACACCCTAGAGTCCTCTCTAAGTTATAATAATCAGCACCCTCTATAGTA
Source organism: Elephantulus edwardii (assembly GCF_000299155.1). Taxonomy (NCBI): domain Eukaryota; kingdom Metazoa; phylum Chordata; class Mammalia; order Macroscelidea; family Macroscelididae; genus Elephantulus; species Elephantulus edwardii. Next base: position 9,839,490 of record NW_006399792.1, on the reverse strand, counting down.
ATAATATTGTACCAAAGGTGCCACATTGGATCAATGACTAACCCTCCCACTGATGGGTGTTCCTTGCTCTCCAGTGTTGGGGAAGTGAAATGCCCTTTTAGAACCTGATAAGTGACATGATTACATAGTTCCTGTTTTCTGTTGTTGTTGACTGTGCTCCAGACTGTGTTTCACTTATATAAGTAACCAATTAAGCACCTTAAGAACTGTATGCATTTAATTCAATTCTTAAAAAACATGTTAGAACAATATGCACTGATTATTGAGAAAACAATGAACTGAATTAAAATTAAAATATATTTCAAAATTAATAAGACAGTGCTGAAACAGAACTTTATAGGACAGATCACATAATTAGAGGGATCAAAAAAGTTATGCCTCAAATTAGTAATCTATAGTGTTTGAGAACCTGGACAAGGAAGAGCAAAATTCAAAGCTATAAAAATGAATGATAAGTTAAAGATGATGTTGTTGTTGTTGTTGTTGTTAAGTGCCACAGGTGACTCATAGCAACCCTATCAATGAAGTCCTGGACACTTCCTGTATAACTTTTGTCCTTTCTCCAGGTTCATGGGGTTTCCAGAGGCAAGCTATTAAGGAAGTGAATACCACTCCTGCTTCCAAGCTTGTTTTGGAGCTTCACCAAACACTGTCCACCACCATGGGTAGCAGTATTCAGCTTAACAGCAACCACGAGTTAACCTCTGTACAGCAAGTGGACATACCAGGGTTACACAACCTAGAAGAATGTTTCACCAAAAACAACTAAAGGCAGGCCTGAGGCCACGGAGTAGATAAGAACAGAAAATAGCAAAAGGGGGGTGGGGGGGATGGGAAGAAAACCAAGCAAATTGAATAAGCAAAGAACGGAGAATTTCAAAATTCAATAAAACTGGGACACATCTAGCAACATTGACAAAAAAGAGAGAAGCCATAAATTAAAATATCGGGAAGAAATAAGATCTATTGCTACAGACCTGTAGACATTTCTGGTGCTTTCTAGAAAGTTGGAAATAGAAAAATCATTTGGTCCAATAATTCCACTACTAGGAATATACCCTAAAGAAACCAGAATGCCACCCAACTGATGCATGCACACCCGTATTTATTGTTGTGTTATTCACAATAGCAAAGAGATGGAAACAACTCAAGTGTCTATCAACAAATGAATAGATAAACTGTGGTATAATCACACAAAGCAATACTACACAGCACTGAAAAACAAGAAATTCATACAGTATTAAACAGCATGGTTTGACACTGGAGGACATGATGCTGAGTGAAATATCTCAGTCACAAAATTACAAATATTGCATAACTGTTATAAAACAGGACTGGCATGGGGGTTGGGAGAAAACTGAGAAAAGGAGATAAATAATGAACACCACATTGAAACAGTTAGTTGTAGGAAAGAATCATTTAAAAGGAATATATTATTAGACATTATGACAACAGTCCAGAACAAGAGATGCACAGCAAAGTAGACTCAGGAAAGAGAAGGGAAGGAGGAAGGAAATTATGCAACAGTGAATTTTTTTCTTTTTTCAAAGTGAACAGGGGAGGTAGGGAGAAAAATGTGTAACCATGAATGAATGAAAATGCAGCTTTCCTATAAATTTTCATTATTACAATTTTTTTTAAAAAATAAGGTGCATCGGGGTGGGGAGGGGGAAAGGAATAATAAAAGAAAACTGCCAAAAACAAATTCATCCTGGAGAGGGTGAAGCCAGGATGCTTCTTGGAGGCAAGGAATCTGAAGCTTCTTCTGACATACTTTGGACCTGTTGCAAAACAAGATCAATCCTTGGAGAGAGATGTCATGCTTGGGAGGGAGGAGGAACAGCACAGGAGAAGAAAACCCTCAATGAGATAGATTGATTCAGTGAGGGTAGGTGTGTCAGAGACAATAAGATTGGCACAGAATAGAACAGGGTTTAGGGCTGTTGTACATAGGGTCGCTATGAGTTGCAGGTGACTCAACAACAACCAAAAACTTGCCAAATAAACTTGATGAGTTGCAGGTGACTCAACAACAACCAAAAACTTGCCAAATAAACTTGATAGCTTTGAGGAAAATAAGAAAATTTTTGTAAAGCAGAAGCTATAACACAATATCAATAGAATTACTTGATGGTATAATGTACAAAGAGTGTCATTGCTAACCCAAAGGCGGCACCTCTTTGGCTGTTCAAACCTACTGGCAGCTCTGTGGGGTGAAAGATGAGAAACCTCCTGAGACTTACAGCCTCGGAAAACCTTGACGGTCAGCCATAAGTCAGTCTGACTCCAGCAAGGACTGAGTGAATGATAACTTTTTTTTTCAATTTAGGGGGTTTTTAATTGATGTTTTAATGAAAGTTTATAAAGAACTTGGGTTTCCAATCATTCATTATTACACATTTTCCTCCCTTCCTTCCCTCTCCACCTAGATTGCCTTTCTCTTTGATAAAACATTTCTTTCATTATTATAAAGTCCCTCACCCACCAGACCACTTTACTCTGAAGCTCTTATTCTGGACTCTTGTCATTTCAACAATATCTAATTACATATTCCTTTTGTATAGTTGTCTCTCTACTTTGTTTCAATGCCAGGTATATTATTTATCCCCTTTTCTTAGTTTCCTCCCAGTCCCCATGTCAGTCTATGTCAGTAGCATTATGCCATATTTCTTTTTGTGACCGCGATATTTCACTCAGCATAATGTCCTCCAGGGTAGCACATTTTGTATAATAATTCATGAGTTTCTTGTTTTTTAATGAAGCATAGTATTCCATTATGTGATTACAATGTTTAAACATCCTAAAAAAAATCCAGTTCTAAGTGGTCTCACTACCAAACATTTGAACATTTAAAACCAATTCTTCCAGAAAATAGAATAAAAGGAAATGTTCTTGGTTCTCTGCATGTATGGGAAGGTCTCTTCTCCTACTGCCCCCTTTCTCTAAGAGAGGAATACCACATGCAATGAGTTTACACAATTTGGGTTCATATTCAGGAACAGGTTTCTCAGCATACGTATACAGAACTATGCCCTGATTGAAAAGGAATAAGAAGAGTTTGAGGGGATATAGGGGTACAGATTCTCTCAGAGGACTCTCAATTCCCAGAAATACTCTTAATTGTCTGTTATTTCTGACATCTAATGATTGTGGCATCAGGATTGGTGGAAGATCTATTAACAATCTGCGTTATGCAGATGACACAATCCTGCTTGCTGAAACTGAGGAGGACCTCATGCACTTGCTGCAGAGGGTCAATGACTGCAGCCTTCAGTATGGACTGAGGCTCAATGTCAAGAAGACAAAGATTCTCACCACTGGACCAATTGGTAGCATCAGGATGGATGGCGAAGAGATTGAGATTGTTCACAGCTTCAGTTTGCTCCGCTCCACGGTCAACACTCTTGGCGCCAGCAGCCAGGAAATCAAAAAGCGTATTGCAATGGGGAAGTCTGAGGTTAGGGAGCTCGCTACTCAAGAGCAACGGTGTGTCTCTGGAGACTAAGTTGTGCCTGATGCAGGCCATGGTCTTTGCAATCACTTGTTATGCATCAGAGAGTTGGACAATGACTAGGGAGGACAGAAGAAGAATTGATGCCTTTTTTGAGCTGTGGTGCTGGAGAAGAGTATTGAATGTACCATGGACTGCCAAGAAAACAAACAGATTCATCCTGGAGAGTATTAAACCAAGCAACTCCTTGGAAGCATGGATTCTGGGGTTTCATCTGACATACTTTGGTCATGTTGCAAGGAGGGACAGGTCCTTGGAGAGGGACCTCATGCTTGGGAGGGTGGAGGGATGGCGCAAGAGGGGAAGACCCTCTATGAGATGGATTGTTTCAGTGACGGGGGTAATCGTGATGGGTGTGTCAGAGGCAGTGTGATTGGCACAGGATAGAGCAGGGTTTAGGGCTATTGTGCATAGGGTCGCTATGAGTCACAAATGACTCGATGGCACATAACAACAACAAACAACAATGCTGACATAGACATTGGCCATAGAGGCAGTACTGGAACGACTTGTGCAGATGGCCCTGGCTATAGATCTGACTCAACAATAGATTCTACTATTGTAGCTGTTGATGAAAGATCTGCTGCTGGTTCTAATGTCGGGGAGTCTAATTCTTCCTTAAATATTGGTCATTGGGCAGCTTCTGATGCTTTCTAGGTCTTTAATTCCTTTGCATGCTATTGTATAGAGTGTGGGCAAAGTGCAGACGGCTGGTTCTGGCCTCTACTAACTCCACAAAGGTGAACTATCCCCATCAATAACATCCACAACACAAAATCAGTTCCTATAAGTTCAGACATGGTGTCACATGTTCCTGCACCTACTTCTACTAATTCCAACACCAACCTTATTGCTCCACTAGATCCAAAATCTGTTGCCATGGACTACACATATCTCGCAGAACCATATTCATGGTCATGTGGTTAATTAAGGTAGTTAAAAGGCTATAATGCAGGTTGGCAGAAGGATACAATTCCTCAGTTCAGATAGCTTCTCCAGTGTGTTTGCAGGCACTTTTTCATTCAGCTTTGTATTTTACATCAGTGTTAGAAAATTCTCGTAGCTGCCAGTTTTCTTTCAGAGTGCCAGCAAATTTGGGTGAAGGTCTCTGGCCCTGGCTCCATGCAACAGCAGTCCCAAGTCAACTCTGTCTCAAGTCAGTCTTTGCTTCCCTTATGTAGGTCTTGGTCTGTCTAATATAGGAATCTCTAGCCTAAAGGATGTACACTGGACTCTCTACTACTGCTGCTGCTGCTTCTTTACTGTAGTAGATGCCCAAATTTCTGTTGCCAAATCTGCTCAGTCTAAACCTGGCGGAACAGAAAAACTAGCTCATCTCCTTGTAGGTAGCCTAACACATTCTATCTGCATGTTCTTACCCAACAATGTGGTAAAGTCAAGGGTAATGGCCTAGGGAAGTCCTTTTGAAAAATAGGCCTACTACATCACACCTCTCAATGGTTCTGGCACTGGGGCTGAAAAAAAGAATTGTTCACCAATATGACTTATTTTAGGGAACTCTGATGGTTTAGTGATAAGGAGTTGCACTGCCAACCCAAAGGCATTTGATTAAAATCTGTCAACTGCTTCTCAGGGAGAAAGCAGTTGTACAGTTAATTACCTCTGAAAAACTGGTCAACTATTAGTTGACTTCAACTCAACAGTTTGCAACAACAACATGACTGCTTCTACCTGTGCCTTTCTAGTGACATAAAATATCTTATTTACTTTAATAGAAACCTAAGTCCAAGAATCTATTCCAGGATATCTCCCCAGACTGCAACTCACTAAAAGAACAGCTCAAAAGTTTCTGGGAAAAGTAGCCCAACCCACCCAGAGGAGGCTTGCACACTGAATGGCGCAACCATCTGCCTCTCTGCATAAGGTCACATTCATACATGCCAAATCCCCCTCAACCTCCATTCAGTATCAGTAGTCTCCAGGTCCCCAGCTGGGCAAGGAGAGTGTGAACACAATGGTCAAGGTCCAATTAGTCATGTTACCTGACTGTACCCTACCAAGAACTTAAAGCAAGTGACTTCTAGGGTTTACACAAACCTTCCATCAAGTGCTGGTCTGCTCAGGCTCCCAAGATGAAAAAGATGGTGCTGGGTTGAGTGGTGAAGAGTAGGGTCATGAACATGGCTTTTCTTGCCGCATACTCCCAAACAAATACTCCCAAAGTATTTCTGAAAGGTGTTGATTCCAACTGACTGCCACTGTCCTTCTGGAGGCCAGCTATCTTTGGGAAGTGAAGGTCTTGATCTCCAAGAACATGAATAGCACAGAACCAATTCTTTCTGTTCAGGAAACTTGATGTGCTTCCCTGTTTTGTCTCTCAGCCTCCATTTCATTGGACTATAAACTCTACCACAAAATGAGGGGTGTGCTGGGTATTCATTCACCACATGGCATGGGCACATAGATTCTATGAGTAACTGGCAGGTGAGGGACACTCAGTCCATCTTCCTGCTCCAAGATGCCTAGGTTCTCAGAACCTCTAAACCTGGAAATTTTATGCCAGCATGTTTTCTGATTTTCTACATGTGTGACCGGATCTTTTCTCCCACTCCAACTTTTCTCTCTCAGTGAAAAGATCTAGCATGTAGATGACCCATACAGTTGGAGTGAGCTGATTCAGACATGGCACTTAGTTGAGTGGTAAAGAGTAAGGTCATCTGCAAAATATATAAAACAAACATTAACAAAACTGAAAAAGGAAATACACAACACTATTATCGTAGTTAGACTTTAATACACCCATCTCAAGAAAAGATAGAACTACAGAAAAAAAACTCAACAAAGATATTCAAGAATCAAACCACACAATAAACCAACTTGGCCTTGTAGATATTTATAGGCTAATGCATATACACACACACACACAAAAAAAAAAAAAAAAAAAAAAACCACAGTATACCTTCTCCAATGTGCATGAAACGTTCTCCATGAATACATCACATTTTAGGTCACAAGGCAAGAATAAATAAATTTAAAAACATAGAAATAATACAAAGCATTTTCTCAGACCACAATGTTACAAAATTAGAGATTACTAACAAGAGGATAAATGAGAAAAAACAAAACAAAACGTAAAATAAAAAATAAAAAATTAAGTTTAAAAAGTTTCTTGAAATAAATGACAAGGAAAACACCACTTATCAAAACTTCTGGGAAACAGCCGAAGAATCAGAAGTCAATTTATAGCAATAAGCAAACATATCAAAAGGCAGGGGGGAAAATGACCATTGACTCTCTAACAAATTGAAAGAAACAGCCAGAAAACCAGACACTCCCTAAAAAAACTAAGATTATAAAAATTAACACAGAAATAAAAGAAATAGAAAACCAAAAAAACAATTTAAACTATCAACAAAACAAGGAGTTGGTTCTTTGAAAAGGTCAATAAAATTGACAGACCACCAGCAAAACAAAGGGAAAGAAGGAAAAAACACAAATAATCTGAATAAGAGAATAAATGGGCAACATCACAACAGAACCAACTAAAATAAAAATGCTAATATTGGAATATTATTAAAAACTATATTCAAACAAATAAGAAAACCCAGAGGAAATAGACAAATCCTTAGAAATTCACAACCTACCTAAACCGGTACAAACTGTAATTGAACACCTGAAAGACCCATTATAAAAGAAGAAATTGAAAGGTTAATAAAACAACTTCCAGTCAAAAAAATGTCCTGGACCAGATGGTTTTACAAGTGAATTGTATCAAATATTCAGATATTATCTATCACCAATTCTACATAAACTATTTCAGAATTAGAAAAAGATGGAATTCTCCCAGACTCATTCTGTGAAGCAAACATATTCTTGATACCAAACCCAGGTAAAGACACCACAAAATAGAAAACTACAGACTAATATCTCTCATAAACATAAATGTAAAAATCCTGAATAAAATCCTGGCCAATAGAATCCAATGATACATAAAAGAAATAATTCACCATGACAAAGTGGGATTCATAACAGGTATACAATGATGGTTCAACATAAGGAAAACAATTTAATTCATCACATTAACAAAGCAAAGAACAAGAACCACATGATCCTATCAATTGATGCAGAAAGGGCCTTTGACAAAATCCAACACCCTTTCCTGATTAAAACACTCAACAAAATAGGATTACAGGGGAATTTCTTCAACATAGTAAAAAGTATATACACAAACCCGAGAGCTAACATTGTTCTCAATGGAGAGAGATTAAAGACATTCCCCTTGAGAACAGGAACTAGGCAAGGATGCCCACTACCACCTCTCTTATTCAATATTGTATTAGAAGTATTAGCGAGCAATAAGACAAGAGAAGGAAAGGAGGAGGTAAAATTATCTCTATATGCAGATGATATGATAGTATACTTAGAAAACCCTAAGGACTCAACAAGAAAACTACTGGACATAGTTGACCAATTCAGCAAAGTGGCAGAATATACGATCAACGTACAAAAATCAACTGGATTTTTCTACAGTGACAAAGAGAATACAGAACTGGAGCTAAGAAAAACTACATTCTTTACAATAGCTAATCACAAGATTAAATACTTAGGAATATACCGAACCAGAAGCACAAAGGATCTATTAAAAGAAAATTAAAAAACATTATAGAGACCTGGAGAAGTGGAAGAATATCCCTTGCTCTTGCATAGGAAGACTCAATATTGTGAAAATGACTATCAAAGGCAATTTACACGTTCAATGTAATTCCAATACAAATACCAATTTCATTCTTCAACGAGATGGAAAAGGTCATCTCCAATTTCATTTGGAATGGAAAGAGACCCCAAATAATCAAAGCACTACTTAAAAAGAGAAACAAGGTAGGAGGCATTTCATCCCTGTTTTCAAATCCTACTATACTATCATGATGGTCAAGACAGCGTGGTACTGTTACAATGACAGACACATAGATCAGTGGAATAGAATTTAGAATTCCGAAATCAGCCCATCTACCTATGGTCAACTGATTTTTGACAAGGACATGAAATCAGTTAAGTGGGGAAACAACAGCTTTTTTAACAAATGGTGCTGGCAAAAGAAGAAAACTATCTTCAGAAAACTCAAGCAAGATCCACACCTCACTCCATTAAAAAACAAACAAACAAACAAACAAACCCAACCAATTCAAAGTGGAATATGGACCTAGGACTAAAACCCAGGACTATTAACTTCATTAAAGAAAAGCGTGGAAGAACTCTAGAAGTCCTAATCCACAACATAAACAGTCTTCCAAGCATCCTGGAAAATCTACAATCAGGAGAGGATAAAATAGATGAATGGGACCTTCTAAGAATAAAAACTCCATGCACATACAAAAACTTCTCCAACAGGGTAAAGAGGGAAGCCATGGATTGGGAAAAAATACTTGGTAATGACATGTCAGAAAAGGGACTTATATCTAGAATTTATAAAATATTCAAGTACCACAACAAGATAAAGGTAAATAACCCAATTGAAAAATGGGCACAGGATATGAACAGACACTTCACCAAAGAAGACATTCATATGTCCAACAAGCCCATGAAAAAATGTTTAAAATCCCTAGCTCTAAGAGAGATGCAAATCAAACAACTATGCGATATCATATCATCCCAGTAAGAATAGCAAAAAATTAACAGGACAGCAAACATCAAATGCTGGCAAGATTGCAGAGAAACTAGAACTCTTATTCACTGTTGGTGGGAGTGTAAAATGCTGCAACCACTGTGGAAGGCTGTCCAGCGCTTTCTCAAAAAGTTGCAAATAGAAATACCATTTGACACAGCAATTCCACTACTGGGAATTTACCCTGAAGAAACCATAACTGCCACCCAAGCAGATATATGCACATTCATGTTCATTGCAGCTTTGTTCACAATAGCAAAGAGCTGGAAACAACCCAAGTGCCCATCAACAAACAAATATAGATAGAGAAGCTCTGGTATATTCACACAATAAATACTAGGCAGCACTGAAAAACAAGGAACTCATGAAATATTATACAAAATGGGTGACCCTGGAGGACATTATGCTGAGTGAAATATCTCAGCCACAAAAGGACAAATATTGCATAGGGCCACTGTTGTAAAACAGGACTGACATCAGAGTTGAGGGAAGACAGAGAAGTAGAGGCTGAATAATATATACTGTATTGAAACAGATGAGGGAGAGAACTGTTTAAAAGAGATATATGATTGGGTATTATTGTCATGACAGGAGTCCAGAGTGAAGGCTGCACAGTGGAGTGGACTTGGGGAGAGGGATTGCCTAACAGTGAAAGAGTTTTTCTTTTACTTTTCAAGGAGAAGAGTGAATTGGGAGGAGGGGTGGGCAGGGAGAAAAATGTGACAATGAATGAATGGAAACCTTAAGCTTCTGTAAACTTTCATTAAACTTAGTTTTTTTAAAAAAAGAGTAAGGTCATAATATAAAGAAATGCTCCAAATCACTGGCTTAATAAGAGAGATGAAAATCAAAACCACAATGAGATGCCATCTCACTCCAGAAGCAGTGGTAAAGTTTAACAGGACAGCAAGTAATAAATTTTGGAGAGGATGTGGTGAGATAGGAATCTTACACATTGTTGGTAGGGTTGTACAATGGTACAACCACTCTGGAAGGCAGTTTGGCACTTCCTCAAAAAGATGAACATAGAACCAGCTATTCCATTGCTTGGAATATACCCTACGAAAATGTGAACTGAGGCTCAAACAGAAACTTGTACACCAATGTTCATAGCAGTATTATTCACTATCACGAGAACATGGAAACAGTCTAGATGTCCAACCGCAAAGGAATGGATTGAGATATTGTGGTACATGCAATGGAATAGTACTCAGCACGCAGGAGCGATGATTTTGTAAATTAGTACCTAACTTGGGAGGGACTGGAGAGCATTATGCTGAGTAAACTCAGTCCCACAAAGACAAATACTGTATAAAACCATTATTGTAGAATGACTATGAGTAGCCATGGTGGCGGGAGGGGAGGAAAGTCGGGGGGTGGAAATAGAGGGGTGAAGGTGGGGCATAGGGTGTTAATCATAGGGTTGCACAATTCGATGGGTGGGTGGGGTGAAGGAAATGAGAAGGATCTTTTGTGAAAAGCAATTTATTCAAACTTTGTAAATAAATCAGTACATTTAAAAAAAAAAAAAGAAGACGAAAGAGTAGGGTCATGGACCTTGTTGTGCCCAATTAATTAATTAAAAGATATACACTGCAGGATTACATGTGAGGTCCTTTTATTAGCTGCGCAGCGGGGGTACCAACAACGAGGCAGAACCCCTAGCAAGAACCCCCTCGGGATTCTTATTAGGAGGCTTTTTTTAAATTAACATTTTAACCAAAGTTTATATAGAACTTGTATTTCCATTCATTCATTGTTGAACATTCTCCTCCCTGCTCACCTCCCCCGCTTATCGCTTTTCTCTTTAAAAAAAAAAAAAGAACTTTCATTCTTGTACCATCCCCACTCCCACCCACGGTCCACTTTACCATCCAGCTCTTATTTTGGACTGTTGTCGTGCAAATAATAGCTAATCATATATTCCTTTTAAGCTAAGAGGCTTTTGATACTCTTACTCCAGGTGCAGGGCTTGGAGCTACAGCAGTCTCCCTTCAAAAACACTTTAGGTGGACTGAGATACAGGAATAGCATTTTGATTTTGAAACATTTCAAGGGCACAGAGATACATAGACAGCAGTTTGTAGCTGAAACATTTGAAGGGTATGTGGAGTGTAAAATATAATAGACAATAGTAGTAACTGTTTGGGGAAACAGTTCAAGGCACAACTCTGAGAATTGGGGCAAAAATTTTCCACACAGGAGTTTAGCTACATACAATAGAGTCTATTTGGCTTTTTAGATGTGACTTTTCTTGCCACATTACACTCCCACAGCATTTTCTAAAAGGTGTTGGTTGCACCTCCCTGCCTCTGTCCTTCTGGAGCCCACTACACTATGGAAGCAGTAGGCTTGATCACCAAGTAGATGAATAGAATAAAATTGTTCCATGGGGTTCTGGACATTCCTCCTCTTCAGGAAGCCTTGACATACTTCCCTGTCTCTCAGCCTCCATCTCATTAGAATGTAGACTTTACCATAAAATGATGGGCAGGTCTGGGTATTCACTATATGGCATGGACATATAGGTACGATGAGTACCTGACAGATGCACACACAGAGATGCTGTCTGATTTTCTCCACTTGTGTTTGGATCTTCCACTCCAACTGTTCTCCTTCAAAAAAAAAGATCTCACATGTAAATGGTCCATACAGTTTGGATCCAGAAGATTCAGGATTAAAAAGCAGGTGTCAAATGCTCTCTGCCAGCTTCTCCAGTAAGCTTGCCTGTTGTTGTTGTTGTTGTTGTTGCTGTTAGGTGCTGTCGAGTCGCAGGCGACTCATAGCGACCCTATGAAGGAGAGTCCTCGACATTTGGGTGCCTTTCATCCTCTCTCCAGGTTCATAGGGTTTCCGGAGGCAAGGTATTATGGAAGTGGATGCCACTCCTCCTTCCAAGAAGCTCGCCTAGAGGGTCTGTAAAATATATGTCTTCTCAAATTTATAATCAACCAAGGAAATGAGGGGTGAGTCAAAGAAAGGTCTTATAGTCAGCATTAGAACCTTGAACTCCCAGGCACAATGTGGGCCAGAGTTCAGACTAGAAAATGGAAAAACCAAGCAATAAGAGAATTGAGATGGCAGTTGGGACATTAGTGTCCCCAGCGCAAAGCATTTATAAACCTTGAATGTAGAATTTCAGTCAAGGATGTGTAAAAGTATTAGGAATGATATCTCCTTATCTCAATGACACTGCACAAAACATCCCCATCCTAGGGATGACGAAACAAAGCCTGTCATGTGGCTTCTGAAAGCTATTGTCAGAAAAAGAATCTGAACAATTACTCAGGGGAAGTAAATCCAAATAACTAATAAACATGGTGATAGATAAAAGACTGAAGTTATAAATAACTTCATTTTACTTCGTCGCATAGTCAACATTCATGGTAGCAACAGTCAAGAAGTCAAAAGGCATATTGTACTTGGGAAGTATGCTGTTATGGACTTCTCCAATGTGCTAAAGAGCAAAGATGTAAGTTTAAAACTAAAGTCTACCTTATCGAAGACATGATATTTTCAGTTGCTTCCTATGCATTGGGCAATGAATAAGTATGGCAAAAGAAGAACTAGTGCCTTTGAATTTGTATGTTGGAAAAGAGTACTAAATGTACCATGGACAGCCAAATGGAAAACAAGTCTGTCTTAAAGGAAGTGTAACCAGTGTGCTCCTTAGAGGCAAGGATGGTGAAACGTCATCTCATATACTATGACATGTTGTCAGAAGGGGCTAGTCGTTGGGGAAAGATATCAAGGCTGAGTAGAGAAAGAAAGGATGACCTGTTTCTTTGTTCTCTGGGAACAAGGAAGTCATTTCATATGCTAAGTTTACTATCCTGTGCCTCAACCTCTCCTCAGGCCTCCAAGTGTTCCTCCTGGGACACTGAATGCCATTTCATCTCTGCTACATCATCCTCATAGCTATATATAGTTATATATGCACAGCTCTCCCTACTGAACCCAGAGAAAATCTGGTTGTACACAGCTCTAAGAAGATAGAGCTGAATGGAAACAGCCCATCATTCTTAACCAATTTGTGACACTACATAAGCCAGTGAACTTTCCAGGGTCTTCCAATCTCTCCACTTCCATAATGGGGATCTACTGACTAAAGACATCATCATATTAAACTTGTTAATTGATGTTACATATATCTAGTGCACAAACTCTTGACATGGCAGAATTTCAAGAAAAGGTGGAAAGCATCATGAAGGAAACCTTCAAACAGAGCTGAGCCTTGGTTGACACCACAGCCCTCCCTGATCTCAGGAAAAGCTTTGGAGTATTGGCTGGATTGTGCCTGGATTCCTGGCTCACAGAGAAGTCACTGTACTTGTGAGCTACTCCTTTTGGGGTAATGTTGTCACAGAGCAGGAGGCAAGTTCACCAGACTCTGAGGCCTGGGCCTGCCTCTATCTTTCCTCTACCTTTCTTCTTTCCTCTGAAGCTCGCTCCAGCCAAACTAGAAACTATCTAACCTGCTCTGGAGACAAACACACTTCTGGTTTCAAGCCTCTGTGTCACTGTACCTTCTTCTCCCTGGCACACTATCTCCAGACTGATTCAGGGTTGACCATTCTTCTCACTCTGGTCATACATAAATGTTCCCTCAGTGAGACCTCTGTGATCCCCACATAGTCACATCCAGGCCTCCCTAAAATCACCTTGCTTTATTTCTCTATAAAATTACTTCTGTTCGTTTGTATGTATTTATTTTCATGTTTTGGTCCACTGCCCCTCTGGGCTTCAAACTTTTGGGGGCAGTGATCACATGAGGTTTTTTCCACAAGCATTCCATGGACTAATATAACACCTGATACTGGGCAAGTGCTCATACCAGAGTTCCTAGACTAATGAGAAAATCTCAGAACATATTATCTCTTCTGACCAGCTCAGATTATAGACATGGGTGGATTAATCAATATGTGCAAGCCCAAGATAGAGATATAGACAGAATGACCTCCGGTTGACAGTTCCATGATCCAGATGTTCCAGCAAAGCTTAGAGGCCCCCATTAGAAGCAGGGAGCTCGGTGGCATAGTCCATAGTAAGCTGCTCTGCACATTCCAATGTGGTACTTCTCTGGTGGTTCAAACCTACCAGTATCTCCACAGGAGGAAGATGTGCAGTCTTTTTCTGTATTATTTACAATCTCCTTAAGCTCACTGAAGGGTTGGCTATGAGTAAGTTTCGACTCAATAGCAATGAGGCTTTAGGGGCAGATTTGTTTGTATGCTGGTACAAGTAACTAACACTTCATCATGGCCTGGAGTCTTTTACAAGAAACCTCATCACAAAAACCACACATTTGTCCAAGTGTTCTCAGGACAGCACACCTCCAAAGCCCCATAAAAACAAAGACACCTATCCAGTTGTGTGTGTGACTTTTGTGGTGTTCATGCTTACTCTTTGCCTCCATTCATTCTGAAGTGTGCAGTTCATTCATGAAGAATTCTCTCCAGGACAAAGATTCTAGCCACACTTCTGTAGGAGCTATAAAAAGGATTTGTACTGACCATGGATCCCAAACTCATGATCCAAAGTTCTGTCTTGCTTTGTCTGACCTCAAGTCTCCAATCTTCTTCCACGGAAAAGAATTCTGTTTTAGAAGATTATAAAAGCATTTCCCTAGTACGTCAGAATACAATGAGTCACTGGTGAAAAGCCAAGACCAGGGGACTCTTCTCCAAGTCTTGCAACCCTTGGAGTCACCCAATGAAAAGCTTCATTTTACATAAAATAAATCCTTTCTTCTCTGGGGAACTCTAATTCAAAGAGTTCCAGAACAGTGGCATCAGGACCAAGCTCTGGCCTCTTAAAGATGACTCGGAACTGAGAACCTTGGGATCCCCATCACAAATCCTGGCAACTCTCCACTCCCCAGGTTTGGGGACTTGGGCACATAGCTAGGACACTGGCTCTTACATGGCAGAGCTGCTTCCATCTCCTCTCTTCTATCCACATCTCATCTCCTTGATGTCTTCTTCTTTGGGCACCATTATCATGGTCCTGACTGTGCAGTCAGAGTGTGTGCACAGTGCTTGTATGTACACCTGTGCACAGGTGGAAACACCTAGAAGAAAATGGCTTCACAAAAAGAAGAGACTTCTAGAAAAGGCATGAAGTTGAGTTAGGACATGTACTGCATTTTGAAGGTGAGGGTCACTACTAATCCATTTCTATGGCCAGGTATGAGTGAGTGCTCATTCAGCAAGTTATATTCTTTTGTGTTTGAGAGCCTCCAAAAAGTAGATTGTGTGATCTTCTTTGAGTGTAGAAAGAGAAGAAATTAGGAATTGGCAGGGGGCAGGTGCAGAGAAATTACTGTGAGGATACCATAGACCAATTTTCATCAGTGAAAGCAAGGAAGATGCAGTTGTAATTTTTATGCAGTACCAGAATGTGTTAAGAAATTTTTAATGAGTGTTGGGTTTTTTTTTTTTAATTTCTGAGCTCATATTATGGAAAACGTATCTAAAATATGTTGTTGTTGTTGTTAAGTGCCGTCAAGTCACAGGCGACTCATAGCAACCCTATGAAGGAGAGTCCTCAATGCTTGGGTGCCTTTCATCCTCTCTCCAGGTTCATAGGGTTTTCGGAGGCAAGCTACTATGGAAGTGGATGCCACTACTCCTTTCAAGTTTGTTTTAATCGGGGAGCTCCACCCCACTCTCTGTCCGCTTTGGGTAACCAACCATTAACACATTTGACACATCAGTGTCACTGTGTTCAGCCTCACAGCAACCACAAGTTACCGCAGTACAGCAACTTGTACACCAGGGCTATACGACCTAGAGGAATTTCTGAACAAAAACAATGAAAGACAGGCCTGAGGGCCGCGGATTAAAAGTCACCCACCTTTGGCTTGGTAGCATCGCTTTCTGTCCACTGGGCCAGCTGAACTAACTCTCTCTCTCTCTCATCTAAAATATAGGTATCTAACATGTTTGGAAATGAGCAAACTTTCAGAGCATGCCATAGGTGCTATATTTCCATAGATACATCTCTGAGGCTGGAGTTCCAATAACTTTGGGATTTTATCCCCAAAGCACTGCAGCCCATATTAGAGTCTGAGCCTTGAACTAGGAGGTTGTGGCCTTGTTTCTTCTCTAGATTCTGTCCCGTCTAACCTTTGGTCTGGTTTTGACTGCACATTAAGCTTTTCTATTGTTTTGGTTTGGTGGGGGGAGGGGAGGGCTTTGCATAGATGTAGTCTATATTTTTGTCCAATCCATCAGGTGAGGTCTATGTATAAAGAAGCCTTTAGTGTTTAAAAAAATGGATTTGCAATTAATAAATCATTGCATGTGTAGAATTCAAGCACTTGATATCAGATTTTATGAGGAGGAATGTGCCATCATACTTGGAGGAAGACTCATCAAAAATCTACACTGTGCAGATGGCACAACCTTGCTGGTCAAAATGGAGGAGGACCTGAAGCATTTGATGAAGAAGGTTAAGGACTGCAGTCTTGAATACGTACTGAGGCTCAACATCAAGAAAACAAAGATTCTCACCACTTGGCCAACTGGCAACATTATGATAGAGAAAAGATTTAGATTGTTAACAATTTCAGCTCACTTGGCTCCACAATCAACACTCTTGGCACTGGTAGTCAGGAAATCAAAAGACGACGAATTGCATTGTGAAAATCTGTTGTCAGGGACCTTTCCAGAGCTTAACAATATCAGTCTAGACACTAAATTGTGCCTGACCCAAGCCATAATCTGAAGATTATAATTCATTATAATCTGAAGATTATTAATTAATTGCTATACCTCAGAAAGCTGGACAATAAGTAAGGAGGACAGAAAAGGAATTGATATCTTTGAGTTGTGGTAGAGATAAAGAGTATTGAACATACCATGGACTGCCAAATGCACAAACAGGTCTGTCCTGGATAAGTTGAAACCAAGTTACTCCCTGGATGCAAAGATTTTGAAGCTCCATCTCACATACTTTAGGTATATTTCCAGGAAAGACTAATCCTTGAAGAAGAACATCTTGTTTGGAAGGGTGAGGGACAGTGAAAAAGAGGAAGACCTCAGATGAGATGGGTTAACACAGTAACTGAGATGATGGGGCTAGGTGTGTTGGAGACAGTGAGATTGGCTCAAGATAAGTCAGGGTCCAGAATTACTGTACCTACAGCCGCTATGAGTTGCAGTCAACTCAGTAGCACATAACAACAACCACCCCATTTCTGCCACGAAAACTGTACATTCTGACTACTATTTCTTCCTCCTTGTTTCCAATTTTTGCATTCCAGTTATGAATAATTACAAATGCATCTTGATTGCATTCTTGGTCAATTTTAGGTTTCAAAAGTTGGAAGGAAAATCATCAAATTTCCTGACCATAGAGCAGACCATCAATTATTCATGTTCAAATTCAAGTTGAAGCTGAAGAAAATTAAAACAAATCCACAAACACTAAAATACTATCTTTAGTCTATCCCACAAGATTTAAAATCAACTCCAGAATAGGTTTGAGACACTGAACAGTAATAATTGAAAATCAGATGAGCTATGAGATGATACCAATAATAAATGGAAAGAGCAAAGGATTGTTAAAAAGAGGGAAGGAAAAAGACCAAAATAAATGTCAGAAGAGACTGAAACTTGCACTAGAGCACTGAGAACTCAAAGAGAAGCAGTACCAGTGTAAATGAGATGAACAGAAGATTTCAAAGGGAACTTTGAGAAGACAAAAGTGTTGTTATAACAGAATATGCAAAGAGGTAGTATTGAGGAATAAAGAAATAACTTATTTATTTCTTATATTGCTGCTGATGTTATATGTCATAGGATCAAGTACTCACAGGGCCCTATAAACAATAGATCTGAAGTCTGACCTATTCAGTGCCATTCTTCTCATCTCCAAAATACTTGAGCTCATTGCTGCTGTACTGTGTCAAAAATCTCACTGAGGATCTTCCCTTTAGCTCTTTACCTTTCCAAGCATGAATGATATACCTTTCCAAAGAATACCCTCTCCAAGCAGCATGCTCAAAATATGTGAAATGAAGCTTCACTACCTTTGCTTTTTTTTCCAGCTAAGCAAGTCTTTATTCAATGAAAGATAAAGGAGGGTTTTTAACAATCTTTAAAGGATGTATGTATGTATGCAATAGCTGTCCTAGGAAAGAAATTATTTATCTATCTGTTACTTTCTGAAACAGGACATCTGGGGAGGAAAGGCAGCCTGCTTATCCATAGGCTTTAGGCAGCAACTTCCTCTGAACACGATTTTAGTTGTCTTCCAAAATGTGACAAGGGCCTCACCACTTGAATGACTTGACAGTCATTTATTGCACATGGAAAAAAATCCAAAATAACCACAAAATAAACCAACACAGGCCTGAAGAGCTTTAAGGGTTTTTAGCAAATGTTTCCATCAATTTATTTTCTGTATTCCTTTAAAACAAAAATAAAAATGACAAGTTTAATACTAATGCTTTAAATTATACCCCACAGTCAACACCTCTTACTTAGGCTGCAAGTTGGTCTATGTTCTATTTCTGTTTGCCAGGTGATCTTCAATAATTTCTGCAAACAGGTTCCTCTTCAACAGATTGTATGCAAGAGGTAAAAGCTGGCCAGCAACATTATGAAAATAGTGTGAACCATAGCAAAAGAGATCCATTCCCAACTCAAGCCCATGCCATAGTCACACTCATCATTGGCGAACTGCACAAAAGTCATCATTTCTTGAATGGGAGTAAAAGCTTTCAGTCTTCCCTCATCACTTGGTGCCTCAACAATTGCCTTGCAAATTCTCTTGAGATCAGCATCTGTTTCAGGAAGCTCTCTGTACCCAACATCATTTTTATCAACTGGGACGACCAAACCTGCACCATGAAAAGTCTTTGTTACAACTTTCTTATCTGTTTCATCTTCAAGGTCTTCTGTTTGAGTGAGTAACCAAGTTATCTGGCTGCTTCTGTGAGTTTTTCATCTATGCTCTTCAAAAGACTAGCTTTCTTTTTATCTGCTATATCTTTAAACTTTTTCATCAGAAATAACTTGATTGCAGCAAACACATTATCTCTGCTTTGAGCAATTACACAATTTTTCTTTGCTTCATTTGTACCAACATACACAGGAAGTTCACCAGGAAAATCCCTGAAATAGCCCATGTGGTACTGAGTTTTGCTACCTCCAATAATTATGGTCTGGAACTCAGGAGTATCATAGTAAAACCCCCAGTGAAGGTTACAATTCAGGTCTGTTGACTTTTTGTTTTATGTTTTCCAGCAAGGATATCATAAGGGCCCACTAAGCGAAGTCCTAGACTTGCAGAAAGTGAATCAGCTGGCTTTTCAGGATCGAGTTTTTCACAGAACTTCCAGAAATGATAGAAATCTTCAGGCAGGGGGAGCTTATAATGATTTTCTACTTCTTTTCAAAGGTCACTGGCGACATCAGCTTCACAGGACTTACTTTTCTTCACAGCAACTGTTTTTTCACACTGCTGGCCCTCCCTGCCAGGCCCCCACTTCCCACCACTGCCAACCATTCTGCAGCTGCTGTGCCAACCAAACCCGAGTCCCTCCGCAGCTTCCGAGCGCCCACGACTACTTCCGGGTAGAAGAGCAACCAATCCGTGTCTACCTTTGCTTTTAAGGAACATTCTGTCTGCACTTTTCCTAAAGTTAAAAGAACTGAAAAACAAATTCAAGCTTTGAGTCGCAATTCTGAGAGATGGTATGAGAAGAATCTTGAATGATCCAGCAAATATAAAAAAAGAAAATGGAACACTCATGTAGAAACTGAATAACTCTCTTCTAGAACATGATTGGGTTAAAAAAGAAATAAAGAATGAAATTTAAAAAGTTCCTGGAAACAAAGGAAAATGAAAATACAATATACCAAACACTCTGGGATGCAGCTAAGGCAGTCCTCACAGGACAGTTCATAGCATTAGGCACAGACATAAAAAAAGGAAGAAAGAAAAATCAAGTATCTAACTCAACACCTTCATCAAATAAAAACAGCAACAATCTAATCCTAAAGCCTCTAAAAAAAAAAGAAAGAAATTAGGATAAGAGTTGAAACCAATGAAATAGAAAACATAAAAACAATTGAAACTATCAATAAGAGAAGGAGCTGTTTTTTGCGGGGGTCAATAAAATTGACAAATCACTAGCAAACGTAACAAAAGGAAAAAAAGAGAAGACACAGATAACTCTATTAAGAAATTATAGAGGTGACATCACAACAGAACCAGATGAGATTAAATTGAAAATATCAAATATTAGGAAAAACTATACTTTGATAAATTTGAAAATCTAGAAGAAATGGGCAAATTCCTTGAAACTCACGCACTATCCAGTTTGACAAGGACAGATACAGAACACTTAAATAGACCTATCCCAAAAGAAGACATTGAACAGGTCATAAAAGACTTCCCCGTAAGTAAAGTCCTGGACCAGATAGCTTCACAGCTGAATTCTACCAAACATTCAGAAAGGATTTATCACCAATTCTACTTAAATTATTTCAAAAAATTGGAAAAGAAGGAACACTTCCAGAGTCATGAACCAAGCATAACCCTAATACAAAATTAGGCAAATAATCAACATCATTTACCATCTTAACAAATTAAATAACAAGAACCATATGATCTTAGCAAGTGATGCAGAAAATGCATCTGACAAAATCTAATACCCCTTCCTGATAAAGACACTCAACAAAATTGCAGCAGAAGGGAATTTCCTGAACATAGTCAAAAGTATATATACAAAATCAAAGAGCCAATATCTTTATGAATGGAGAAAGACTAAAAGTATTTTGCTTGCAAACAGGGACCAGACAAGGATGTCCACTGTCACTATTTCTATTCTATTTTTTTTTAAAGTGCTTGCTAGGGCAATATGACAAGGAAATAAAAGGCATCCAGATTGGAAAAGAGATGGTGAAACTATTGTTATATACAGATGATATGATAGTGTACACAGAAAACCCCAAGGACTCAACAATAAACTGTTAGAGTTAGTAGACCAATTTAGTAGAGTGACAGGATATAAGATCAACATAAAAAAAAATCAGTGGGATTCCTCTACAGTAACAAAGAGAAATCCTAGAATGCAACCAAGAAAGCAGTATCATTTACAATAGCTAACCACAAATTGAGATTCTTGGGAGTGAACCTAACTAGAGAAACAAAAGACCTATACAGAGAAAATTACAGAACATTTCTGTAAGACAGAATAAAAGACATAAAGAAATGGAAAAAATGTGCCCTGTTAATGGATAGAAAGGCTCAATACTGTGAATATTACTCTTACCAAAAGCAATCTACATGTTCAACACAATCCCAATACAGATACATCACTCATTTTTCAAGAATATTGAAAGGGAAATTGTCACGTTTCTTTGGAGAGGAAAGAGATCCCAAATAAAAAAAATAAAAGCACTTCTGAGAAACACATATGAAGTGGGAGATATAGTACTCCTGAACTAAAAATCTACTACACAGCAGTAGTAACCAAAACAGCATGGCACTAGTATAATGGCAGGCACATAGACCGATGGAACAGAATCAAAAACCCAGAAATGAATCTATCTATGGTCAACTGATATTTGACAAGGAAATAAAACCTATCAAATGGGTAATGACAACCTCTCTTCAACAAATGATGCTGGCAAAACTGGACAGCTACCTGCAGAAAGCTGAAACAGGAATTGTATCTCACACCATACACAAAAATTAACTCAAGATGGATAAAAGACCTAGGAGTAAAGCCTTAACCATAGAGTAGTTAATCAGAGACAAACTGGGATCAAGCTTAGATAGACTAATCTATGTTATAAAGAGATTGCCATATACAGCCAGAAATGCACAATCTGGAGGGAATACAATTGATTAATGGAACCTTCTAAAGATTAAATCCCTGTGTGCATCAAAAACATTTTTCAACAAGTGAAAAGAAAACTGACTAGGAAAAAAGCATTTGGCATTTCAGACAAGGATCTCACATCAAAAGTTTACAGGATCTTACAGGGCTTCCACAAGAAAAAGACTTGTAACACAATTACTGATAACACAATTACAAAACAGGCAAAAGATCCGGAAAGAATTTTCACAAAGGAATATATTTAGATGGCCAAGAGACACATGAAGAAATGCTCAAAATCACTGGCAATAGGAGAGATGAAAATCAAAACCATGATGAGATACCATCTCACTCCAGTAGCAGTGGCAAAGTTTAACAGGACAGCAAGTAATAAATGTTGGAGAAGATGTGGAGAGTTAGGAGTTCTTATACATTGTTGGTGAGATTGTAAAATGGTACAAACACTCTGGAAGGCAGTTTGGTATTTCACAGATGGAATATGTAGGAGCAATCATTTTGTACACTACTACCTAAATTACTACTTAGGAGGGACTGGAGAACATTATATTGTGTGAACTAACTCTGTCACACAAGGAGAAATACTGTATAAAACCATTCTTGAAGTAGGAGTATGAGTATCTGGGGGGTAAAGGGGTAGGTTGGGAGTAGTGGGGTGAAAAGAGGTTGGGGCCAGAGGGGGGAGATTAATCATAAGATCACACAATTTGATGGGTGGAGGAGGGTAATGAAGGAAATGTGAACGTTCCTGTCTGAAAAACAATTTATTTGAACTTTGTGAATAAACTAGTATAAAATAATTTTTTTAAAA
>NW_006399792.1:9814461-9816486 GCF_000299155.1 Elephantulus edwardii | reverse complement strand
TGCAGGAGCAGCGGACCACTTGGAACAGGAGCACTGTGGCCTCCTACAGACTTCTGTTTATTGATAATTGAACAGTTAAACAGTTGATGACTGGTCTTCAGTGAGGATTGAGGCTCAACAACAGGAATTCAAGGATTCTCAAGGAAGAATGGGTGAGTGCCGCAGCTCCCAACCCCCTCCTGCAGAGCCCGCACTGTGCCACACTGTACCGCAGCCGCAGCTCCATGAAGCTCCCACAGCCAGAACCTATAGAATCCCTCACCCAGGATGGAGAGTGGGCACCAGGCCTCCCCAGGACTGGTGCAGTGGAACCGCCACACTGCGGCAAAGTGGACTGGTTCTGGGAAGAATTTTTGGAGCCAAGATGGTGGCGGCAAGGGAAGTGGGCGGCCACTGGCCTCCCACACACGAGACGAAGTGCGACCGCCAGCTACCCGTGTGGGAGATGACGTGCAGGAGACGGCTTGCGCCCGCTGGCCACCCACATGGAAGATGGCACTCACCCAGCAGCCACCCGGTCGGGGGGATGGTGCACACCCACAGGCCGCCCGTGCGTAAGATGGTGCGTGCCCGCTGGCCGCCTGCACTGGGGGATGATACATACCGGCCTGCTGCCTGCGCAGGAGATGATGCATGCCTGCCAGCAGCCAGTGTGGGAGATGACACTCGGGAGATGGCTCGCGCCTGCCAGCCTCCCATGCAGAAGATGGCACGTGTCCAGCGGCCGCCTGTGCAGGAAGATGGTGCGCGCCTGCCAGTCGCACGTGCAGGGAGATGGTGCATGCCTGCTGGCCTTCTGCGCTGGGGGATGGTGCGCAACCGCCGGCTGCCTGTGCACGAGATGACTCATGCCTGCTGGTCGCCTGTGCGCGAGATGGCACGCGCCCGCTGGCCACCCGTGTGGGAGATGACATGCAGGAGATGGTGAGCGCCCACCAGTTGTCCGCACATGAGATGACGTGCACCCACCAGTCGCCCATGCTGGGGGATGGCGCGCACCCACCCCCACTGGCTGCCTGTGTGCGAGATGACTGGCACCCCCCGGTCGCCTGAGCTGGGGAATGGCACCCGCCAGCTGCCCACACACGAGATGATACGCACCCACCGGCCACCCGCGTGGGAGATGACGCACGGGAGATGTCAAGCGCCCACCAGTTGCCCATACTGGGGGGTGGTGCACGCCCGCTGGCCGCCCACATGGAAGATATGGTGCACACCCCACCGCCTACAGGTTTGGGTTTCCTAGGAAAACCAGAGATGATCACCTATACAGTGGATTGTTGAAAGTCACTGTGAGTTGTCTACTTGATGACACTTAACAGTGGCAGCATGTCCAAGAGGACTGACATCCCAAATGCACCACATATTTTGATCTGTTGAATGCTTCTGCCAAAAGCTGTTTAGACCTGGGGGGAGCCTGTTCACAATTCTCAGGTTCCCTTTGCCATTTATAAAGGGGGAGGGCAGTAACACCTACTTCAAATTAGAGTATGACCACTTATGGGGGCGAAAAGTGGGGGTGCTGGAATTGGAAACACTGTCCCTGCCCACACAGTCCTCGGTCAGGTGAAGGGACCAGATTGGGGTGGGAGCAATTAGAGGGGGAGTGTACCAGCCAGCCCACTGGGGATGTTGCCCTGCTCAGGATGGGCTGTCCTCAGCCCTCAGCTCGGGGCAAGCCGTCACGGCCTTCTACCCGGGGTGGGCTGTCTTTGGCCCTCGACTTGGGGCGAGCCATCATGGCCCTCTGCCCGGGGTGGGCTGTCTTCGGCCCTCGGCTCGGGGCGAGCCGTCATGGCCCTCAGGGTGAGCTCCTCAGTCCCCAGGGTAGAAAAAAAAATGCCTAGGGTATCCAGAGAATTTTATCTAGGCTACTTCCCACCACCCTCTCCCCCAGTAAACCTGAAAGTAACACCCCCAAAGCCCTTCTATTTGTAACTCACAAGTTTGTTCTCTCTAGGTTTGCTCCCTTTCCTGTAGGTAACCTTACCACTGAGTTTTACTTCACACCTGACCCCGAACCCA
>NW_006399792.1:9799566-9813906 GCF_000299155.1 Elephantulus edwardii | reverse complement strand
AATAAATAAATAGAAAGAAAAAATAAATAAATAACAGTAAAAATAAGAAAGGAGGTGGAAGGTATACACTGTACCAAAATGAATTTATTATTACTGAAAAATTCAAGTATAGGAACAAGAGCTATAATAACAAAGGGTGAAATTCAAGCTTCACTGAAGACACTGGCAAAATATTAAGACACCAGGAATTTATGGAATATCCATTGACATGTTTCAACAAACAGAAGCAGCCCTGAATGTGTTAATTAGTCTATTCCAGAAAATTGGGAGGACAGCTGCTTGGTTGATTGACAGAAGAGATATTTGTTCCCATTCTCAAGAAAGGTGATCCAAAATAATGTGAAAATTATCAAACAATATCATTACTATCACATGAAAGCAAAATACTGCTGAAGATCAACCAAAACCAGCAAGAACAGTACATTGAGAGAGAAGTTCAAGCTAGTTTCAGAAGACACAGTGGCACGAGAGACATCATTGCTAGTGTCAGATCAATCCTGGATGAAAGCAAAGAATACTAGAAGAATGTCTATTTGGGTTTTATTGATTATACAAAGGCATTTGTGTGGAAACAACAAACTATGACTAACATTGAGAAGAATGGGAATCTCAAAACAATTATGTTCATATGAAACTTATACCTAGACCAACAAAACAGAGCAAGAGAACACTGTGTGGTTTAAAATCAGAAAAGCTGTGTGTCAGAGCTGTATCGTTTCTCCATACCTATTTAATCTATATACTGAGTATATTCAAGAAGTACATTCAAGAAGCTGACTGTATGAAGAAGATTGTGGCACTAGAATCAGAGAAAACGCAAAAACTCATCAACAACCTGTATTATGCAAATGACACAATTTTCCTTGCTGCAAGTGAAAAGGACTTGAAATGCTTGCTACAGAAGACTTCAATATAGATTGCATCTTAACGTCAAGAAGACAAAAATACCATTGGACCAAAAAGCAACATCATGAAAGATGGAGAGAAGATAGAATTTGTCAACTATTTCATCTTACTTACATCCACAATCAATTCACTTGATCCTAGCAGTCAGGAGATCAGGAGACATATTGTTTTGAGCAACATGTCTCCTTTGGAGAGGTCAGTGCCTTCTCCAAATCACTGAGGACTAATGATGCCAGTTTAAAGACTAAAGTATGCCAAAGTCAGGCTAGGAACTTTTCAATACTTGCCATGCATCTGAAAACTGAACAATGAATAAAGACCACAGAAGAATCAATGTCTTTGAGTTGTAGTGTTGGAGAAGAGCACTGAATATCCCATAGACTTGGAAAATGTGTAGCCAGAGTGATCTTTGTAGGCAAGGATGGTGAAGCTTTGTCTTACAGATTTGGGGCATGTTGCTAAAAGAGTCTATTTTTGTGGAAAGAGACATCATGTTTGAAAATGTGGAGGGCCAGCAAAAGAGTAGATCTTTAACGATATGTGTTGACATGGTGACTGCAGCAGTACAGTCTGGTATGTCAGAGATGATGACAGTGCTACAGGATAGGATAGGACAGGATTCAGATCTGCTGTTCATAGGGTCACTCTGACTCACACTCACTCGAAGACATCCACCATCTTTGTGTTTTGAACTAGCACTCATCCCAGAAAAAACTACCGGCTATATGCCCAGAGGGCATGTGGAGAACTGAGAGACAGTTCTTATTTCTGCTCTCTGAAGTGGCCACCAAAGGATCCACCACAATTATTACCCAGCTGTCTCCCCAGTCCTTCCTATTCTCACCTCTTAATCTCGTTAATCCTCTCCATGGATCAGAACTAGGCCCCAGTGCACTTTTGGATCAGCCCGTCATAGGCCCCAGTGCACTTTTGGATCAGCCCGTCATCGTCACAAGCTAATTACAGTAGCTAGATCATGTCAATCACCACCAGCACATGAACCAGAGGAAAGAGAAGATGCAATGGGGCCTATGCATTGGTGAGTCTCTCTCTCTCTCTCTCTCTCTCTCTCTCTCTCTCTCTCTCTCTCTCTGTCTCTCTCTCTTGCTAGGTAGGTTAGCTACAGAGCAAAGCAGCAACTATCTAACTATCCTTGACTAGCGCTTCTAGCTAACCAATAGGAAGAGAAGAAAGAAAAAGAGAAACTTCTATTTCACACAAATGTAAAGCAAGAGAAAGACTTGCCTACAGTAACAAAATGTCTCGCGGTAGTATCACCACAGTAAATTAACTTTGTTATTTTGCCCTTCACCCCTTAGAGGAGGATCAGACTGAATTAATTATGGGATGAAACTATATAAGACTTGGAGTGAGCACCATATATGAAGCCTAACTCATAATTGGACAATATCAAGACATTATTTCATGCTGAAGAAACCATCTTTTGTATTAATAAAATCCAGCCTTTAACAAAAGAAAAGCCCTCTCCTCACTTGTAAGGAAGAGTTCACTCCTTCCCTTAGAAGGAATCTAGACCTCAACATCAAGAAAACAAAAATCCTCACTGCTGGAGCAGTAGACAGCACTGAGAAAGAGAAAAGAATGGAATTGTCAATTATTTCACTTACTTAGATCAAGACATGTTGCAGTGGTGAAATCTGCTGTCAAGGATCTCTCCAAAGTGCTTAAGAGTAAAGATAACAAATGAAAGAGTAAGGTACATCTGATCCAAGTCACAGCATTTTAAATTGCTTTCTATCCATATGAAAATTAGACAATCAACAAAGAAAATCAGAGGATATATGCCTTTGAATAGTGCTGTTGATGAAGAGTATTAAATATCCTATGGAGTGACAAAATAATAAACAGGTCTGTCTTGAAAGAAGTACAATCAGCATGTCCTTAGAGACAAGGATGTTGGATTTTTGTCTCCCTAACTTTGGTTGATTTCGTGCTCAGGAGGAATCAATCTTTGCAGAGAATCATCATGCTGGAAAACGTGGAAGGTCAGAGAAAGAGGAATACTAGCAACAAAATGGATTGATAAGTAACTACTACAATGGATTTGAGAGATCAAGGAAATGGTGTAGAAGGGGCAAGTTTCAGATCTGTTGTTCATAGGGCTACTATGAGTTGTAGTCAACAGTATTTAACAATGGCAAAGCTTAAACTTGCTGCCTTGCTTAAACCTATAAATATTGCCCATCAGCCCAGTTTCTAAAAGAGTGTCTGTGATTTAATAAATTTACCTTTTCGCTAATAACCTAAATTGTCTACTCTCATTGTTTGCTGTTTTTATTCTAACTCATGATTGGAACGTTGCTAAATGTTTAGTAATTCATCTGAAGAGCCAGGGCAAGTCAAGATCCAAACCCTCTTCCCTCCCTCTGCCCTTACTCCTGTAATCCTTTGGCGGCCAAAATCCAGGAGTACTCATTCAAACTAAAACTGAACTTTACTACCAAATTTAAAGTTCCCCTCCTCACTGTGCAACCTTCTGGTTCTCCTCATCTACCTTCAATAGTCATGAAAAATGGTTTGCTCATCTCCCGGTGTCTCCAATTCTTTATTATCAATAGGTAGAAGGTCCTAAGACCTAATCTCATTGACTTCTGTCACACCTGTCTAACAAATCACTCAGATCACCTTCCCCTAAAAGACTTTGTTCATTCAAATTGCTAGATTTTGCTCAAATTAGTAAGACATCTGTGTTTTGCTTTTCAGTAAGGATGAAGTACTCTTCAAAATTAACACAATTTGACATTTGGTAAAAGTCATTCTTATGAACTAATTCTTACAAAATTATTTTATAAAATCAATACTTAAAAATTTCCAAAGTGTCTCTCACTGATCACACCCTTTTAGAACTTGTTACTTGTTAAGTGCCATCAAGTTCACTATGATTCCTAGCAACCCTATGAACAGATCTGAATCCTTCCCTATCTTGTGCCATCCTCACAATCTCAGATATACTTGAGCCTATCGTTAACAGTCACTGTGTCAACCCATTTAGTGAGGTCTTCCTCTCTTTCGCTGACACCCCACCTTTCCAAACATGATTTCTATTTCCAATGACCAACTCCCTTTATCAACATGTCGAAAGTATATGAGTTCACCATCTTTTGTCTAATAAGCATAATATTTGCAATTTCTCCAAGACATATTTGTTGGTTTTTTGATAGTCCGTGGGATATTCAGTACTCTTTTTCCAACACCACAACTTAAAGGCATCAATTCTTTTTATGTAATCCTTATTCATTGTCCAACATTCAAATGCATGGCAAGTAAAGGAGCCCTTTAGAGTAGTGAGAGAAGATCTTCACCCTGAAACCTACAGCGTCCCTTTTCAGCAGGAAGTAGCTAAGAGAATACGCTGTCCCATTTCCCTTATGAATCAGGGTGAAATCTCTCTCAGGTAGGAGTGATAGGAAATGGCAAAGGACACACTGACAGAGCAGATTAATCAGAACTAGCTTTTTTTTTTCAGAACTAGCTTTGACAAGCACTGTGGCAATGGGACAATTAAAACAGACTTTCAAGGGGGGGAAAGAGGAATGAATTGGGGGGAAGGTAGAAAAAATAGTGCAACAATGAATGAATGGAAACCCAAAATCTCTGTAAATGTTCATGAAAATTAATAAAACTTAGTAAAAAACAATAAAATAAAAAATAAATAGAAATAACAAAACAAAAAAAGCCCAAATACATGGCAAGTAATTGAAAAGACCATAAATGGGATCACGTATTCCTCGATCTTTAAATTAAAATCACTCCTTTCAAGAAGTGTGGAAAGAACTTTGACAAGTCTTCCCAATGCAACATGTCTTTGGATCTTTTGATTGCTAATTCCAAGTGTGTTGAATGTGGATACAAGTAATATTAAATCATTGATGGCTTCAATCTTTTATCTATCATGATGTTGCCTATCATAAGCCCAGTGGTGAGGATTTTTGCATTTTATATGTAATTCATAATTAAGAGGTGTAATTCATAATGAAGACAGTAGTCTTTGATCTTCAACAGCAAATGCCTCAAATCTTCACTTTCAACAAGTATGGTTGAGTCATCTGCATGATGCAGGTTGTTGATGAGTCTTCCACGATCCTGATATCTCATTCTTCCTTTTAAAGTTCAGCTTCCCAAATGATGTGTTCAGCATACAGACTGAATAGGTACGGAGAAAGAATACAATCATCTACCTGTGGAAATGGTTAACTGTGTTTGGAATGAACATTCTTCTAAATGGTATAGCACTAGTCTGTCAATTTGCTGTACTGAGGTAACTTGGGGTTGCTGTGATACTGAACACTGTGCCACTACTGTGTGGAATGCCATAATGGTCTCCCAATGTGGACAGTGTTTGGTGGAGCCACCTAGATTAAGACATACTTGAAAGAAGGTGTGTCATCTACTTCCCAAACAAAATGCCTCTGGAAACTCTATGAACTTAGAGAAATGACAATAGTTATAGGACAGTGTTCAGGTCTTTTTTTCATAGGGTCACTGTGAGTTGTACTCGACTCAACGGCACTTAACAACAAACAACAATACCTGTGGGGAAAGGCAATGTGGGAACAGATAAAAGCCAACATGTTTACAGATATGAAAAGTCAGCTAGGGTGGATGGTGTAATTATGGACAGAGTGAATGGGCTCCACAGAAACATGTGGATGCTCCAAGGAAACCAGTTGCTACAAAATGAGCTCTGTGAAAGCCTCAAGAGACTTTTTTTTACTTGTGTTTTTTTTAATTTAAATAATTTTATTTTACAGTGGTTTACTTACAAATTTGTATTTTTTTTCACATCAGATCTTTCCCATTTTCTTTACCCACCCCTCCCTTCACCTATAAAATTGTGTGACCCTAAAATTTACCACCATCTCGTCACCCACCCTCACCACTCTATCCCACCCTTCCCACCCATGGATTATTGTTCTACAATAATGGTCTTATATAGTATTTGTCCATATGGCGCTGAATTCGTTCAGTTAGCATAATACTCTCCATTCCCTCCCGAGTTAGGTAGTGTGATTTACAAAATCATTGCTCCTGCAGTGCTGCTTAACATTTCATCATGAATGTACCATAATTTCTCAATCCCTTTGATCATCATTGAATATATGGGCTATTTTCATGTTCTTGCTATGGTGAATAATACTGCTATGAACATTGGTGTACAGGTCTCTATTTATGCCTCAGTCCTCATTTTCTTGGGGTATATTCTAAGTCGTGGAGTAGCTGGGTCTTACAGAATTTCTATGTTCAGTTTTTGAAGAAAGACCAGACTGCCTTCTTCAGTGGTTGTACTATTTTATAATCTGACCAACAGTGCATGAAATGGGAACTTCATCAACCCCTTCCTTTGCTCTGTCACTTCCCATCTATGACTTCATAGAGATTTTTCTATAAACAGCTGACATTAGAGAAAGAGCCATAAGCTTATTCCTAGATTGATATGTTGGTGAACACAGAAACTAGGAATGAGGGCTATTCCCACTCATAGTTAACCCAAAAGAAAATGGATAAGAAATTTTTGCATGTTGAGAGAAATGTTTTGGGCAGTGGACTGATCAGAGACCTCTTGCAATACACTCCCATCCAATGGTTAGCATTGATCTATAAACTTCCATTGGCTTCTCAAAAAATTTAAAAAACAAAATCTGTAATGCCACTATGGCCCCAATAGTTTCAGGGTACTCACAGTGGTAACTGGTTCAATAATTAATCATTTATTGGCTACTCTCCCTTCTTATTTACCTCCCCACTGCAATAGTATTTCCTAAATCACTTTGCACTTGAATGTACTTAATGAGCTTGTGAGGACCCCAAACCTCATAGTTTGCCACCACTCATCTGTCAGTTTATTGTACTGTGGTGACTTGGGTATTGCTGTCCATCTGGAAGCTATGCCACTGGTATTTTAAAGACTAGAAAGGTCTCCCTTAGTGGACAGGTTACATAACGCACCTGCATAACGCAGGTTATTGATGAGTCTTCCTCTAATCCTGATGCCACATTCCTCCTCATAGAGCCCAGCCTCCTGGATGATCCATTCCGAATACAGGTTGAAAAGACGCAGAGATAGGACATATCCCTGGTGTACACCCTTCTGAATTTAAATCACACAGTGTTTCTTTGTCTGTTCTGAGGACTGCCTCTTGGTCCAAGTAAAGGTTTCGCAAAAGCACAATCAAATGTTCTGGGATTCCCATTCTTTTCAGAGTTAGTCACTGTTTGTTGTAATCCACATAGTC
Organism: Elephantulus edwardii; assembly: GCF_000299155.1. Classification (NCBI taxonomy): domain Eukaryota; kingdom Metazoa; phylum Chordata; class Mammalia; order Macroscelidea; family Macroscelididae; genus Elephantulus; species Elephantulus edwardii. Next base: position 9,806,746 of record NW_006399792.1, on the reverse strand, counting down.
ATATGCCTTTGCATAGTCAATGAAATACAGATAGACATTACTCTGGTACTCTCTGCTTTTAGCCAAGACCCATCTAACATTAGCTATAACGACCACTTCTAAATCCAGCCTGCACATCTGGGACTTGTCTGGTGATGTGTTGTTCCAGTCATTTTTGGATAATTTTCAGCAGAAACTTCCTTGCATGTGACATTAATGATATTGTTCTGTAATTTCTGCATTCTGTTGGATTACCTTCCTTTGGAATGGGAACAAATAATAGATCTCTTCCAATCTGTTGGCAAGATGGTTGCCCTCCTGATTTCTTGGCACAACTTGGTAAGCTCATCCAGGGCAGCATCTGTTTGTTGAAATATGTGAATTGGTATACCATCAATTCCTGGGGCTTTCTTTTTTGCCAGTTCCTTCAGAGCAGCTTGAACTTCTTCCTTAATCACTACAAGCTCTTGCTCATATGTAAACTTTAATTTTCACTTGTTAACGGCTGCTCTGTCCACCTCTCCTTATTATAGTCACCAGGGTCCACTAACTGGGGAATCTACCTAGTTTCCCCACAAACTATGAAGAGGTTTTAATATATATGACCTTTAACATGTTTCGAAAAACCAGGCCAGGGACTAACTGTGTAATTTACCACCAACCACTAATATGTAATTTAAATTGAAGTTGAAGAAAACTAAAAAAAAACCCAAACATGGTCATAAGAGTATCTCAACAGAATTTAAAATCATTTTACAAATAGATTAGACATTAATGACTAAAGACCAGAAGAATTTTGGAGGGAAATAAGGGACATCACCTATGAAGAAAGCAAAAGGTCATCACTAAGATAGGGAAGAAAGGAAAAGACAAATTGGATGTTAGAAGAGACTCTGTCTCCATCCTGACGCTCCGCCCCTTCTTGCACTATGACGTTTCCAGAGAAGAACGAAGCGTAAACAGCGCAGGGCACTTCCGGAGCGGGATTGTTTCACGCAGGAAGTAGTCTCCATTTTAGCGCCGCCCGCCGTCGCTATCTGTTTCCCTTCCCTCCCATTTTTCTCTGTCCTGTCCCCAAGGCGCTACGTGAAGGCTGGGTCTAGGCCGCAGGAGCTTGAAGTGAGAGAAGGGGGAAAGGGAGAAAGAGAAGAAGGGAGATAAGGGGTGAATCACGAAGGGTGAATGGTAGAGGCCAAGGTGTGAATCGCTCAGGCCTGCAGACAGACTGATGAACGTGTTCCTGGTGCCACAGCTGCAGCGCCCACGCGAGTCACGTCAAAGCGGCTGCAGTGGCGGAAATGGGAGGAGAGCAATGGTGGCCGACAGCCGAGAGGAGAAAGATGGAGAACTTAATGTTCTCGATATTTTGACTGAAGTACCAGAACAGGATGATGAACTGTATAACCCAGAAAGTGAACAAGATAAAAACGAGAAAAAGGGATCGAAGAGAAAAAGTGACCCAATGGAATCGACTGATACCAAGCGACAAAAGCCTTCTGTTCATTCAAGACAATTCAAAGCCACTGAGCTCATCTGTTAGTAATAACAAAAGAATAGTTAGTACAAAAGGAAAGTCTGTGGCAGAGTACAAAAATGAGGAATATCAAAGATCTGAAAGAAATAAGCGTCTAGATGCTGATCGCAAGATCCGCTTATCAAGCAGTGCATCCAGAGAAGCTTACAAGAGTCAAAAAGAAAAGACTTGTCTTCGGAAAAGGGATCCTGAAAGGAGGGCCAAATCCCCAACACCAGATGATTCTGAGAGAATTGGACTTGATGAGGATAGACGTGCAAGCAGATCCAGCCAGTCTTCTAAAGAAGAAATGAACTCTGAAGAATATGGTTCGGACCATGAGACTGGCAGCAGTGCTTCCTCTGATGAGCAGGGCAACAACACGGAGAATGAGGAGGAAGGAGTGGAAGAAGATGTGGAGGAAGATGAAGATGTAGAAGAAGATGCTGAGGAAGATGAGGACGTAGATGAAGATGTAGAGGAGGAGGAAGAAGAATATGAACAGGATGAGAGAGACCCGAAGGAAGAAGGAAATGATTATGGCACGCGAAGTGAGGCTAGTGATTCAGATTCTGAATCCGTTTCCTTCACAGATGGATCTGTCAGATCTGGTTCAGGCACAGATGGATCAGATGAGAAAAAGAAGGAAAGGAAGAGAGCTAGAGGCATATCTCCAATTGTTTTTGATAGAAGTGGGAGCTCTGCATCTGAATCATATGCAGGTTCAGAAAAGAAGCATGAGAAATTATCATCTTCCGTTCGTGCTGTCCGAAAAGATCAAACAAGTAAACTCAAATATGTCCTTCAGGATGCAAGATTTTTCCTCATAAAGAGTAACAACCATGAGAATGTGTCTCTTGCCAAAGCTAAGGGTGTATGGTCCACACTACCTGTAAATGAGAAGAAATTAAATGTTGCATTCAGATCTGCAAGGAGTGTTATCTTGATATTTTCTGTAAGAGAAAGTGGAAAATTTCAGGAGTTTGCAAGACTTTCTTCAGAATCACATCATGGAGGATCCCCTATACACTGGGTGCTTCCAGCAGGGATGAATGCTAAAATGTTGGGAGGTGTCTTTAAAATTGACTGGATTTGCAGGCGTGAATTACCCTTCACTAAGTCGGCTCATCTCACCAATTCTTGGAATGAACACAAGCCAGTAAAGATTGGACTTGAATGTGGAACCCAGCTTTGTCTTTTATTTCCTCCTGATGAAAGTATTGACTTGTATCAGGTCATTCATAAAATGCGTCACAAGAGAAGAATGCATTCTCAGCCCCGATCAAGAGGACGTCCATCCCGTCGAAAACCAGTCCGGGATGTGGGAAGATTATGATATTCATAACAGCAGAAAGAAACCAAGGATTGACTATCCCTCTGAGTTTCACCAGAGACCAGGGTATTCAAAGGATCCAAGATACCAGAAAGTAGACGATTTTCAGGAGTTCACCAAGATGTGTTTTTAAATGGGTCCTACAATAATTATGTGAGGGAATTTCATAACATGGGACCACCACCACCTTGGCAAGGAATGCCCCCTTATCCAGGAATGGAACAACCACCACATCATATTACCAACATCATGCTCCACCTCCTCAAGCCCATCCTCCTTACTCAGGACATCATCCAGTACCACATGAAGCAAGATACAGAGACAAACGAGTACATGATTATGATATGAGAGTGGATGATTTCCTTCGTTGCACACAAGCGGTTGTCAGTGGCAGGAGAAGTAGACCACGTGAAAGAGAGCGAGAGCAAGACTGCCCCAGGGATAACAGAAGAGAGAGCGGCTGAGATAGAGAGAGAGAAAGAGAGCGATTATGTGATCGGGACAGAGACCGAGGGGAAGAGAGGTCGATATAGAAGATAATGCGCTTTTGGAAGCAGTGATTGTTAAAAGATTTTTTTAAAAAAAAACCAACTTGTAATTTTTTTTTCTTTTTCCCTTTTTGGTGTGCGTTTACAAGTAGTAAATTTATTTTAAGCTGTCTACTTAAAGTTCATTGTGTAGAAGGATTTACTATGAACCCTTTGCTCCAAGCATGCAGTATAATAACTGGAAAAACTCAAATCCGCCAAAAATGCACAGTTAACAATTGAGTTGACACTTACTGGGGCAGAACAGAACAGTCTTAAGAATGTAGATACTGATTCATTCTTCATAAATGTTCATCTTAAAGTGTGTTCATCCTAGAGTTATTGTTTGTTTCTTTCCTTTGGATCTTGATAACTGCCATGGCATTTTGCTTTGATGTGTTTCTACATGTAGTTGCACACGGTTCAGTAAAACAAAACAAAAAAAAAATGCTGCTATCAAGGATGCAAATATTGAAGTATGATGGTTTGATGTATGGCAGTGTTGTATCAGCCTCTTGGTTTATCCCTTTCCCCTTTTTTCAGAGTTAAATGTCACTTTTTTCCCCCCTTCTGTCTTCAATGATGAAAGCAATATTAAGAAGGCATTGCTATCTATCTAATTTGTAACTGTTTTGAAAAATAAAATTTTCAGTTTGGTAGCATGATCGATACTATTGTTTAACCTCCTCTTCCAAACTATACATTGGCTTGAAACTTATGTGTGGCAGCAGAAGATTTCCATGTTCTACATTGCTACTGTTTTGTATAAAATAAATTGGTAAAGTTAAAAAAAAAAAAGAGAGACTCTGAAACTTGCACTGGAATAAAAAGAAGCCAAAATAGGGGAAAGAATATTGAGATAAGAGAGTTGAACAGAAGATTTCAAGGGCAGCTCAAGAAGACAAAGGAAAATATCACTATGATATGTACAACAAGCTGGAGTTAGATAAGCAAAAAGGAGAAACACACTTGGCATTTCACAAACTGAAAGAACTAAATGAAGGATGCTATGGGCAAAATCCTGAATGATACAAGAGGCATCAAAAGAGGATGGAAGAAATGCACAGTCATTGTACCAAAAAGAACTGGCCAACACAGAACCATTTCAGGAAGTAGCATATGATTAAGAATCAATAGTACTGAAGAAAGCATGACATGAAGATTGCAATGAAGGCATCAGGAGAAAATAAGACACTAGGAATTGACGTACGAACTGAGGTGCTGCAGGAAACACATGCAACCTGGAACATGCTCATTAGTTTCTGCCAACAAATATGGAAGACAGCTACCTGGTCAACTGACTGGAAGAGATGTATTATTTAAATTCATTTCAAAGAAAGAGTGGAAATATGATTCAACAGAATGTGGAAATTCTTAAACAATATCAGTATCACATGTAAGAAAAATTTGCTGAAAATTATTATAAAATGGCTGGGATAGCAGGAAATTCAAGAAATTTCATTCAAAAAGTTGAGCCTCACTTGCCAGCAATTTAAGCTGGATTCAGAAGAGACTGTAGCACATCATTGTTGTTGATATCAAGTGGATATTGGCTGAAAGTAAAGAATACCGGAAAATATTTACTTGTGTTTTATTGATTATGCAAAAATATTTTACTGTGTGGATCATAAAAAATTATGGCTAACATTAAGAAGAATGGGAATCCCATAAGAACACTTAATTGTGTTCATGAAAAACTTATACATAGACCAAAAAAGCTGCTGACCATACAGAAAAGAAAAAGAAAAACACAGAATGATTTAAAATCAGTAAAGGTGTGCATTAGGATTGTTCTATCCTTTCCTCCATACCTACTCAATCCATATTATTAAGCAAATAATTCAAGAAGTTGGACTACAAGAAGAGGAATATAGCATCAAGATTAAAGAAGACTCATCAACAATAGACCTTACTCAGATGATCCAACATTGCTTGTAGAAAGTGAAGAAGACTTGATGCAGTTATTGAAGATCAAAGACCATAGCCTTCAATATGGGTTACTTCTCAATATTAAGAAAAATCTTCATTATTGGACCAACATATAAAATCAAAATAGAAGGAGATGTTGAAGTTTTCAACAATTTCATTTTGCTTGGATGCACAATCAACACCCAAGTTACCGACAAGAACTCAATAGACGTGTTACATTGGGGAAATATTCCATCAAAGACCTCTCCAAAATGCTAAAGAGCAAGGATGTTCCTTTAAAGACTAAGATGTGCCTGATTCAAGCCATGACATTTTCAGTTTTTTCCTATAAACCTGAAAGTTGGACAATACATAAGATTCACAGAAGAAGAATTGATGCCTTTGAATTGTGGTGTTGGGGGAAAGTAATGAATATTCTATGGACTGCCAAAAGAATATGTCTTGAAGGAAGTGCCACTAGAGTGCTCCTTAGAAGAAAGGATGTTGAATCCCTGTCTCACATACTTTGGGTATGATGTCAGGAGGAGCCAGTCCTTATAAAGAGACGTATACTGGAAGAGGTGGAGAGTGAAAGAAAGAGAGGAAGACTCAATAAATTGGCACAGTGACTGTAACAAGGATCTTAAGCATATCAGAGATCGTGAGAATAGTGAAAGATAAGGCAAAGGTCAAGTCTGTTGTTCTAAGTATTGTTATGACTCATAGTTGATTCAATGATACCTACCAACAACAATAAAAGCATGAAGAGTAATGTTATTTTAGTTACGCATTGTTGAGTTGACTACAACTCATAGCGACCCTACGCACAATAGCTCTGAACCCATCCCTACCCTGAGCCAGTCTCACTGCCTCTGATACACTTATGATCATTGACCTAGTATCTAGACTGATATTTTTGCTATTTGTACCTGAAATCTACACCTTCTGGAATTTGTCTGGTGTGTGGCATGAGGGGAAGATATACTACACCTTTCTATTGGATCCAGGCATGGCCTTTCTCTGATTCAGCGGCACCTTCCACCCATTTTATTGGCCTACTTCACAATCACACCTTGACCTCTGTCCCAGGACTATATCTAGGTGGGAAAAGGTGTAGGTGTTGAAAGATATGATTTAGCTTCCTTGCTGAGAAAAGAGACGGCCTAGCTGAGAAAAAACAATTATCTTACCGTATCAGCATCCCTTGAAAATCTCTGAATTTTTTACTTGTAGTCCCTGGGAGTGTATTCATTGCCCCCCCCCAGTGGCCTCTGCTCTCTCTCTCTAGTGGCCGCCTCAGATGATAGAGAGTCCCTTCAGAATTAGACTGGATTAGCTCCACCTTGATGCTCCAAGTCCAGAACAAATTCAACACCTGGTCACCCAGGCCTTGCTCTGTCCTAAAGAGAGCTGAGCTGCCTGTGGTGTCAGCTCTACAAATAAATCTTTATACTAGACCACCTGGGTGGGGTCACCAGAAATTTATACTGCCTCCAGGTTTCCAGATGTCTATGAGTAGATCCTTCAGTATGGATTGTATCTCAACATCAAGGAAACAAAGATCTTCACCACAGGACCAAGAGTTAAGATATTGCTGTTGTTGTTGTTAGGTGCTATCCAGTCAAGTATGATTCACAGCGACCCTATGAACAAAAGATCTGAACCCTTTTCAAAGAGATAAGTAAACTGGACTGGGAGGTAAATGAGTGCAACAATGAATGAATGAAAGTCCAAATTCTCTGTGTTGGTGTTGTGGTTGTTATGTGCCATCGAGTCGTTTGCGACTCATAGCGACCCTATCTATGTACAACAGCCCTAAACCCTGCTCAATCCTGTGCCAATAGCATTGCCTCTGACACACCCATCCCGATTACCCCAGTCACTGAATCAATCCACCTCATAGAGGGTCTTCCCCTCCTG
>NW_006399792.1:9793430-9798486 GCF_000299155.1 Elephantulus edwardii | reverse complement strand
GATAATCTTCAGTAGAATCTTGCTTGCATGTGAAATCAATGATATGTTCTGTAGTTTCCACACTCAGTTGGATCACCCTTCTTTTAAATGGGAACAAATATAGATCTCTTCTACTCAGTTGGCCAAGTGGTTGTTCTCCAGATTACTTGGCACAACTTGGTGAACACATCCAGGGCAGCATCTGTTAGCTGAAATATTTCAGTTGGTATACCATCTATCCCAGGGGCCTTATTTTTTGCTATTTCCTTCAAAGCAGCTTGAACTTCTTCCTTCATCACCATAGGCTCTTGCTCAAATGTTATTTCATTGAATTCTTCTGTATCTGCCAATTCCTTTCGATACAATGACTCAGTATATTCCTTCCATATTCTTTTGATACCGCCTGAATCATGTAACATTCTGCCTAAAGCATCCTTGACTATAGCAACTTGAGGTTTGAATTTGTTCTTCAGTTCCTTGAGCTTAAGAAATGCTGAATGAGTTCTGCCCTTTTGATTTTCCGACTCTAGCTCCTTGCACATTTCCTTGTAATATTTTGCTTTGTCATTCCGTGCTGCCTTTTGGAATCTTCTGTTCAGCTCCTTAGTGTCTTGAATTCTTCCTTGTGCTTTGGATTCTCTAAGTTCCAGTGCAATCTTCAGAGTTTCTTCTGACATCCACTTTGGTCTTTTCTTCCTCTTCTATCTTTGTAATGACCGTTTGTACTCTTCCTGGATGATACATTTAACGTCCTCCCACAAATCATCTGGTCTTTGCTCATTAGTGTTCAAGGCCTCAAAGCTAGACCAGGAGCTGATTGTGGAACAGACCACCAACTACTCATATGCAAATTCAAGCTAAAGCTGAGGAAAATTAAACTGAATCTACACGAGCCACAAAATCTCTGTAAATGTTTTTTAAAATTAATAAAAGTTTTGTAAAAAGTAAAAAAAAAAGATCTGAACTTAGTCTTGTCCTGCACCATCCTCACACTTTCTGACACACAAGAGCCCACTGCAGCAGTCACCTTGTCAATCCACATGGTTGAGGGTCTTCCTCTCCTTTGCCAACCCTCCACCTTTCCCAACATCACGTCCCTCTTCAAGAAATAGCACCTCCTAGCAATATTTCTAAAGTATAGGGTCACTATGAGTTGCAAACGACTTGACATCACATAACAACAACAACATGTGAGGCACCGGTACTTGGGTCCCATCACAGATTGAGCCAAGAGTGGCTTCTGGAGCTCTTCATTTGAAGTTAGCAGAAAGTAACCAGATAGGGGGAAATTGGAGAAAGAGAACTGTGGCAGAAGAGAAAGATACAGGCCCAGGACCCAGTTCTAAGCCTGGCTTCGAGGCTAAAGGAGCTCCGATGATGTGGTGCATTGCATGTTACACTGCTCACCAAAAGGTCATCAGTTCTAATCCACCAGCTGCTCCACAGGAGAAAAATGGGTAATCTTCTCTCATAAATCTTCGAAACCCAATGAAAGGCTACTGAGTCAGAATGAGTTTAACTGGGGTTGCAGCCTCTAAAGGCTGACTGGGCCGTGCACTTGAATACCCTGCCCTCAGTCAGCATAAACTCTATAAACAAATGGAGCCCCAGATAGAGGCTGAGGGAGTCGTCTCTCCATATACATTCTCTTCTGGGACTAGGCTAAGTTTCTAGGAGCCCTCACACCAGAGGACCCTCAAACACTTTGGGGACAGTGCACAACAGTATCAAGAGAGTCGATGAAAAGAGTATTCTCCTTACACCATGGAGGGTTGTTGTTGTTGTTGTCGTGCACCATAGAGTTAGAACCAACCCACAGCTGACACTCCAGTGGGTTTCCTGAGGCAGTTAATTACACAGGAGGAGACTTCTCATTCTTCTCCTGTGGAGCAGCTGGTGGCTTCAAACTGCATGCCTTTGGAATTGCAGCACAGGTTCTTGCCAGTAGGCCAGGGTAGATCTGACTTTTAAGAGCTGTTTTCCCTGTTTTGTCTGGCCACACACTACTAGGATCCCAGAAACAGACTCTACCCTGTGTCTCAAAATGGCCACTTCTACAGTATAGCATTTCCTCAAAAATTTAAACACAGAGTTACGTTGTTCTTGTTATGTACTGTTGAGTTGCCTGCGACTCATAGCTCCTCTATGCACAATAGCTCTTAACCTTGTCTATCCTGAGCCAATCTCACTGTCTCCAACACACCTACCCTAATTGTCCCAGTTACTATGTCCATCCATCTCCTTGAGAGTTTTCCTCTCTTGTGTTGTCCTTCCACCCTTCCAAGCATGATGTCCTTCTGCAAGGACTTGTCCCGCCTGGCAACATGCCCAAAGTAAGTCAGGCAGGGCTTCAAAATCCTTTCCTCCAAGGAGCAACTTAGTTTTATCCTATGGCCCAGGAATCCCACTCCTGTGTATGCATCCAAAAATAGTTGAAATCAAGGTGTCTAATAGAAAATTGTACACTAATGCTCATAAGACTGCTGTTAAAATAATGCAACTCTCTATCAGTGGAAGAATAAATGAACCAATGTGGTTCATCCATGTAATGGAATACTACTCTGTCATAAAGACAAATGAAGATCTGGTACATGCTCAAACATGCATGAATCTCGGAAAAAATGATATTGAATGAAAGAAGACAAATACAAGAAAATCCAAGTGTTATAGGAGTCCATTTATAGAAAATATCTAGAACAGAAAATGCACAGAGATGGAAAGTAGATCAATAGCAACTGTGGGCTGAGGGAAACAGGGAGGTAGGAAGAGGAGAATTTTTAAATGGAGCTCCAACAGCAGGGCCCCTGACCTTGGGCTGCACCCACCTCTACCCCATCTGGGCTTCACATTCTGCTCCTCCCAGGCAATGGGCATAAGGCCATGGATCTGAAGAGTGGCCATCATCTGAACAGGACTATCAAGAAAAGAGTGAGCATCTTCAGGAATCTGTGTTCCCACTGCCACAGCTCACCAGATTATTTGAGGAGGCCATGTGGCTCCCTGCATGGCTGTCCTTGGATCCAAAATCCTAAGCATTTGGTACAGAAGGCTGATCACATTCTTCCCTCATCCTCTTGCTTGTGGCTTATTTTCCACCATGGAAAAATGGAATGTCATTATTGTTGGAATCAAATTAATAATAGAACAAAATGTGCAGTGTCTGTAACACCCAAAGGTGCCCAACTCACTGATAAGCCTATGTGGAAGGAAGGGTGTTATTAGCATGGAAGAGCAAACACTTGCACTCAGAACCACAGAGAGAAGTAAATGGCTCTGCCAAATTCTCTCCCAACCTTGTACTTTCACTGGCACCTGTGAATTAGGATGTCTCCAAGTTCTCAGACCGGAATTCTCACACAAGAAAAGGATTGGCTTGCAGAACAAGAGAAAGCAGATTGGTAATTAACTTAATCTTAAATCAAACCTGTTTACATAACCTATTAAAGTTAGGGTAGGATGCAAAAGAGTTCAGGCTCTTTCCCTTTACACCTACTCTTCCTGTATCTGGGAAACACACAGAGCACATTATTTTTTGGTCTCAGGCTCAGTGTGAATACTTCCTCTTACAACAACCTTCCCAGATACCACTTGAAATAATATCAACTTCTTAGATCCACTATAATCTACAGAATTTATTGCATTTATCTTGTTCTGTCTTTGTACATGTGTTTAATGATCACCTCCTTGATTGGACAGTTGATTCCTGGTGTTTACAAGTAAGTACATCAGGATAGATGGAAAAAAGATTGACACTGTCAACAATTTCCTCTTACTTGGATCCACAATCAATACCCTGGGTAACAGTAGTCAGGAGATCATTGGGAAATTCTACTGTCAAGGACCTCTCCAAAGTCCTGTCAGTTTAAAGACCAAGGTGCACGTGATTCAAGCCATGGTCTTTTCAGTCATTTACTACGTATCTCGGAGTTGGGCAATCAATAAAGATGACAGTAGAAGAATTTATGCCCTTGAGTTGTGGTGTTGGAGGATAGTACTGAATATCCCATGAACTGCCAAAAGAACAAACAGGTAGGTATGTCTCAGAGAAGATGCAGACACAGTGCCCCTTAAATGCAAAGATGGTGAAACTTCATCTCACATACTTTGGCTATGTTGTTAAGAGGGGCTATTCCTTGGAAAAGGACATCATACTTGGAAAAGTGGATGGTCAGTGAAAGAAAGGAAGACCCTCAACCAGATGGATTGACACAATGACTGTTGTAACGGGTTCAAGTACATCAAAGGTGATAGGGATTACACAACATCACACAAGATTGAGATTTGTTGTTCAAAGTGTCACTATGAGTTATAGTCTACTTAACGGCACCTAACAACAATACGACCTCTCTAAGAAACTCTGGTGACATAATCCATAGGGAGTTGCACTCCCAAAGGTGGTGCCTAGCTGACTGGTGATCAAATCCACCAGCCATTCTGCAGGAGAAAGATAGGCAGTCTCCTCCTGTAGGATTTACAGCCTCAGAAACCCTTTGGAGGATCACTTATGAATCAGTTCCTACTCCGTATCATTGAGGGTTGTTTTGTTTTTTTTTTTAATTATACCACCACCTTAAATTCCAACTACATGTTAGGTTGTCATTAAAAATTTAAAGACTATAGGAGTAAATTAAGCAACTGGATCTTTTTAGACCTCAAATGCTGTCTCCATGTGAGATTCTACTGAAGGTGCAACTTGAATTATTGTGAGAATATGTTGCTTTAACAGAAGAAGGATTACTTACTGTAAGGATATGTTGCGATAAAATGCAAAGGATTACTGTAATAGTACATTGAAAGTGTCAAGGACTATCGTGGATATGCACGGTGATGGCACGTGAAGTCTGCAGGACTCTCTGGCAGGTCATTGGTATTGTTTTCGTTGGGTGCCGTTCAATTGGCTACAACTCATACCAACCCTGTAAATAAGGGATCTGAATCCTGTCCTATCCTATCCTGTGCCATCCTCATTCATCTCTGATATGTTGTTGTTGTTATGTGCCATGGAGTCGCTTGCGACTCATAGTGACCCTATGTACAACAGCCCTAAACTCTGCTCTGTCCTGTGCCAATCGCACTG
>NW_006399792.1:9784422-9791900 GCF_000299155.1 Elephantulus edwardii | reverse complement strand
ATTGTACACAGCTTTAGTTTGCTTGGCTCCACAGTCAACACTCTTGGCACCAGTAGCCAGGAAATTAAAAGGCACATTGCCATGGGAAAATCTCTGATATACATGAGGCTATATGCAAAGTCACTGTGCCAATCCATCTTGTTGATAGTCTTCTTCTCTCACCCTCCACCGTTCCAACCACGGCAAATAGAAGGCTCAATAAATATTTTTTCCCCTACCCCACTTTATCTGCAATGGATTCAGAAATGAGCCTTCTCCTCAATCTTGCCACCAACACAGTCATGGACAACTCTATTAATATGTCTTACCCCTAGAATACCTACTTTCCAAGTACTCTCACCTCTACCAATCCTTGATAATTCTCAAATCAGGCATTTTATCCCCTTATCTTATGTTTAATGGACAGAGTAAAACACCGTATGTTCACACGCTGTTATGCAGTCTTTGTTCATTAGTGTTCAAGGCCTCAAACCTATTTCTGAGATGCTTTCTAAATTCAGGTAGGATAGACATAAGGTCAAATTTTGGTCCTTGTGGATTTGTTTTAATTTTCTTTAGCTTCAGTTAGAATTTACAGAAAGTAGTTGATGGTTTGTTCCACAATCAACAACTGGCTTAGTTTTCACAGCTGTTGTCAAGAACCCCTCCAAAGGGCTAAGTGCAAGAATGTCACTATCAAGACCAAAGTGTGCCTAAGCCAAGTAATAATCTTTTTACCTGCCTTCTTTCTTAGTTTTTTTATACAAAATGTTTATTTTAATTGTGATTTTAACAAAAGTTTGCAGAAAATTTAGATTTTCATTCATTCATTGTTGTACATTTTTACCCCCTCTCCCACCCTTCCTTCTCCCCCAGCTCACTGTTTTGTAAATATTCATTCATTGTTGCACAATTACCTACCCTCCCAGTCCTCTTTGCAATGTACCTCTTATTCTGGGCTGTTGTCATTCATATAATGCCTAATTGTTTGTATGTTCCTTTTGAACAGTTCTTTCCTTCATCCGTTCTAGTGCAGTGTTAATTATCTATCCATTCTTATCCTATTCTCCTCCCAAACCCTCATGTCAGACCATGCATCTGAAAGTTGGACAGTGAATAAGGATAACAGAAGAATCAATGCCTTAAATTGGTAGTGTTGTAGAAGAGTATTGAACATCCCACAAACTGCCAAAAGAAAAAACAAATTGGTCTTGGAGGAAGTACAATGAGGCTGCGTCTTGGAGGCAAAGATGATAAAGCTTCATCTCACATGTTTAGACATTTTGTTAGGAAAAATGCATTGTGCTAAGAAAAACCATTATTGTTATTACTTACCATTGAGTCCAAACCAACTCATGGGTGGCTTTCCAGTCAGTTTCAGAGCCAGTAAATCACATGGGAAGAACTTGTTTATCATTCTGCCATGGATCAGATAATTGTTTGAAACTACATGCTTTTCTTTGGGTTGGTGGCACAATTGCTCTGCCACTAAGTCATTAGAACTCCCTGTGAAAGGAACTCCCTGGGGAAATAGAGGAAAACCCTAAACAAGATAGATTGACACAATAACTGAAACAATGGGCTTGAACATGGCAGAGATCATGAAGGTGTAGCAATATAGAACAAGGTTTTGATCTATTGTTAGTAAGGTCATTATGAGTCATAGACTAGAAAGCAACTAACAACAATAAATGCATAAATTAGAAAAAAGGTAGGTTCTACATTAATAATTTCGTAACTTGAAAATCAAGAAAAAATTAAAGTCAGAAGAAAGAAGAAAAACAAAGAACAGAAATCAGCAACACTGAAAACAAAAATGAAGAAAAAAACAGAAAATTAATAAACACAGAGCTGGGTATCTGAAAAATATCAATAAAGTTGAGACACAACTAACAACACCAATAAACAAAAAAGAAAGAATGCATTTCATTACCAATATCAGGAATAGAATAAAATCTTTCACAAAAAGCAAACATATATTTGACAACTTTGAGGAAACAGACCAAAATCCTTGAACAATAAAAGCTATAACAAATCATCCAATATGAAAACAAAACCTGAATATTGTTCTAACAATTGTTGGTGTTATTGTCAAGTGCCAGCAAGAACTGCACAACACAAAGAATAAATTCTAATGTTAGACCATTAGCTTAGTTGTTAAGTGATGTTGAGTTGGGTAGAACTCATAGCGACCCTATGAACAAGAAATCTGAGCCCTGTCCTATCCTGTCCGTCTTCATTATTTCTGACATACTAGAACTCATTGTGTTTCATGCATGTACATTGCGTTTTACATCTTTCTTTTACATTATATTTCTTTTTTTTATGTTGTGGAGTTTCTTCCTTAGAATCATCTTACTAATAACTACATTTGTGAAAGCATGTAAGCCAACTACTTCATGCCTCATGCCCTAAGATCTCCTTTAGAAGCCAATTTCTTATTTGTCCATCTGTATCAAACCTCTGAGATAACAAGCATGCCCTTTTTTCTTAAAGAATCCTCAGTTCAACTGGGAAACTTTGAGTATCTACATTGATAAGCAAAGTCCAGTCCAGAACAAATAATCAGGTTACAGCAATCTGTACTGGCTCGCAGCATGAATCGTCTTCTCTTCATCTGGTTGGGTTCTAGTCAACTTATCCCCAGTCATCCATGGCTAGCTATAATTTCAGGAGGCCACACTTATCCCTGAGTTCCATACATGTTGGTCTCCTCACTCAGCGTTAGCACTCACATGGGGCCAAGTGGACAAGCCAGGTTCCTCAAGACTCCCTGTTCCTCAAGCCAATAACCCTTGCCTGCACATACACACATCTGTACATGATAGGAGGTCAGTGCTGAAGGAACATGTCCAAGCTCACTCTGTTTCTCTATTGTTGTATTCCACCCACTTTTGTTCCTGTGGATCCAGGTGATTACCATGAGTGAGCATATTCCAATCTCATGGGTACCAACTTCACCATTCTTCAGAAGCCAGACAGCTTGCTCCAGCTTTAAAAAGACAGTCTCTTACTTTCTTTTTTTTCTTTCTTCTTCTCTCTTTTCTTGCTTATCCTTCTTTGAATGTGCATCTCATCAATCAAAAGTTCAATGTTTTGGGTAGAAAAATCCATTTAAATGCAAATTTCCTCAAAGTACTGGGTGGGACTCAATCTTTACCCTTGACCATGTCCCAACACACACTTCCAGATTCTACTTTTAACCAGCTTGTCTCCAGCGCAAAAGTATAAAAAGGAAGATCTGCCCTGGAGATGTTGTTGTTGTCACTATGAGTCGCAAATGACTTGACGGCACATAACAACAACAACATCTCCAGGGCAGATCTTTCCTTTTATACTTTTAATTAGGTACTAGCCAAAGACAGAATTACACAATTTCTAAATCTACAATATTCAGTGCAAATTTATAACATACTTTTTTTATCCCGCTCCATTTTTTAATTGACTTGCATATAACCACTCATACACACTGTATTTTAAGCATTCGCATTGTATGCTATACAATCCCTCTTAAACACTGTCTTCAGTCAATGAACTACCACCTATCCATGTCTTTTATGAACACTGTCTCCCGGCTATTACACTGCTAAGAATATACCTCAAGGAATTTAGAACTAATACAGGAATGAAGATATGTACACCTTCATAGAAGTGTTATTCACAATAGCAAGAAAATGAAAACAACTCAAATTCCCATCAAATGAATGAGTTGAGAAATTATGGTACAGTCACACAATGGACTATTATGCAACATCACTAAAGAGTAATTGCAAGAGGCTAGAGAACATAATTTTGAGTGAACTAGGTCTTATAAGGACAAATACTACATAAGATCATTATTATAAAATCAGAAGGATAACTAGTTACTGATTGCCTGACCTTTTCCCAAGGAGTTGCTGGTGAATTTGGGCCACGTGCCTTTGGGATTGAGGTGCAGCTTCTTGCCACTAAATCATCAATGTGGGGCAACAGGAAAGGGGGAAGGGAGTGAATAAAACGGGTGGACCTCATTAGAATAGCAAAGTTTACTGGACAGATTAAGAGGAGAGGTGAAGGAATAGGAAAGATTATAATGGAGACTTGAAGGAATAGCATAATAATAAACATAGATCAGTAGTAATTAATTATATAAAATACAAAGTATATGGATGATAATATGAAATGCAGTGTAAATGAAGACTATAAAATATTACAATGTATATAATTTGTAAGCAAATAAATATAAAAGAAAAATTTTTAAACCCCTATAAAAACCTACAATGTTTGTGAATTAAACACAATATAAATGAACGATTGCATGAAAACAAAAACAAGAGGGGAGGAAGGGTCAGAAAGGGGGAAAGAAGAGATGATCCATCTTCTTTTGATGCTTCCTAGATCATTCAAAATTTTTCCCATAGCATCTTTCACTATTGCAACTCAAGGTTTTAATTTGTTTTTCAGTTTGAAACTGTCAAGTGGGTTGTTCTTTTTCATTCTCAAATTCCAGCTCTCTGCGTATCCCATTATAACACTTTGCTTTGTCTTCTTTAGCTGCCCTTCAAAATTTTCTGTTCAGCTCTTTTACTTCAGCATCACTTTCCTTTGTTTTGGCTCACAATGATCTAGTGCCATTTTCAGAGTATCTTCTCATATACATTTTGTTTTCTTCTTTCTCTTCTGTCTTTATATTGACCTTTTGTTCTCTTCATGGATATGTTTTATGTCATCCCACAACTGATTTGGTCTTTGATTATTCGTGTTCAATACTTCAAATCTACTGTTAAGATGATTTGTAAATTCATGGGGGATAGAGTCAAGATCATATTTTTGTTTGCATGGACTTATTTTCATTTTCCTCAGCCTCAATTTGATCTTGCACAATTGATGATCTGTTCCAGTCAACTCCTGGCCTAGTTTTGACTGCTGATCAATAGCAGTCAAAGAATAGCTTCTCCAACTATCCCTTTCCCAGATGTAGTAAATCTGATTCCTGTGCAGTGCATCAGGTAAGATCTATTTGTAAAGTCATCCTTTGTGTGTTTTTTTTTAAAAAAAAGGTATTTGATCAATATATCATATCATATATATCAAGAAGACAAAGATTCTCACCAGTGGGCCAATTGGCACCTTGATAGATGGAGAAGAGACTGAGGTTGTTAATAATTAGAGCTCGCTTGGCTCCACAAGCAACACTCTTGGCACCAGTAGTCAGGAAATAAAAAGATGAATTGCACTGGGAAAATCTGCTGGCAGGGACCTCTCCAGAGTACTGAGAAGCAACTATGTCAGTCTAGAGACTAAGGTGCACCTGATCCAGGCCATGGTCTTCACAATTGCTTGCTATGCATCAGAGAGCTGGACGATGACTAAGGATGATGAAAGAATAATGAATGATTTTGAGCTGTGATGCTGGAGAAGAGTCTTGAATACATTATGGACTATCAAGAAAACAAACAGGCCTGTCTTAGGGAGGGTGAAACCAAGATTGTCCTTGAAGACCAGGATTTTGAAGCTCTGTCTCACATACTTTAGGCATGTGGTCAGGAGGGACTGGTCCTTGGAAAAGGACATCATACTTGGAATGGTGAGTAGACAGCACAGAAGAAAAAAATCTCAGATGAGATGGATTGGTACAGTAGCTGAGACAATAGGGGGTAGGTATGTTGGAGTCAGTGAGACTAGCTCAGGATAAGACAGGCTTCAGAGCTGTTGTACATAGGGTCACTATGAGTTGCAGACAACTTGACAGCACATGACAACAACAACATACTAAAGTTTATTATTAGATGTCCTGTCTCACAGCAAGTAATAAATGTTGGAGAGGATGTGGCAAGATAGGAACTCTTATACATTGTTGGTGGGATTGTAAAATGGTACACCCACTCTGGAAGACAGTCTTGCACTTCCTCAAAAAGCTGAACATAGAAATTCCGTATGACCCAGCTATTCCAGTGCTTGGAATATACCCCAAGAAAATGAGAACTGAGGCTCAAATGGAAACTTGTACATCAGTGTTCATAGCATCGTTATTCACCATCGCAAGAACATGGAAACAGCCCAGATGTCCAACCACAAATGAATGGATTGAGAACTTGTGATACATTCATACAGTGGAATGCTATTCAGCACATAGGAGCACTGATTTTGTAAATTACTACCTAATTTCAGAGGGATTGGAAAGCATTATATTGAGTAAACTCAGTCCCACAAGGACAAATACTGTATAAAACCATTATTGTAGAATGAGTATGAGGATCCAAGGCAGGGGGCTGGGGAGGGTAGAGATAGAGGAGTAAGGATGGGAGGGTAGGTGTTAATCATAGGGTTGCACAAAGGGGTGGTGGGGTGAAGGAAATAGGAAGGATCTTTTGTGAAAAACAATGTATTCAAACTTTGTATGTAAATCAGTTGTTGTTGTTGTGTGCTGTCGAGTGGCTTCCCACTCATAGCAACCCTATGTACAACAGCCCTCTCCTGTCCCATTTCTGTCACTAAGTCTGTGCTTTCCAGCTATCATTTCTTCTTCACTGTTTCCAACTTTTGTATCCCAGACACTATCATTTACACATCTTGATCGCATGTTAGGTCAATTTTAGATAGAAAAAAATTGGTGAAAATCTTCAATTTCCTCCTCTTTGGTATTAGCTGTTGATGCATATGTTTGAATAAGAGTCGTATTAACAGGTCTTCTTTGTATGCATATGGACAGTATCCTGTCACTCACAACATTGTATTTTAGGATAGATCTTGAAAGTGTCTTTTTAACTAGGAATATAACACCTTTCTTCTCAGTTTTTCATTCCCAGTGTAGTAGATCATGTGATTATCTGATTCAAAGTGGCCAATGTCAGTCCATCTCATCTCACTAATGCCAAAAATGTCAATGTTCATGTATTCCATTTCATTCTTCACAATTTCTTGTTTTCCTACATTCACACATCATACATTCCATATTCCAATAATTAAAGGGCATTTGCAGCTGTTTCTTCACATTTTTATTAACTTCGTATTTGGCTCTACCTCTAGTACTGTAGGTCTTGGAGAGGGTGCAGCCAGAGTGCTCTTTGAAGGCAAGAATGATGAGGCTTCAACTCATACTTTAGACATATTGCTAGGAGGTGCTATTCCTTGGAGAGGGATATGATATTAGAAAAGGCTGAGGGCCTTCCTCTCCTTCATCAAGCCTCCATCCTACCCAGTATCACATTCTTCTCCAAGGAATAGCCCCTCCTGGCAACATGCCCAAAGTATGTGAGGCAGAGCCTCATCACTCTTGCCTCCAAAGAGCACTCTGGCAGCACCCTCTTCAAGACATATCTGTTTGTTATCTTGGCCATTGATGAAATGTGCAGTATTCTTCTGTTACACCATAGCTCAAAAGTGTCAATTCTTTTTCTGTCATCCTTATTCACTGTTCATCTCTCAGATGCACAGAAAGTAATCAGAAAGACCATGACCTGCATCAGACACACCTTAGTCCTCAAACTGATGTCATTGTTCCTCAATAATTTGGAGAG
>NW_006399792.1:9781223-9783916 GCF_000299155.1 Elephantulus edwardii | reverse complement strand
GGAGCCACAACTTGTCAAATGTCTTTACATAGTCAATAAATTACAAATAAACATTCTTCAGTAATTATATTGCTTGGTGTCACTGCCTCTTCTAAATCCTGCTTCAACTTCTGGAAATTCCCTATCTATATACTGTTCTAAACATTTTTTAATGATATTCGGCAGTATTTTGCTTACATGTGACATTAATGATATCGTTTGATAGTTTCCACATTCATTTGGATCACCTTTCTTGGGAATGGGAACAAATATGGATCTCTTTTAATCCATTGGCCGGACAGCTGTCCTTCAAATTCCCTGGTAGGGACTGGTGAGTGTATCTGAGGTTGCATCTGTTAATTTAAAAGTTGGTTAAGTCCTGCCTAGATGCGAATCTCCAGCTTGGATTCTGGAGGATAAGTGTTTTTTATTTATTTGAAAGCTGAGTGTAAACTGTTTGGGCATTTTTTACTTTGTTAACAGTCAAGTGTAAGTTGATTGGCAGTTTATTATTTCATTAACAATCAGCTGTGGGCTAGAAGCCACTTGTTTAAACTATCAGGACCTGGTGAGTGGACTTTATTTTTACTTTATTGGTAAGGTTGTAATATGTGGTAATGTCAGTTTTTTTCTGTCACTGTTCTTTTTTTTTATTAAGAATTCCCTTTACCCATAAGACCATTTTGCAAAAATAGAAGGATAACTAGTAAAACATGTATGGGGATAAGAGGGGGGAAGGAATGGAAGCAGAAAGGTGAGGATGGATAGGGAAAAAATCACAGAATTGCACAATTTGCTGGGTAGAGGGAGAAGGAGAAGAAAATGGAAAGGACCCAACAGGGACCTGAAAAGGCAGGTTAATGATGAGTAAGATGCAGGAGTGATTAATTTTATAAAACACAATACATGGGAATGATTGTATGAAACACAATATGAATGAAGAATAGTGTGAAACACACTGTATATGAACTTGCTGTCCTTGATCTTCAGCAGTCAGTGCTTCAAATCTTTTTCATGTTCAGCAAGCTTAATTGTGTTATCTGCATAGCACAGGCTGTTGATGAGTCTTCCTCCTATCTTGGTGCCAAATTCTTCTTCATAGAGTTCAGAATCTCAAATTATTAGCTAAGCATGGCTGGGTTTAGAAGAGGCTGTGGTACTAGGAATATTATAGCTAATGTTAGATGAATCTTGGCTGAAAACAAGGAGTATCAGGGGAATATCTATCTGTGTTTCATAGACTATGCAAAGGCATTTGACTGTGGATCACAACAAACTGTGGCTGAGACGAATGGGAATCCCAGAACACTCGGTTGTGCTTATGTGAAACCTATACTTGGATCAGGAGGAAGTCATTAGAATAGAGCAAGGGAACACTGCATGGTTCAAAATTGGGAAGGGTGTGCACCAAGGATGTGTCCTATCTTCATCATACCTTTTTAATCTATATGCAGAACAGATTACCCAGAATGCTAGGTTCTGTGAGGAGAAATGTGGCAATAGGATTGGAGGAAGATTCATCAACAATCTGTGTTATGCAGATGACACAACCCTACTTGCTGAAACTGAGGAGGACCTGAAGCACTCATTGCAGAAGATCAAGGACTGCAGTCTTCAATATGGATTGAAGCTCAGGATCAAGAAACAAAGATTCTCACAACTGGGTCAATTGGCGGCCTCATGATAGATGGTGAAGAGACTGAGATTGTTAACAGCTTTAGTTTGCTTAGCTCCACAATCAACACTCTTGGTACCAGCAGCCAGGAAATTAAAAGACAAATTGCACTGGAAAAATCTGCTGTCAGAGACCTCACCAAAGTATTGAAGAGCAATGATTTTAGTCTAGAGACTAAGGTGCACCTGATCCAGGTCATGGTCTTTGCAATTACTTGCTATGCAACAAAAATCTGGACAATGGCTAGGGATGGCAGAATAATTGATGCCTTTGAGCTGTGGTGCTGGAGTAGAATATTGAATATACCATGGACTGCTAGGAGAACAAACAGGTTCATTCTAGAGAGTGTGAGACCAGGCTTCTCCTTAGAGGTAAGGATTCTGAAGCTTTGCTTGACATACTTTGGACATGTTGCAAGGCACAACCAGTCCTTGGAGAAGGACGTCATTCTTGGGAGGGAGTGGGACAGTACAAGAGAGGAAGACCCTCAATGAGATGGATTGATTCAGTGACTGGGGTAATGGGGGTAGGTTTGTCAGAGACAGTAAGATTGGAACAGGATAGAGCAGGGTTTAGGACTACTGTACATAGGGTCATTATGAGTCACAGGCAACTCATAATAACAACATATAGATTAAATAGATATGGAGAAAAGATTCAACCTTGACGCAAACCCTTCCTGATTTCAAGCCATACAGTATTCTCTCATTTTGTTTGAACAACTGCTTCTTTGTCTATATATAGGTTTGTCAGGAGCATAGTTAATTGTTCCTAACATTCTTCTCAACATTTAGTCACAATTTGTTATGATCCACACAGTCAAATAAATGTCTTTGCATAGTCAATAAAACATAAATAAACATGCTTCTGGTTTTCTCTGTTTTCAGTCAAGATCCATCTGACATCAGCATGGCCTTGTGCCATGGCCTTTTCTAAATTCAATTTGAATTTCTAGCAGTTCTCTGTCAATGTACTTGCCAGAAATTTCTTAATAATCTTCTGCAAACTTTTACTGCTTGTGTTTTTAATGATATTATTT
>NW_006399792.1:9779604-9781123 GCF_000299155.1 Elephantulus edwardii | reverse complement strand
ATATATATATATACATCTTCAGTTGGATAGTTAATTAGACAGGTAGCTTTCTTCCAAATTTGCTGATATAAGGTAATGAAAATGCCCAGAGTGTCATTTATTTGTTGAAACATATCAATACTCACACTTCACAGAGAAAAAGTTCCTCAAAATATGTAAAATAATTGTTTTCAGACTTCAGGCAATGAATAGTGCAAATCTGTGTTCCCTGAGGTCGACACACAAGAGTGTCTGTCATATTTGGGAAACTGTATTTCAACAAATCTGCAATTATTTTCCTTGTTTCTTTCTTTTTGTCTCTCCCTGTTCTGAAATGTGAATCACATATGGGTTTACTATTCTTGATGGTGTTCTTCATTATTTTTTTCTGATTATTCCTTGAACAAAATACTATTGACAAATTTGTCTCCAATTTCTTTAGTTCTGTGTTCCAGTAATTCAATTCTATTCCTTATCTTTCCAACAAGTTATCTTTCTATGATATTTTAATCTTAAGCTTTAGGATTTCTGTTTGTTGGTTTTAATGGCTTCTAATTTTATTAGAAAAATTTACTTAGTCCATTTGTTTTGTGTATTTTAAAATTCTTGTACTATTTTGTTTTTATTTTTTGTCAATGACTCTCAATAATATCCTCTCAATCCATTAAAAGTATTTAAATATAATTCTTTTTTATGGCTTATCAGGCAATTTCTATAGAATTTATTCCTCTGGAACATTTTCTGACCACACATTGGTCACTTGTTAGAGTCATCTTGTCCTTGTTTTAGGTTTAGAGGTTGTGGGGTTTTTTGTGTTGGTTTTTTTGTTGCTGTTTTTTTAATTAATTTTTTTAAATTTTAATGAATATTTACAGATATTTTGGATTTCCATTCATTCATTGTTGTACTTTTCTCCCTGGCCACCCCTCTCCCCAGTTAGCACCTCTCCTTGAAAAGTAAAAGAAAAATTCCTTCATTGGTATACCTAAGGAAAGGTACATGAGGAAAAAGAAAATAGAAGAAAAGGTAATGGAAGGGTGCCAAAGAAGAAAAGGGGGAAATGAAGGAAATACATTTAAAAAAATAAAAAGGAGAAATCTAAAGGGTCAGAGCATTTGGTTGCTAGTCATGCTATCACTGAGTGGGTGGAGGTAAGGTGTCTGATCCAAGACAGAGCTTGTGTCTATCAAAAGAAGGCTGAGGGTAGAATGCCTAGTTCACTTGAAGTTTCTACCCATGCAAAGGCAGCCACAGCTGGACGTCCAGTCAGGAATGTAGACTTTGTAACTTAGATGGCAGCCTAGAGTGTGGTGTCCAAAGAAGAATCAATTCTCTGGTGGTTTAGGAGGAACACCAGAATGGGTTTCTGTGAGCCTAAGACATCGCTGGTGGCAGATACAGAAGAATTTAATGAAATCACAAAGGAGGAAGAGCCTATGGTGATAAAGAAAGAAGTGCAGGCTGCTTTGAAGGAAATAGCAAAAAATAAGGCCCCAGGAATAGATGGTATACCAATTGACATATTTCAGCTAACAGATGC
>NW_006399792.1:9768549-9778364 GCF_000299155.1 Elephantulus edwardii | reverse complement strand
ACAGGACAGAGCAGAGTTTAGGGCTGTTGTACATAGGGTCGCTATGAGTCACAAGAGACTCAATGGCACATAACAACAACAACATCCCCAATTGATACCCCCCTCCAAGTTTTTTTTCTTACTCTTCTGAAGCCCTTAGATTACTCTTTAGAATTCTCTTTGGTGGTCCCCAGGTTGCACAAATAGTTTACATACAACTTAACCAAAGTTAACCCATCCAGTAGTGCAACAGAAGAAAAACCTAATGATTTTCGTTCATAAAGATTTCAATCAAGAAAACTTTATGGAAGTTAGTTCTACTTGTAATACATGGAGTCACCACTGTTGGAATCAACTCAACGGTAACTAGTTTGACATTTGTTGTTCTTTTTAGACCTTCAAAGTTAATTATTCCTTGTGTTATCTCTGTTCAATTTACCATGTTGTTTCTACATTGATTGAACACTGATTTATATAATGATATGTTATTTAAAAAGGTGATAAGTGCTATGAGGAAACAACATAGAACAAGGCAGATAGAAAGTACTGAAAACAAGGGAGAGTTTTGTATTTTTAGTGGAATGTTCTGTT
The DNA here is from genome assembly GCF_000299155.1 of Elephantulus edwardii. Classification (NCBI taxonomy): domain Eukaryota; kingdom Metazoa; phylum Chordata; class Mammalia; order Macroscelidea; family Macroscelididae; genus Elephantulus; species Elephantulus edwardii. The sequence goes on along the minus strand of NW_006399792.1, from coordinate 9,777,794 downwards.
CCTCCTCAAGAAAATAACAAGTGAACAGAGAATTGAAGGTATCAAAGCAAGTGAGCCATGAAATAATCAGGATAACAGATGGAAAGAGCATGCAAGCCTTGAGGCACGAGAGAGGTATATTCTGGAAACAGAAAGAAGAAAAGTGTGGTTGAAGCTGATCCATGTCACAGTGGCAGAGTGACCAATGCCAGGGCAAAGATCTGACTGTGAGGCCTCACAGGTCATTTTAAGGACTTTTACGTTGTCTCTTGAATAGAATGGAAAAATTCTAGAGTGAGTCCACAACATCATAAATTGACTTGTATTTGTAAAAGGTCGTTCCAATTACTGTGTTGAGAACAGATTTATTTAAGTAGGTTTTATTTTCAGAGCCATTTTGAGTTTAGGGAAAAACTGTGCAGAAAATTTAAGAGTTCCTTTATACTGTTTCCATTATACCGCACACTGTTGTCTCTATTATGGCTTCATGCTTTTGTGTGGCACATTTGGTACAACCAATGAACCAACAGACTGACACATTAGTAGTAGTGTAAGTAAGGCCTATTAACACTTAATTGTGCGTATGCAAAATTACTATCTAGAATAAGAGACTTGTTGCATGAACAGAGCAAGGAAACACTGCATGGTTTAAAATTGGGAAGGTGTGCATCAAAGCTATGACTTCCATATCTATTTAATCTGTACGCTGAGAAAATTATTCGAGAAGTTGGACTTGATGAAGAAGGAAGTAACATCAGGATTGGAGGAAGACTCATCAATAACCTTCATTATGTGGATGACACAACATTACTTGACAAAAGTACCTGCTGCAGAAGGTTAAACACTGCAGCATTCCCTATGGCTTGCATCTCAACATCAAGAAAACAAAAATTCTTGCTACTGGACCAATAGACAACATCATGTTAGATGGAGAAAAGATTGAGACTGTCAACAACTTTATCATAGTTGCATCAATACACTTGGTAATAGCAGGTGAGGAGATCCAAGAGACATATTACACTGGGAAAGCCTGTAGTAAGGGACTTCTCCTAACTATTGAGAAGAAATGATGTCACTTTGAGGACTAAGATGGACCTGATTCAGGCCACAATCTTTGAAGTCACTTGCTATGAAGCTGAAAGCTGAGCAATGAACAAGGATGACAGAAGAATTAATGCCTTTGAACTGTGATTTTGGAGAAAAGTGCTAAATATGCCAAAAGAACAAACAGATCTGTCTTGGAGAAGGTGCACCCAGAGTGCTCTATGAAGACAAAGATTATGAAGCTTCTCACTTACTTTGGGCATATTTTTAGGAAAGGTTATTCTTCAGAGAGGGGCACCATGCTCAGAAGGATGGAGGGACAGTGGAGAAGAGCAAGAGTCTCAATGAAGTGGACTGACACAGCAACTGCAGCAATGGGCTTGAGTATGTCAGAGATTGTGAAGATGGCACAGGATAAGACAGGGTTCAGATCTGTTATTCATAGGGTTGCTCTAAATTCTACTCAACTCAACAGCACCTAAGAATAACAACTAGACCTATGGTCTAACATTAGAATTTATTCTTTGTGTTGTACGGTTCTATGTATTTTTACAAGTACATATTGTCATAGTTTCATTGTCCTAAAAATGTTTTGTGAACCACCTATTCTTCACTCTCCTCTCTCCTTGAGAATCACTGACATTTACAGTTTCTAGTCTTTTCTAGAATGTCAGATATTTGGACTCATACAGTGTATAGCTTTTTCATACTGGCTTCTTTCACTTAAAAATGGGCATTTAAAGTTCTTCTATGAATTTTCATGGTTTGATAACTTGTTTCTCTTAGACTTTGAATAATACTTCATTGTATGGATATGCCAATTTGTTTACCCATTGACCTGTCTAAGACAGTTTGACTACTCCAATTTTGTGGTTATTAATAAAACAGCTATAAACATGCATGTTCAGGTTTTGATGTGGACATATGCTTTCATCTCATTTGATTAAGTACCTGAGAACACAATTCTTGGATCATATGGTAAACCTAAGTTTGGTTTTGTAATAAACCACCAAGCTGTCTTCTAAAGTGGTTTCACTAAGAACAAATTCTGGGGAGCAAATAAAGAATCAGAGAAAATAGTTAAAAAGATACTGTAGCAATTCAGGCAATAAGTGATGGGGCATAGACTTCTACCCAAGAATTGGAGAGGAACAGGGTGGGGCCTTACATATCCACATTTCACTGAGAGAAAACTCATCAAAATATGTGAAATTATTGTTTTTAGACACTGGACAATGAGCAGTACAAACCAGTGGTCTCTGAGAGAGACATATGTGAGAATGCCTGTTGTCATTACAGTTGGAAATTTAGAGAGCGTTTGAACACCAACACAGAAGAAAGAACCCACTCAAAGCAAGATAGTTGTGAGAACACAAAGGGTGGATTGATAGAATCTGAGATGCAAGAGAAAGAAACAGAGAGGTACTGTGCAAAGGAAACTCCAGAAATCTGTAGAGGATACCTTTGAAAAGCTAACTACCAATTTGCACATTCTTGGGTGAAATTCTATAAAGCTGGAAAAAATACATATATTTAGTAGCTCTAAATAACACTAAGTCAACAGACAAAGGTGCCAAGACCAATTATCGAAGACATGATAACCTTATGAACAAATGGTGTTGAAATAAAAGCAGTGCTAGATGGTCAATTTATAGCAATAAATGCATAGAGCAATAAAACCCAAATCTCCAACAAACAGAAAAAGAGCAGCAAGCAAACCCTACAGTTTCCAGAAAAACGAAAGGTTAAAGTAGAAATAAGTGAAATAGAAAAATAGTATAACGAATTAATAAAATAACAAATTAGTTCTTTGACAGGAGTACTAGAGTCAAAACTGAAACTCAACTCACAGACTCAATTCTTGTCATAGATTCAGTATGAATTCAGAGAGGACCCTCCAGTGGATTTTCAAAAACCACTGTCAAATCTAACAAAGAGAAAGAAGAGGCAAACGGCATGAATATAAAATGAAGTGAGAAACAGCAAAACAGAACTGTTGTTATGTGCTGTCAAGTTGCTAGCAAGTCATACCATCCATGTACAATAACCCTGAGACCTGCTCTACCCTGTGCCAACATTTTTATCTCTGATACACCTACTCTCAATTAACCGTTACTTAATCAAGTCATCTCATCGAGAGTCTTCCTCTCGTGTTCCTCCATCCTCCCAAGCATGACGTCCCTCTCCAAGGACTGGTACTGCCTTGCAACATGCCCAAAGTATGTCAGATGAAGCCTCAGAATTCTTGCCTCCAAGGAGCAGCCTGGTTTACTCTCTCTAGGACAAACCTAATTGTTCTCCTGAAGTCCATAGCATATTCAATACTCTTCTCCAGCACCACAGCTCAAAGGCATCAATTTTCTATCATCCCTAGTTATTGTCCAGCTTTCTGATGCATAGCAAGTAATTGTGAAGATTATGGCCTGCATCAGGTGCACCTTAGTCTCAAGACTGACATCATTGTTCTTCAGTACTCTGGATAGGTCCCTGACAGCAGACTTTCCTAATGCATTTCATCTTTTGATTTCCTGGCTGCTGATACCAAGAGTATTGATTGTGGAGCCAAGAAAATTAAAACTGTTAACAATTTCAATCTTCACCATCTATCATGATGCTGCCAATTGGCCCAGTGTTGAGAATCTTTGTTTTCTTGATGTTGAGCTTCAATCCATATTGAAGGCTGCAGTCCTTGACCTTCTGCAGCAAGCACTTCAGGTCCTCCCCAGTTTCAACAAGCAGGGTTGTATCATCTGCATAAAGCAAATTGTTGAGTCTTCCTCCAATCCTGATGCCACATTTCTCCTCATAGAGCCTAGCCTCCCCAGATGATCCCTTCTGCATATAGATTGAAAAGTTATGGAGATAGGACATATCCTTGGCATATACACTTCCTGATTTTGACCAATACAGTGTTTCCTTGCTCTGTTCTGATAACTGTCTCTCAGTCCTAGTACAGGTTTTGCATAAGCACAATCAAGTGTTCTGGAATTGCCATTCTTCTCAGAGTTAGCCATAGTTTGTTGTGATCCACACAGTCAAATGTCTTTGCATAAGAAGTATTATACTCCAACAAATATAAAAACCTAGATGAAATGAACAAATTTTTAAGAATTCACTGTCTATACCAGCAAAGACAGGGGTAAAAAGTTGAAGAGCTTCATTACAAAAGAAGAAATTGAGCAGGTCATTTAAACACTCCCCCCCAAAAAAAAGTTCTGGCCCAGGTGGGTTCACTGGGAAGTTCTACCAAGCATTTAGAAAATATCTGACACCAATTCTACTCAAAATATTTCAGAATACAGAAAAACAGAGTATACTCCTGAACTCAATCTACAAAGAAAGCATAACCCTGATACCAAAGCCAGAAAAAAATAACACTTAAAAACAAAATTATAGCCCAATCCCTGATGAACATAAATGTAAAAATTCTCACCATAATCTGAGCCAATAGAATCTATCATCATATATATTTATATAGTTATTTCTATTTCTATTTCTATTTATATATACATATATATAAATAAATTTAATAAAGATCAGATAAGATAGGATTCGTATCAGGTATAGGATAGTTCAACATTAGAAAAACAATCAATGCAATATTAATATTCATTTTAGCTAATTAATATTAGTAAAACAAAGGAACCCCATAATCATCTCACCATATGCTGAAAAGGTATTTGAGGCGAGCTCTGGTGGCCTAGTGGCAAAAAGCTGCACTGCAATCCTAGAAGTACGCGGTTCGAATCCACCAGATGCTCTGCTGGAGAAAGAGGAAAAATCTCCTCCTGTACCAGTCAGATCTGATTTGACGGTACACACACACAAAATAATAAAAATAAAATAAAAAAAAGAAAAGAAAAGGTATTTGAAAAAATACAACACCCTTTACTGATAAAAACATTCATCAAAATGGGAATTGAAGGGAAATTCCTCAACATAATTAAAGCATATATACAACCAAGGCACCATTAATCTCAGTGGAGAGAGATTAGAGCCATTTCCTTTGCAAATGGAAATCAGACAAGGCTGTTGTTTTTTCTCACCATTCCTTTTCAATACAATCAAATCTATCTTGGAGAGATTGTAACTGGAGCTCTCCTTAAAGGAAAGAATGGTGAAATGCATCTCACACCTTTGGGGCATATTGTCAAGAGGGGCCAGTCCTTGGAAAAAGACACAGGCAGGGAAAGGCATAGGGTCAGAGAAACAGAGGAAGATCCTCAACAGGATGGCTTGACATAGTAACTGTAACAATAGGTTTGAACATATCAGAGATGGTGATGATGAAAAATATAGAGCAAGGCTCAGATGCGTTGTTCATCATGTGCTACTTTATAGCACCTAACAACAAAACTCAATACTGGCATTCTATCATTTGTAAGAAGCTAACTCAGTGAGTCCGAATGTGGCATCAGGATTGGAGGAGAACTTATCAATAACGTGAACTATCCAGATGACACAACCTTGCTTGCAGAAAATAAGGAAGACTTGAAACACTACTGCAAAGGATCAAAGACTACAGTCTTCAAAAGAAAAAAAAGAAAAAACACACCACAATCTCCACCCCTGAATCGACAGGAAACATCAAGATAGATGGAGGAAAAAACAGAAACTGTTAACAACTTCATCTTACTTGCATCCACATCAATAACTTGGTTTCAGCAGTCAGGAGATCAAGAGACATAATGCACTGGGAAAGTCTACAGTTAGGGACCTCTTAACATTACTCAGGAGCAATGACGTTAGTTTGAGGACCAAGATGCACTTGATTCGGGTAAGGGTCTTTTCAATCACTTGCTATGTATTTGACAGGGGGACAATGAATAGGGGCAACAGAAAAACTGATGCCTTTAACTTGTGGTGTAAGAGGAGAGTATCAAAAGAATAAGCGTATGTCTTAGAGAAGGTAAAGCCAGAGTGCTCCCTGGAGGCAAGGATGGCAAAGCTTTATCTCAATACTTTGGGCATGTTGCTAGAAGAGGATATTCCTTGAAGACTGGCATCCTGCTTGGAAAGATGGAGGGAAGGAGAAGGAGAGGAATACCCTCAACAAGGTGCATTAACACAGTGATTGCAGCAATGGATGTGAGTGTCGGAGATTGAGAGAATGGCAGAAGATAGGACAGGGTTCAGATTTGTTGTTCATCTATCTAGTCACTATGAGCTGTACTCGAGTCAATGGCACCTAATACCAACATTGTATTATTGGTAGTCAATGGTATGTTCAGTACTCTTCTCCAGCACCACAACTCAAAGGCATCAATTCTTCTGTCATTGTCATTGTCCAGCTCTCTGATGCACAGCAAGTAATTGCCAAGACCATAGCCAAAGAAGAGAAAGCATTTCTGTTCAGTTAGTCAGGGTCTGGGGCCCACCTCTATCTTTGCACACAGAGGTGTAACAAATGTTTATTGAGTTAATAAACAAATGTTTATTGAGCAGAATTTTATTTTCTGTCAAAGTCTATAAATGTCCCAGACTATGAAGTAATCACAAGTGGATAAGCACTGTGATGTAAATGTGATCTTAATTTTACGAAGCTAAAGGTCTGTGTCTTTCAAGGGTTTTTCAGGAACCCCTCTCAGACTTGGAACAAGAGAAGCAATGTGAGAAGGCCCCGCCCCTCTCCTGCCAATCAATTGTTTCTGGCGCCTGCGCAGCACTGCCCTCTCCCGGAGTCCCGCCCTTCCTACCACCCGCGGCTGTCGCGGCGGTTGAGACTGGTTGGTAGGCAGATGTCTTTCAGTAGCCCGCCTGCTGTGCCGATCACCTACAGCTGCATTGCTAATGGCCGAACAGTTCTAGCACAGTTGGCCCTGACTGGCGGTTCCTATCAGGTATCCCGGGGCGGCGCCTCTGCTTTCGTAGGTTCCACTCCTCGAGGGTGTCCTTTAGGCAGGCCTTCCTTCCGGAAGCCCAGAACAGGGTGTGCGGGCCCGAGTGCCCGCCCAGTGCTCGCGATTGGACGCCGCGCTAGGCGGTAGACTCCAGGAGCAAAGCTTCCACGCTGCTGACACAACAAAGCTCCTTGCCGCCGCCTAGTGGTGAAGACTGGGACTGCACATGAGCCGCTTGGTGCCCACCACCAGTTCCAGAAAAATCTTTTCTTTTCTCTCTTGGATAAAGATGACCTTTGTTAGCTATATGATAATTGCAAAATCTCACGGTAAAGGTTATGTGAGATACAGCAACGAAAAGCAGAAGATGCCAGGCTTGGTCCCACAATGAGAGTGTAAAAAAGTATTCGCATGGAATGAGTTTAAAGTTCTTCCCAACACCTAGGGTTAGGTGGCCTGCCTGCTGACCACCGAGAGGTAGTCTTAGATATTCACCTTTGTTGGTGCTAGTGTTTGTACGAAAGGGGAATGGGAACTCTGCAGAGTATGGTGTCTGCAGAAACCCAAGAACCTAGACCTCAGAGTTAGAATGTATAAAGAGGATTATTGTTTGTTGCCATCGAGTTGATTACGACTCATAGCGACCCTATGAATAACAGATCTGAACCCTGTCCTATCCTGTACCATCCTTACACTTCCTGACACATTAGAGCCCATTGCAGCAGTCCCTGTGTCAATCCACCTGGTCAAGGATCTTAACTCCTTCGCCGACTCTCCACCTTTCCTAGCATCATGTCCCTCTCCAAGGAACAGCCCCTCTGAGCAACATGCTCAAAGAATGTGAAACGAAGCTTTATCATCTTTGCCTCCAAAGACCACACTGGCTGCACTTTCTCCAAAACTTTTTTATTTGATGTTCAGGCTCTGAATTTAAAAGGGGGTCAAAGATTTGTAAATAGAAGGGGAAAGGAAGCTCGGACTAATCTTAGGGAAAATTCAATCTTGTTACCATATGAAAAATGGATTGGAAAAAAGAGAACAAATTAACAGGGTAATTGTAGTATGAGAGAGCTAAGACCCTGTGTAAGACAGGGCATAGCCAAAAGAAGGCAAATTCTGGAGAGTCTTGATAGAACTATGTTCAGGTCTTGGTGACTGGTTGAGCATTTGGAATAAGGGACAGTTGAGTTCTTAGGTACCATTGAGTCATGTATGACTCATAGCAACACTATGAACAGATCTGAACCTTGTCCTTATCCTGTGCCATCCTCATAATTTCTGGCCCACTTAAGCCTATTGCTGCAGTCACTGTGTCAATCCATCTGGCTGAGGGCCTTCCTCTCTTTGGCCGACCCTCCACCTTCCCAAGCATGATAACCCTCTTAACAGAATAACCCCCTCCTAACAACATGCTCAAAGTATGTGAGGTGAAACTTTATCATCCTTGCCTCCAAGGAGCCCTCTGGCTGCCCTTTTCCCCTGGCATATCTGATTGTACTTTTGGAAGTTCATGGGATATTCAGTACTCTTCTCAAAGAACTCTTCTAAAGGCATCAATTCTCTGTTAGCCTTATTAATTGTCCATCTCTCCAGTGCAAAGCAAGTGATTGAAAAGACCATGGCCTGAGTAGGGTACACCTTAGTCTTCAAACTGATATCATTGATCCTCAATAATAGGAGCAGTGCCTGACTGCAAACTTTCCCAGTACAATTTGTCTCCTCATCTCCAGACTGCTGGTACCAATGTTGTTGATTAGATCCAAGTAAGATAAAGTCATTGACAGTTTCAATCTTTTCTCTCTCATGATGTTGCCTGTTAGTACAGTAGTAAGAATTTTTGTTTTCTTTATGTTGAGATGTAATCCATATTAAAGGCTGTGTTCTTTGATCTTCTGCAACAAGTACTTCAAGTTCTTGTCACTTTCAGCAAGCAAGGCTGTGTAGTCTGCATAATACAGATTGTTGATGAGTCTACCTTCAATCCTGGTATAACATTCTTCTTCATAGAATCTAGTTTCTCAAATAAGTTACTCACCATACAGATTGAATAGGTGTGCAGAGAGAATACAACCCTGACCCACATCTTTCTTTATTTTAAACCCTGTAGTGTTCCCTTCCTCTGCTAGCACAACAGCCTCTTTGTCTAGGTATTGGTTTCACATAAGCACACAATTAGGTGTTATGGGATTCCCATTCTTCTCAGTGTTAACTATAATTTGTTATGATTCACACAGTCTAAATGCCTTTGCATTATCAATAAAGCACAAATAGATATTCTTCTGGTATTATGTGCTATCGTCAGAACAGAGCAAGGGGACAAGGCATGGTTCAAAATTGGGAAGGGTGTACGCCGGGGGTGCATCCTATCTCCATACCTTTTCA
>NW_006399792.1:9759836-9767398 GCF_000299155.1 Elephantulus edwardii | reverse complement strand
TCTAAAACAGTACATAGACAGAAAACTGCCAGAAGTTAAAGGAGAATTTAGAGAGGCCATGGCACAAGGGATATCACTGCTGATATCAGGTGGATCTTAGTTGAAAATAGTAGAGAATACCAGAAGAGTGTCTATTTGTGCTTTATTGACTATGCAAAGACATTTGTCTGTGTGGATCATGACAAGTTGTGGCTGGCATTGAGAAGAGTCGGAATCTCAGCACTTAATTGTCCTCATATGAAACCTGTATCTGAACAGAGCAGGGAAACACTGCATGATTTAAGAAGGAATTGCATCAGGGTTGTTGCATTCTCTCTCCATACCTATTCAATCTGTATGCTAAGTAAATTATTCGAGAAGCTGGATACTACTGGCATCAGTATTGGAGAGAGACTCATCAACAACCTGCATTGTGCAGATTACACAACCTTGCTTGCTGAAATGGAGGAGGACTAGAAATACATGTTGCAGAAGATCAAGGAATGTAGCCTTCAATATGAATTGCATCTCAATGTCAAGAAAATGAAGACTTAAGCTGTGCTGCAATCCCAAAGGCTAGTGGTTTGAATCCACCAAATGCTCCACCAGTGAAGGATGGGCAATCTCCCTGTGCCCGTCAGATCTGACTCGATGGTACACAACAAAGAAAAAAGGAAAAGTTTCTTACTATTAGACTGCTAAGTAACATCATGATGGATGGAGAAGAGATTTAAACTGTCAACACTTCATATTGCTTGCATCTACAATTAACACCTTTGGTACCAGTAGTCAAGAAATAAGGAGATGCATTGCCCTGGGAAAATCTGCAGTTAGGGGCTCTCCAAATTATTGAGGAGTAATGATGTCCGTTTGAGGACTAATGTGTATCTGATTCAGGCCATGGTTTATCGATCACTTGCTATGCATCTGAGAGCTGAACAATGAATAGGGATGACAGACAAAGAATTGATGTCTTTGATTTGGTGTTGAAGAAGAGTACTGGACTACCAAAAGAACAAATGTGTCTTGGAAAGGATGTAGTTGAAGTGCTCTTTGAAGGCAAGGATGTTGAACCTTCAGCTCACATACTTTGGGTGTGTTGCTAGGGAGGGCTGTTCCTTGGAGAAGGACATGATTCTTGGAAGGATAGAGGATCACCGAAGGAAAGAAAGGAAGTCTCTTAATCAGGTGTATTGATACGGTGACTGCCGTAATGGTCTTTAATGTGTGAGGAAATGTGAAGATAGCATAGGATAGGACAGGGTTCAGATCCACTATTCGTAGGGTTGCTATGAGTCATATTGGACTCGACGGTACCTAACAACCACAGCCATGTATGATATACTGCTTGGGGGCTGGTCCCAAGTATGTGAGACAAACTTCTAAGAGCATATGCTTTCTAACTTCTTCTCAGGTAGATTTTTTCTTCTTAATCTTTTTTTTAAATAATTTTAATGAGCCTTTACAAAGATTTTGGACTTCCATTCATTCATTGCTGCACTTCTCTCCCCACCAGCCCTCCCCTCCTCCCAGGTAGATTTTAGCAGTTCATTATATATTCAATATTCTTTTCTAATGCCTAATTTAAATGCATCGTATCTTCTGCCTTCCTTTTACCCTCACCTAGAAACCACTTTTTCTCCACATTTTGGTAGTATAAAAGGTGCTGTGTGCTTTGAGACTTTTTTTGTTGTTTTCAAGTTTCTTCTTGAAACCTCAAATCCCAGGCTGTGTGATATGAATGCTTAAGTGCTTCACAGCTAGTCAAAAAGCTGGCAGTTTGAACACATCCAAGGTATCTCTGAAGATAGCCTGGCAATCTGCTTCTGAAAGGTCAGCCTTAAAAACTGCAGAGCAGTTTTGCTCTGCACACATGAGATCACCGTGTGTCAGAATTTGCACACCAACAATTAACAACAAACTAAATTATCAGGTTGAGTTTCAATCTTAATTTATTTCTCAATCACCTGCATCAGCCTACCAGCTCCTTTAGGACAAAGGACTGTCTTCCCAGTGTGTAGTGTGTAACATATAGTTAAATCTTTGATAATTGCTTGTTTAATTAATTAAGAAGAGAAAGAGACACAAATTCATAAGCCTAGCAGCCAGCCTGTCTTTGTGACATGTCCTAGAAGGTAAGAAAAAGGGGGAAAGTTGGGCAGTGTGAAACTGGAGTGAGAGAAGAAGGGTTAAAATCTGACCATGCAAACTCCTTTCCCTTCCTCCTGCTGCAGATGTTTCCTTGATGCTGGAGCAAGGCCGTGGTGACCCTGGGAAAATCACAAGTTATTTTCAAGTCTCTAAGAAACCCCTTGCAAAGATTCTTTATGTAAAGAGACGCAGTCCTAGGAATTCACCGTAGTCAGGTTTTAGAGTTTGCTCTTGTAGGTTAGTGATTTTCTCTAAACTGTTTCTTAGAATAATAGTGTATGTAGGTAATCTTGATTTGTGGTATAAATAACCCTGGAATTCAACCAAGGCCAGGCAGACACTGTGGAGTGCTGTAACAACTCAGCTGACTCCTGTTGGTGCTTTCTTAAAAATTAAACTTTTTCTTCCAAACCTAGGTTGGAGTTTGCATTCTGCTGAGCCAAGAGCCCTTTTAAGTAACTAGGGAAGAAAAATAAAGACTTGAAATTGCTGCAGTGCAGAAAACTGGACGAGACGAGGGGAAGAAGGGGCGGAAAGATGACAGGGAGTTTATAGAACAGTTTATTGAAGTCAGAAGGAAGGGAAAGTGTATTTCCTTTTTCTTCCATTATGCTTGTCTGTCAGTTACTCCTCTAAATCTGAACATTCAGATTAAGACAGACTAGGAAGAAGGATTTGCCATCCACTTCTGAAATAGCAGGTGTCTGAAAACCCCATGTACAAGCAGACTAACAGAGAGGACAACTGAGGTAGAACTTTCAAGTGACTGGGGTAATTGGGATGGGTGTGTCAGGGGCAGTGCGATTGGCACAGGATAGAGCAAAGTTTAGGGCTATTGTACATAGGGTCGCTATGAGTCACAAGCGACTCGACGGCACATAACAACAACAACAACAACATATGGGTTAGTGTTAAAAAATTATATATTCATTAGTAAAGTATTAGTAACTAGCAAAACTTAATGTGAGTCAATCAACTGTCATTATAGAGCCTGTCGAATGGAAACCTAAAGATTATTTTGTCCAATCCCTTTGTTCCCCACATGAAGAAAAGCCCAGACAAGTCACTTTCTTAAGTAGTGCAACATATTAGTCCAGAAACATAACAAGTTGACAATGAAACCTTTCAGGAAGCAGCATTTGATCAAGAACCAATGGTACTAAAGGAAGAAGTTCAAGCTGCACTGAACGCATTAGCTAAAAATAAGGCCCCTGAAATAGATGGAATATGAATTGATATGTTTCAACAAATAGATACAGCCTTGGATTTGCTCCCTGGTCTCTCTGCCAACAAATATGAAAGACAGATAACAGACTGGAAAAGATCAGTATTTATACATATTATACATATTATACATATTATACATATTATGCATATTCCAAAACAAGGTGCTACAACAAAATGTAGAAATTATTGAACAATGCAAGTAAAATCTTGCTGAAGATTTTTATTTTGGCTACAACAATCCATTGACATGGAATTGCCAGAAATACAAACTGAATTAAGAAGAGGCTGTGACATGAAGGATATCATTACTGATATAGATGTAGCTTGGCTGAGATCAGAAAATACCAGAAAGATGTTTACGTGTATTTTATTGGCTATGTAAAAACATTTGACTGTGTTGTGTAGATCATAACAAATTTATGGATAATACCTGATTGTGTACAAAATTTATAATTAAATCAAGAAGCTATTTCCAAGCAGAACAAGGAACACTGCATAACTCATAATTAGGAAATTTGTACATCAAGGTTGTATCCTTTCTTCTATTACATTCAATCTGTATGCTGAGCAATAATTAAAGAAGCTGGACTATATATAGGAAGAGGAATGTGGCATCAGGATTGGAAGACAACTCATAATAAAAACCTGTAATATGCAGATGGCACATCTTTGCTTGCAGAAACTGAAAAAGACTGAAGAAGATCAAGGACTACAGCCTTCAGGGGATTTTGCAACATCAAGAAAACAAAATCCTCACCACTGGACCATTAGGCAGCATCATGATAAATGGAGAAAAGATTGAAGTTGTCAACTATTTAATTTTACTTGGATCCATAATCAAAATCCATGGTAACAGTAGTCAAGAAGTCAGAAGATGGTTTGTTTTGGGGGGAAACTGTTGTTGAGGACCTTTTTCATGTGCTAAAACTACAAGAGCTGTTTAAAGACTAAGGTGCACCTTATTCAAAGCATAACATTTTCAGTTGCTTCCTATATATCTAGAAGTTAAAGAATAAATAAGGATGACAGCAGAAGAATCTATGCCTTTAAATTACACTATTAGAGAAGAGTATTGAATATTTCATGCACTGCAAAAAGAATAAATAAATCTGTCTAGAAAAAAGTCCAACCAGAGTGCTCCTTGGAGGAAAGGGTGTGAAACTTCGTCTCATATACTTAATAGGCTTGTTAGGAGAAATCAGTTCTTGGAAAAAGACATCATGTTATAAAAGGTCGAGGATCAGAAGAAGAAAGGATTATCTCTAGCAAAATAGATTAATACAGTGACTCTAACAGTGGTTTCGAGCATATCAGAGAACATAAGGCTGGAACATGATAAAGTTTCAGATATGTTGTTTATAAGGTTGCTATTAATTGTAATCAACTCAGTGACACCTAACAACAAGTATATCATTTATTTTACTGCCTCATATTGCTATTTGTTGTGTTTCAAACTTTGCTGTGATTCTCTTTTTAATATTCTAAAAGAGATACTTGGGTAAATCTACCAGGATGCATTCAGTTTAATAATAAATAAGCTTATGTCGTTCTATCATTTTTCCACTTTCTTAGGACATCTAGAGAATAAAAGCTGTAGTTTTAAGACCATACTAATAGTTCCAGGTTTTAGTCTCTGTCCTTAATAGCATCACCTTCCATAGTTTTTACTTCAGTCATCAATTCATCAAATTTAAAAAATCTGCTTAGTTGGGTGGCTATTCAAAACTTATTTTTTGTTGTTGTTGTTTTGTTGATGATGATGATGATGATTGCCTTCGAGTCAAACACGACTCATAGCGACCCTACGAACAAAAGTCTTGAAGCCCCTCTACAACTATTGACATTTTTCAAAGTTCATGGAGTTTCTGGAGACATGTTATTAGGAAGTGGATATCATCATTATTATTTCTATGTTTTTTAATGTATTGATGCTTGCCTTGTGATTTATAATGTGATCTATTCTGGAGAACGTTCCATGCACACTGGAAAAGAAGGTACACTGTGCTTTTCTTTGGGTACATTAGCCTGTAAATATCTATGAGATCGAGTTGTTTTATTGTGTGGTTTAATTCTTCAGTATCTTTGTTTAGTTTCTTTCTGGTAGTTCTACCTTTTCTTAAGAGTGGTGTATTGAAGTCTCCAACTATATTTTGCAGATCTTTCATTTGGTGCATATTTATTATTGTTATGACCTCTTGTTCTATTGACCCTATAAGCGTTATGTAGTGACCTTCTTTGTACTTTTTGATGGTTTTTTATATTGAAGTTTATTTCATCAGAAATTAATATTGCTACTCCTGCTTTTTTCTGGTTGCCATTTTCTTGGTATGCTTTTTCCCACCTCTTTATTTTTAGTCTTTTTTTTTATATTCATTTTTCAGGTGTGTCTTTTGTAAACAACATATTGATGGATTTTGATGGGTTATTTTTTCCAATCTGCTACTCTTTTTCTCTTCAGTGGTGCATTTAAACCATTCACATTCAGTGTGGTTATTGAAAGACAGGGTTTTATTGCTATCGTTTTGTTGAGTTCTTTTTGGTGTTGTTGCTAGTTAGTTTGGTCCATCCTGCTTTCTGTGGCACCTCTGTAAGAATGTCTTTCAGTGTTTCCTGCAATGCTGGTCTTATTTTTACAAACTCCCTTTGGTTCTGTTTTTCTGGAAATATCTTCATCACTCCTTCATATTTGATGGACAATTTTGCTGAGTACAGTATTCTTGGTTGACAGTTGTGATCTTTGTTCAATATATGTCATTCCACTGTCTTCTTGCTTGCATGGTTTCTGCTGAGATATCGGCACTTAATCTTATCTGCTCTCCCTTATTAGGTTACTCTTTGTTTCTCCCTCACTGCTTTCAGAATTCTCTCCTTTGGTTCTAGAAAATTTGACTATCATATGCCTTGGTGTTTTTCTTTTGGGGTCTATTCTATATTTTGTTCACTCAGCTTCTTGAATATATATATTCTCTCCATTATGCCTGGGAAGTTTTCGTCTAGTAATTCTTCCACAACTTTTTCAGTGCCTTTACTTACTTCTTCCTGTTCTGGGATTCCAATGATGCGCATGTTATTTCTCTTGATCATGTCCCACATTATTCTTGGGTTTTCTTCTGTTTCCTTCTTTTTTGATTGTGCTTTTTGCTCTAGCAGATCTGTGGTGACAATTCTATCTTCTATTTCACTGGTTCTGTGTTCCATCTCTTCAATTCTACCCACGTGTTCCTCCATCATGTTGACAGCATCTGAAACCTTGAACCTCACACTTTGGATCATGGTTTCTTGTTTTCCCAGAGCCTCTAATCCCTCATTTGTTATATCTGCATTGTTTTGGATTGTTTCTTTTAAGCTACTCCTGATTTTTGCTTGCAGTGTTCTGTAATTCTTCAAATTTCTTTTTCACCCGTTGAAAATACTCAGTCATTGTTGTTTTAAATTCTGTGTCAGAAAGTTTCATCAGACTTTCTGAGTTCAGGAAATCCATTGCTACTGTGTCACTTTTGGGGAATGATATCTTGCTTTGGGCTTGTGGAGGGACTGAAGGAGCCTGCTTCTTTTTGGGACATTGATGTGGTAAAGTTTTTCATGTCTAAGGTGATAGCTGGTTCTTGATCTGATGTCACTGCTCCAGAAGAAGATTGGGCAAGCACACAAGCAGATGCAGATAGGATGGGTGCACATGCAGATGCCTGCATGGGCAGGGAGGGGAGTCATGCACACAGACACATGTGAAAAGGGGTGGGGTGGGGGACCTAAATGGAAAACCAGGAAGCCTTTGTTTTCCCCTCGAGAACTGGGTCTGCCACTCAGCTGTCTCAGTCCCTCCTGCTTAAGGTAATGGGGTCCCACAATTGGTCCAGCCATCAGCTGTGGTTCCCCCCTAAGTACCTTACTCAAATACCTGCTGTCCTGCTTGCTCCTGGCTAGTGGGTCCCGCTGTGGCTCACTGCTCCCTGCCATTTCTGCATCAATTGCTGAGATCATATGGTTCTGGTTATTTGTTTTGTTATTGTGGTGAATTACATTAATTGTTTTTCTTATGTTGAACAATTCTTTCATACCATTTTTGAATCCCACTTGGTCATAATGAATTTTTTTATGTGCTTTTGGATCCTATTGGCTAGGATTTTATTAAGGATTTTTGCATCTATGTTATAAGATATATTGGTCCTAATTTTCTTTCTTGGTAATATCATTACCTAGTTTTT
>NW_006399792.1:9755878-9758986 GCF_000299155.1 Elephantulus edwardii | reverse complement strand
AGAGATTTTGGGTTTTCATTCATTCATTGTTGCACTGCATCATAATTTTTTTCAAGGAACTTTTTTACTTCATTATTTCTTCTATAACATAATTGTGTTCTAGCTGGGTATTATTTAGCACCCACATTGTTGGCTATATAAGCTTTATCCTCTTGTAGTTAATTTCTAGTTTTATGGTATTGTGGTCTGAGAATATACTTTGTACTATTTCAATGTATTTGAATTTGTTGAGGCTTGCCCTAATATGTGATCAATTCTGGAGAATGTACCATGTGCACTTGAAAAGAAAGAGTTTTATTTGGGTGCAGTGCTCAGAATACATCCACAAGGCCGAGTCAGCTGACTGTAATTTAAGTCTTTTGCATCTTTGTTAAGTTTCTTTGAGTTGACCTATCTTTTGGTGACAATGGTGTGTTAAAGTCTCCTAACACTATTGTGGTACTGTCTATTTTCATCAGTTCTGTTAACAGTTGTTTTATGTGTTTAGCAGGTCTATGATTTGGTTCATAAATGTTGACCCATGTTGTGTCCTCTTGATCTACTCTACCCTTAATCACTATATCATGCCCTTCCTCATCTTTTATAGTGGTTTTCATGCTGAAGTCTATTTAATCAAAGACTAGTATTGTCACTCCTGCTTTTTTGTGGATGCCAATTTCTTGGTGTATTTTTTTTTCCAGTTTTGACTTTGAACCTATTTCTCTTCATTTCTTAGATATGTCTCTTGGAGACAATATATTGATGGGCTTTGTTTTTGTATCCATTCTACTAGTCCTTTTCTCTTATTTAGTGCATTTAGTCTGTTCATATTAAGTGTCATTATTGGCAAGTCAGGTTGTATTGTTGCCAATTTGCTGTGTTTCATTTTCTGCCATTTCTGATTATTATGGTCAATCACTTTCCTTTCATGTCTCTGTGTGAAGGACTTCCCTTAAAAGTTCTTGTAAATTTGGTCTTGTTTTCACAAACTCCTTAAGATCCTTCTGGGTGATTTTAATCTGCAGCCCTCAGGCCTGGTTTAAATTGTATTTTGTCAAACATTCTTCTAAGTTGTATAGCACTGGTCTGTGCATTGCTGTGCACAGGTAACTCATGGTTGCTGTGATGCTAAACACTGTGACACTGTTATGCCAAATGTGATAATGGTTTCCCATGGTGGACAGTGTTTGGTGGAGCTTCCCGATTAAAACAAGCTTGGAGGCAGGAGTGGCATCTACTTCTGAAATGGCTTGCCTCTGGAAACTCTATGAAGTGTTCAGGTCTTTCGTTCATAATGTCGCTATGAGTTGTCTATGACTTGATGGCACTTAATAACAACAGGATCCTCAATTGCAATTATTTTCTTTCAAGTTTCTGTATATGCCAATACATTGTCTTCTTATTCAGATCGTTACTTCTGAGAAATTAATTCTTACTGCTTTGTAAGTGACTGTTTTTCTAGCACTGCTTTTAGTATTCTGTCCTTATCTTTTATTTTAGAGAATGTGACTATGATATATCTTGATGTTTTTCTTTTTTAGTCTAGTTTATTTGGTGTTCACTGAGCTTCTTTAATGTGGATTTCTCCGTTCTTCATAATGGTTTTGTTTGTTGTTATGTGCCATCATATCATATGCAACTCATAGTGACCCTTTGTAAGACAGCTCTGAACTCTACTCTATCCTGAGTTAACCTCCCCATCTCTGTCAAACCTACTATTACCCCAGTCACTGAGTCAAACCATCTCATCAAGGTTCTTCCTGTCTTGTGCTGTCCTTCCCCACTTCCAAGCATAATGTCCCTCTCCAAGGACTGGTCTCTCCTTGCAACATGTCCAAAATATGTCAGACAAAGTTTCAGAATTGTTGCCTCCAAAGAGCAGTGTGGTTTCACCCTATCCAGGACAAACCTGTTTGTTCTCCTAGTGATAAAATGAATACTTTTCTCCAGGATCACAGCTCACAGGCATCAATTCTCATTCTATCATCCCTAGTATTTGCCCAGCTTTCTGATGCAAGCATATAATTGTGAAGACCATGGCCTAAATTAGGCACATCTTAGTCTCCAGACTGACATCATTGCTCTTCAGTACTCTAGAGATGTTTCTGATAGCAGACTTTCCCAATGCAATTTGTCTTTTTATTTCTTGGCTGCTAGTACCAAGAGTGTTGATTGAGGAGCCAAGAAAACTAAATCTGTTAACAATCTCAGTCTCTTCACCATCTATCATGATGCTGCCATTTGGCCCAGTGGTGATATTTGTTTTATTGATATTGAGATTTAATCCATATTGAAGGCTACTATTCTTGACCTTCTGCAGCAAGTGCTTCAGGCCCTCTCCAGTTTTAGCAAACAAGGTTGTGTCAAGTTATCTTCTAGTACCTTATCCACAATTTTCTCAGTGATTTTGCTGTCCTCATATTCTAGAATGCCAATCACCATGATGTATAGTTCCTTTTGATGTCATCCCACATGATTCTAATGTTTTCTTCACTTTTTTTATGTCTTATGTCTTAGCTCTGATTTTTCTTTTAGTATGTTTTTATTGAGGTTTTTGTCTACCAGTTCACTGACTTTCAGGTCCATCTCTTCTGTTTTATGTTTTTGTCCCTCCAGCATGTTGAACATTTCTGCCATTTTGTCCTTAATATTCTGGATTGCATTTTTTATGCATTTCCAGTACTGTATTGGCAATACTCTATCTTATGATGATATTTTAAATTATTATACCTTATCTGTAGTTTCAATCCTTTCTTCCACCTTTTGCATTTTATTCTATAGTTGTACAAGTTCCTCCTCATCAATATATTTCTTCTGGTTCCCTGTCTCTGAAGTGTTTGCTTTATTAGTGGCTTCCATTGTTCCTTCCATCATTTTCACCTTCTTCTGTGACTGGTCAAATAACTCCACATCACAATATTTTTTCTGGTTCTCTACCTCTAGAATTGTTGTTGTTATGTGCCGTTGAGTCACCTACAACTCACAGTGATCCTATGTATAATCTCTCTGAATCCTATCCTATCCTATCCTACCCTATCCTGAGCCAATCTCACTGTCTCCAACACACCTGCCCCTATTACCTCAGTCACTGTGTTAGTCCATCACATCAAGGGTCTTCCTCACCTGTGT
>NW_006399792.1:9752903-9754048 GCF_000299155.1 Elephantulus edwardii | reverse complement strand
TCCATTCATTTGTGGTTAGACATTTGGGCTGTTTCCATGTTCTTGCAAAGGTGAATAATGCTGCTATGAGCATTGGTGTACAAACCTTCCATCTTTTTTTGATGCATCCTGGATCATTAAATATTCTGCCCACAGCATCTTTAAGTATTGAAACACGAGGCTTCAATATGTTCCTAAGTTTCTTCAGCTTAAGAAATACTGAGCAAGTTTGTACGTATTGATTTTCTGACTCTAGCTTTTTGTGCATTTCATTTTAATGCTTTATTTTGTCTTCCTGACCTGTCCTTTGAAATCCTAAACTTCTTGATTTCTTCGCTTTGGTTTGGCTTCTTCGCACTCTAATGTATATTCAGAGTCTCTTCTCACATCCATCTTGGTCTTTTCTGCCTTCTCTGACTTTGTAATGACCTTTTGTGTTCAAACTTGGTCTTTGTGACAGAAATGAAGATGGAGATATAATTATAGAAGTTTGTACCGTTAATGATTTATTCATTGCAAATACCTTTTCTAAGAAGCGATTATCCACAAATGATGGGTATATGCATGGACATCACTTGATGGTCTACACAGGAATCAGATTTATTAAATCTGTGGAAAGAACCATTGGAGAAGTTCAATATCAGCTTTGATAACTAAGCTATGTGTTGATTATGGAACAGACCATCAACTACTCATACAAAAGCGGAAACTGAAGCAAAAGAAAATTCAATCAAGTCCACAAGAACAAAAATTTGACCTTGAGTCTATCCTACCTTAAGTATGTTTTAAGGTTTTTCAGCTCCTTCAGCTTAAGAAACACTGAGCGAGTCTGGCCATTTTGATTTTCTGACTCCAGCTCTCTGCACATTTCATTATAGTATCTTCCTTTGTCATCCTGAGCTGCCTTTTGAAATTTCTATTCAGATCTTTGATTTCTTGATTTCTTCCTTTAGCTTTGGCTTCTCGGTGCTCTAATGCAATACTCAATCTCATCTGACATCCATCTTGGTCTTTTTCTTCTTCAGCCTTTGTAATGATCTTTTGTGTTCTTCATGAACGATTTTCTTGATATCCTTCCAGAGCTCATTTGGTCTACGCTCATTGGTGCTCAAAGCCTCAAATCTGTTTCTCAGATGGTTTTGAAATTAGAGTGGGACAGACTTAAG
>NW_006399792.1:9742307-9751283 GCF_000299155.1 Elephantulus edwardii | reverse complement strand
ACATCATGTTTGGGAGAGTGGAGGGATGGCGCAGGAGAGGAAGACCCTCGATGAGATGGATCAATTCTGTGAGTGGAGTGGTGGGAATGAGTGTGTCTGAGACGACGAGGTTGGCACAGGATAGAACGGCGTTTAAGTCTCTTGTACATAAGGTTTCTATGAGTCGCAAGTGACTCAATGGCACATAACAACAACAGCAACAACTATCCTACCTAAATTTAAAAACGATTTCAAGCACAGGTTTGAGGCCTTAGGCACTAGTCAATGAAAACAAGATGAACTATGGGAAGATATAAAGAGTATCATCCATGATGAATGCAAAATGTCGTTAACTCTGTTCTCTTTATTTCTGGCTTCCATTTGTTTCTTCCATCATTTGTACCTTCTTCCGTAGCTATCTGAATGCCTCCATAACAACATCTATCTTCTGCCTTCCTGACTCTCGAGTACTCATCAGGTCTGTAATATTCTATCCTATTTTTGGAGAAGGCTTAATTTGCTATTTCCATAGTGTTTGAAATTGTCTGCTACTTTCTTGACATTATATGAAGTTTTTCTTGATAAGTAGGTGTAAGGCCATTTCTATTGTGTCTGTGTAAGTTGTTGATATTTCTTATCTTTATTTTGTTATTGTTTAGTTGTCAGCTTAAAATATTCAGTCTATGGGGTGGGCCACTCACTGTCCTGGAAGTCCTTCCTGGAAAAATTTGTCATTAAGGTTCTCTCTGGTCTGCAGTGTATCTCTGCAAGAATCTACTCTTATTACCATCCCCAAACTGTATTGTCCTCCTTTGTCTATGATGTGGCTAAACGGTGTGAGAAAACGTGCCCTAATGAAGCACTTTCTGTCCTAGGGAGTTTCAGGTCTCGCAGCTCAGTGTGCCAGCTGAGGAAGCTGAGAGTCTTTTCCCTGCTTGTAGCTTCTATCCCAAGCTCTCTTGCTCTGTTTGGACCCTGGGATGGCCCAGGGTTGTTGTTTTTAGATGTCATCCAGTTGAGTACGACTCATAGCAACCCTACAAATAAAAGATCTGAACCTAATCCTGATCTGTGCCATCCTCACACTTCCTGAATCACAAGAGCCCATTGCAGCAGTCACCTTATCAATCCACCTGATTGAGGGTCTTCTTCTCCTTTGCCACACCCCCCACCCTTCCCAACATCATGTCTCTCTCCAAGGAATAACACCTCCTAGCAATATGTCCAAAATATGTAAGGTGAAGCCTTATCATTCTTACCTCCAAAGAACACTTTGGCTGTACCCTCTCCAAGACATATCCATTTGTTTTCTTGGTCATCTGTGGAAAGTTCGGTGCTCTTCTCAAACACCACAGCTCGAAGGCATCGATTCTTTTCCTGTTATTCTTATTTGCTGTCCAGGTCTCAGATGAATAGCTAATAATCGGAAAGACCATGGCCTGAATCAGACACACCTTAGTCCTCAAACTGACATCACTACTTCTCAGTAATTTGGAAAGGTGTCTAACTACAGATTTTCCCATTGCAATGAGTCTCCTTATTTCCTGGCTGCTCGCACCAAGGGTATTAATTGTGGATCCAAGCAAGATGAAGCTGTTGACAGTTTCAATCTCCTCTCCGCCCATCATGACACTGCGTGTTGGACCAGTGGTAAGAATTTTTGTTTTCTTGATATTGAGATGCATTCTATACTGAAGGCTGCATTCCTTGATCTTCTGCAACAAGTGCTTCAAATCGTCCTCACTTTCAGCAAGTAAAGTTGTGTAATCTGCATAACACAGGCTATTGATGAATCTCCCTCCAATCCTGATGCCACATTCCTCTTCATAGAGTCCAGCTTCTCAGTGGTTGTTATTGTTGTTGTTATGTGTCATCAAGTCGCCTACGACTCATAGCGACCCATGTACAACAGCCCTAAACCCTGCCTTGTCTTGTGCCAATCTCACTGTCTCTGACACACCTATTGCCATTACCCCAGTCACTGAATCAATCCATTTCTTCGAGGTTCTTCTTCTCCTACGCTGTCCCTCCACCCTCCCAAGCATGATGTCCCTCTCCAAGGACTGGTCCCACCTTACAACATGACCAAAGTATGTCAGACAAAGCTTCAGAATCCTTGCCTCCAGGGAGCAGCCTGACTTCACCCTCTCCAGGACAAACCTATTAGTTTTCTTAGCAGTCCATGGTATATTCAATACTCTTCTCCAACACCAGCTCAAAGGCATCAATTTTTCTTCTCTCATCACTAGTCATTGTCCAGATCTCTGATGCATAAAAAGTGATTACAAAGACCATGGTGTGTATCAGGCACACCTTAGTCTCCAGACTGACACTGTTGCTCTTCAGTACACCTTTCCGCAAGAGAGATTCAGTCCCTTCTCTCCACTACACCTGAAAGTGCTGGTTCTGGGGGAATAGTATTTCACCTGATGGCATCTTCTCTCCTGATGTCTAATAGTTTCCTCTGTCTCTGGAGTGGTACAAAATCAGAGGTACCATCTTAAGCAGACTGTGTCCAAGGGTATTTCAAGTCAGCTCTTTCTCTCAACTCAGAGTACCAGCTGAGGAATTATTTCTGCTGCTTGTAGCTCTCTGTCTTGAACTCTTTTGACCTGTTTTGCCTCTGGGATGATCTCGTGGTGGCAAGTATGCCCAAATGGAGGGTGTTTCAAGTTATTGATGTCATTGCACAACTCATCTGGTTATTTAGGGTTTAATGCATCAAATCTATTCTTGAAAAAGTCTCTAACTGCTGGTAGGATATAGTAAAAATTGTATTTTGGCCTTCTTGGGCTTGTTTTCATTTTTTCAGCTTTGATATCAACTTTCATATGAGCAGTTGCTAGTCTGTTCCATAGTTGTCCCCGAGCATTAAGCATCTTTTGCATAAGATACAAGTTTTCTGTCCATTCTTTATAAGAGCTCTGGTGGCATAGTAGTAAGAATCCATGCTGCAACCGCAAAGACCGGATGTTTTAATTCCCTAGCTGCTCCATGGGAGAAAGACGGGCCATCTCCTCCCATGCAATTCATTGCTTTTGAAAACCCATTAGAGGGTTAGCTATGAGGAGATTCTGACTCAGAGCCACAGAACAATAATATCTCCTGTTCTGACTGATGATATTGAGTTTCCACACTGTCTTATTCCACTAATGTAGTGGGCTTAATACCTGTTTATTCCATTTGGTGGCATCTACATGTATAGTTGTCATTTATGTTTTTTATCTCTGGCTTCATTTTTATCTCCCAGGCCTTATTCTCAACTATCAATCATTCTTCTATATTCCTAACTTTTGCATACAATCACTAGTTATTATTTTAATGCATCTTGATTGCATTTGATTAGTTCCAGACTGCATAAGTTGGTAGAAATCTTCACGTTCTTCATCTTTGGCTTTAGAGATTGATGCATGAATTTGAATAATAGTTGTAGTTACAGATCTTATGTGTATGCATATTGATATTACCCTATCACTAACAGCATTATACTTCAGTACATATCTTAAAATGTTATTTATGACAATGAATATGATGCCATTCCTCATCCATTTTTTATTTTCAGCACAGTAGACCAATATGATTTTCTGATTGAAAATGGCCAATACCAGTCCATTTAACCTTACCAATCAATGCATAAGATATTGATCATTTTTATAACTTATAATTTTCTTAGTCTCATACATTCCATGTGTTCTGATTATTAATGAGTGTTTGCAACTATTTCTCCTCATTTTGAGTTAAGCCGTGTCAACAAATTAAGGTCTTTCATTGACTGAAAGCTTTAGTCCATTTATATTAATGTAAACTCTACTTTGAGGAAGCAGCTCTTTCCTAGCCGAATTTTGAGCACCTTCCAACCTGAGAGCCTCATCTGCTCTTTGTAGAGTTTTCATTTTTCAGACGTGAATGGCTAGACCTACTTCCTAGTCTGTCTAACACTGTAGGTTCTGTTTAAAACTATTTACCATGAATAACTCTACTCATGTTTAAAATAGTCATGACACAGCTTACAGTAACACAGCCACATTTAAGCTACCATAGTATTACAAACTGACAGACAAGGGGTAGGCCATCCATTAGTTCTCCTAATTCATAGCTTTTCCCTAATAAACTAACTGAAATGTTAATTTAGTGGAGGAATAATGAGAAACACTACAGTCTTCTACAAAGTAAATACTGACAATTTGTTTTTAGGAAGAAGTAGCAACAGTGCTTAGACTAATTCTTCTTAGAGCTGAATCGAAGACGATAACTAAAATTGGAAGGTAACATATGTTCTAATTCTGTAGTTTTCACATGTTTACTCTTTAATACTTAATCCAGTGTGCTTGATTCAATTCAAATTCATACAACACAGTGGTTAAAACTTAGGTTTTTTTATGGAGCATTCTTTTAACACTTGATTAAATAATATTTTACAATAATTTAGAATATTCTTTAAATGTGTTAAATATTATTTAAAATGTGGCTCCTGAGTTAAATCTACAAAACAAGGTTCCTCTAAAAAGAATTTTTGTTTCTTTTTCCACTTCATTCTCTCCCTTTACATGGGTAAACACTTTAATAAATTTTTGGTTTCACATTTTTCTTTTCTTCCCTTTTTCCTACAACTAACACAGGCATATATTATTTTGCCCTTATTATAGCATATAAAATCAATAGATAAATTATTACCATCCCCTCACTTTTTAAATTTTTTTATTTTATACTGATTTATTTTAAAAGTTAAACAATATTGTTTTTCACACCAGATCTTTCTCATTTCCTTCACCTCCCTCCCCCCATCAAACTGTGTGACCCTATGATTAACACACACACACACACACACACACACACAAACATTCTCACCCCTTTGCTTCCACACACCCCTGATACTGGAGCCTCATATTCAGTGTACAGTAATGGTTTTATGCAGTATTTATCCTTATGAGACTGAGTTAGTTCACTCAGCATAATATTCTCCAGTTGCTCCCAAGTTGGGTAGTAATTTACAAAATCATTGCTCCTACGTGCTACGTAGTATTCCATCATGTGAATGTACTGTAATTTTTCAGTCCATTCGTTTATGGTTGGATATCTGGGCTGTTTATATGTTCTTGCAATGGTTAATAATGCTGCTATGAAGATTGGTATACAAGTCTCTGTTTGTGCCTCAGTTCTAATTTCCTCAGGGTATATTCCAAGCAGTGGAAAAGCTGGGTCATATTGAATTTCCATGTTCACATGTTTTTATTATTATTAGGTTTTTTTAATTGATATTTTAACAAAAGTTTACAGAAAACTTGGATTTCCACTCATTCATCGTTGCACATTTTCCTCCCTACTCCCCACTCACTTTTCTCTTTAAAAAATATTCTTTCATCATTGCAACCTTCCCCCCAACCACAAGCCCACTTTGCTATGCAACTCTTATTCTAGACTGTCATGCACATAACACCGAATCATATATTTCTTTTACACAGCTCTTTCCCTCATCTATTTAAATTCAGTGTTCATTATTTATCCCCTTTTTTCTTAGTTTCCCCTGCACCTCTAAATCAGTCCATTTTTATATTACAGTGGCATTATGCAGTGTTTGTCCTTTTGTGACTGAGATATTTCTCTCAGCATAATGTCCTCCAGGGTCGTCCATTTTGTGTAATATTTTATGCGTTCCTTGATTGATCCCAGTTTGTCTCTGATGAACTTTATGGGTTTGGGCTTTATTCCCAGGTTTCTGATCCACCTTCAGTTGATTTTCGTGTATGGCATGAGATGTGGATCGTGTTTCAGCTTTCTGCAGGTAGCAGACCAGTTTTGTCAGCACCATTTGTTGAAGAGGTTGTCATTTTCCCATTTGATAAGTTTTATTTTCTTATTGAATATCAGTTGACTGTAGACAGATGGGTACATTTCTTCAATGTCCTTGAAAAAGGAATTTGATATCTAGATTGGTATTGCATTGAACATTTAGATTGCTTTTGGTAGGATTGTCATTTTTTTTCAATATTGAGTCTTCCTATCCATAAACAGGGCACATTTTCCCACTTCTTTAAGTTCTTTATTGTGTCTTATAGAAATGTTCTGTAGTTTTTGTTTGTACAGGTCTTTCATGTCTCTAGTTAGGTTCACTCACAGTATCTCACTTTGTGGTTGGCTATTATAAATGGTATTGCTTCCTTGGTTTCCTTCTCTGAGTTCTCTTTGTGACTGTAGAGGAATTCTACTGATATTTAGGTATTGATCTTATATCCTGCCATTCTACTAAATTGGTCTACTAGCTCTGTTTTTGTTGAGTCCTTGGGATTTTCGGTGTACACTATCATATCATGCATATAGCAATAGGTTAACCATATCTTTGCCTATCTAGATGCCTTTTGTTTTCTTCTCTTATTGTATTGTTCTAGCAAGTACTTCCAATATAATGTTGAATAGAAATAGTGATAGTGGGCATCCTTGTCTGACTCCTGTGCACCAGGAAAAGACTTTTTGTCTTTCTCCATGAGAATTATAAATATTAATTTCTTTTAAATCACACATAAAACTTTCAAATATATGGTAAAATTACCTTTTTTTCTACAAAGACACTTTCAAATTTAGAAATAAAAGTGTAATTCATTATTAAAACTATTATTAGTAGCATTATTTTCATATCTCAATGAAGATTTATGTTGCAGGGGAACATATTTTACATTTTCCCCTTCAGGAAGTATCTTTTCCACCTACTTCTGAAATTTCTCATTCTTAAGTATATCAAAGTTAGCATTTGACCAGGTCTGTTGCCTGTGTGTATTTGAATTGTTCAAAAAAGACTAAAGTCTAGGAGACAGGCAGCTATTTTTGTTACCAGATTCCTGGATTTTCTGGTTGTTTAACAATAAGTAATGGAATTATTTCTTGGAGTTTACTAGCCTCTTAAGTAGGATGCTGTGATGGCATAAAAGGTCCAGAAGTCAGAATGATCAGTTAGAATAAGTATACTATTACATAGCTTAGTTCTCCCTGCTTCACTTCAACTTGTTCTCCACAATAATTGATACTGACAGTTTATAAGTTTTAAATTATAATATAATATAAAACCAAAACATGCCAAAATTAAATGTCTGTCAGTGAACTTACGAGCAATAAAAATAAGTAAACATAATAGCATTTTCTTGTTTGATCAGAATCTTGATTCAGTCCTTTAATGTCAATGACTTCTATCAAAACTTTTTGGGAAAAGAGATGCATTGTAAAGTAGACTAGGGGACGAGGAAGGGAGGGAGACGAAGGAAAATACGCAACAATGAATAAAATTTAAAAAAATATTAAAAGGGAAAAAAAATCAAGAAAAGTGGGAGGGTCTCCATGCTGTGAATGTCACCCTGCATCATCGTGCTTTGCCTGAGTCTTCACGTGTCCACGCATCCAGTCAATTAAGTAGGTACTTGAATTAAAGATTTCTTAGTGTGCCCTCGGCTGGTCTCTTGCCTGAAACACTAGACCACAGCACTGCTGCCTGGCAGGGCCCTGCCTTTTCTCTGACTGGAGGCACTCAATTCTACACCCTGGACCACTGAACACACCTGAAAAACCTTATCTGGCTGTGGGAGCACGCCTGCCCACTGTCTAGAAGCCCATTGGGCCTTTCCCTGGAAGTCCCGCCCCCACCACCCAGAAATCCCCCTCATGCCACCAGGAGGTCCTGGGCCCACCATCTGGAGGCCTTGGTGCCATAGCCCAGACACCTCAACCCAAATGCCAAGAGGACCACCAATTGCCAATCCTCTGTACTGTACCAGAGACATCAGTATCACAGGTGAACCCATTTTATTCCCTCTCCCCTCCCAAAGCATAAGAAACCTTTAGCCCAGAGCACCTAGGCTACAGCAGCTTTCTGACAGAGAAAGCTGATAATTTACAGGCTTTCTCTCTCCTGAACTGGGGCAAATCTTTCCTTGAGTCAAAAGTTAAGAGAGACACGTGGGCAGTATAGCTTCCCCATCCTCTTCTGGAGCAGTGATATCAGACCAAGAGCTTGCTATTGCCTCAAGCATGAAAAACCCTACCACAAAATGTGACATAAGAAGCAGACTACATCACACAGCCCAAAACAAGATGTCACAAAAAAAAAGACACAGTATCAATGGATTTTCTGAAGCCAGAAAGTCTAATGGAACTTTATGACACCGAATTTAAAAGAACAATGACCGCATATTTTCAATGGGTGAAAGACAAGCTTAAATAATTACAGGACACTGCAAGCAAAAATCAGGAGTAGCTTAAAAAACCAATACAAAACAATGCACATAAAACAGACAAAGCATTAGAGGCTCTGGAAAAATAAGAAACTACAATCTAGAATATGAGGACCAATATTTCAGACGCTGTCAATATGTTGGAAAGACACATGAGCAGAGTTGAAGAGATGGAACACAGAACTAGTGAAATTGAAGATAGAATTGTCACCATTGATCTGCTAGGACAAAAACAGAATGAAAAAGGAAGGAAAAAGAAAAAAGCCTAAGAATAATGTGGGACACCCTCACGAGAAATAACATGCACAAAATGGGAATAACAGAACAGGAAGAAGCAAATAAAGGCACTGAAAAAGTTGTGGAAGGATTGCTAGAAGAAAACTTTCCAGGCATAATGAAGAATGAGATAATATATATTCAAGAAGCTGAGCAAACATCATGTAGAATAGACCCCAAATCAAAACCACCAAAGCAGATCGAGTCAAATTTGCCAGAAAGATAAAGAGAGAATTCTGAAAGCAGAGAGGGAAAAACAAAGAGTAACCTATAAAAGAGGGCAAATAAGATTAAGTGCTGATTTCTCAGCAGAAACCATGCAAGCAAGAAGACAGTGGAATGACATATATTGAATACTCAAAGATCAAAACTCTCAACCAACAATATGATACCCAACAAAACTGTCCCTCAAATATGAAGGAGAGATAAAGATATTCTCAGAAAAACAGAACCTAAGGGAGTGTGTAAAAAGAAGACTAGCATTGCAGGAAATACACAAAGACAT
>NW_006399792.1:9736389-9737823 GCF_000299155.1 Elephantulus edwardii | reverse complement strand
AATTCATCATGAGCAAGTGGGATTCATAACAGGTATGTGACGATGGTTCAACATAAGAAAAACAGTCAGTGTAATTCACCACATTAACAAAGCAAAGACCAAGAAACACACTATCCTACCAGTTGATGCAGAAAAGGCCTTTGATAAAATCCAACACCATTTCCTGATTAAAGCACTCAGAAAAATAGGAATAGAGGGGGGTTTCCTCAACATAGTAAAAAGTATATAAGCAAACCCAAGAGCCAACATTATTCTCAGTGGACAGAGATTAAAGGCATTCCCTTTGAGTACAGAAACTAGGCAAGGATGCCCACTAACACCTCTCTTATTCAATATTGCATTAGAAGTCTTAGCGATAACAATAAGGCACGAGAAGGAAATAAGAGATATCCGAATTAGCAAAGAAGAGGTAAAATTATCTCTATATAGAGGTGATATGATAGTATACTTAGAAAACCCTAAAGACTCAGCAAGAAAACTACTGGACATAGTTGACCAATTCATCAAAGTGGCAGCAAGAGCAACATACAAAAATCAATTGGATTTCTCTTCAGTGACAAAGAGAATACAGAACTGAAGCTAAGAAAAACAATACCCTTCACAATAGCTAATCACAAGATTAAATACTTGGAAGTAACCTATTCAAAGAAAATTACAAAACATTACAATTACAAGAAACTAAAAGAGACTTGGAGAAATACCTTGCTCTTGCAAAGGAAGACTCAATATTGTGAAAATGACAATTCTATCAAAGGCAATCTACATGTTCAATGCAATTCCAATCCAAATACCAATTCCATTCATCAACAAGAGGGTAAAGGCAATTTCCAATTTCATTTGGAATGGAAAGAGACTGTAAGAAGAGAAACAAGGTAGGAGGCGTCTCACTCCCTGATCTCAATTCCTACTACACTACTGTAGTGGTCTAGACAGCCTGGTACTGGTACAATTACAGACACATAGATCAATGGAATAGGATTGAGAATCCAGAAATCAGGCCATATACCTATGGTGAACTGATTTTTGACAAGGAAATGAAATCAGTTAATTGGGAAAACTACAGCCTTTTAAACAAATGGTGTTGGCAAAATTGGAAAACTATGTGCAGAAAATTCAAGCAAGACCCACACTTCACACCACAGACAAAAACCAACTCAAAATGGATCAAGGACCTAGGACTAAAACCAAGGAGTATAAACTTCATCAGAGTAAAGCTAGGAAGAACTCTAGAACCCCTAATCCACAGCATAAACAGTCTTCCAAGCACCCTGTAAAACCTACAACTAGGAGAAGATAAACTAGATGAATGGGACCTTCTAAGAATCAAATCCCTATGCATGTCAAAAATTTCTCCAATAGAGTAAAAAGGAAAGCCACAGACTGGGAAAGAATATTTGGTGATGACATGTCAGACAAGGGACTTATATCTAGAAT
>NW_006399792.1:9733355-9735204 GCF_000299155.1 Elephantulus edwardii | reverse complement strand
AAAAACAAGGAACTCACGAAATATTCTACAAAATGGATGACGCTGGAGAACATTATGCTGAGTGAAATATCTCAGTCACAAAAGGACAAATATTGCATAATGCCATTGTTCTAAAACAAGACTAACACTGGGATTGGGGGGAACTAAGAAAAGGGGGGATAAATAATGTACACTGCACTGAAATAGATGAGGGAGAGAACTGCTTGAAATGAATATATGTTTAGGTATTATTTGCATGACAACAGTCCAAAATAAGAGCTGCATAGTAAAGTCGGCTTGATAGGGTTAGGGAATTGTACAACAATGAAAGAAATTTTTTTCAAAGAGAAAAGCAAACTGGGGAGGGAGGCAGGGAGGAAAAGTGCAACAATGAATGAGTGGGAATCAAAGTTCTCTATAAACTTTCATTAAAATCTCAATTAAAAAAAAGGAAAAGTGGGGAGGAATAAATCCAGCTTGAATTTAAGAAAAAAATTAATTCAGATTATTGTAGCCTTTGCTGTGTAAAGTAATTTATTCATATTGGAGTGGTTTTATATGTGTACTTCCTATTTATAAAGCTTTTATTCAGCATAATTGATCTTAACTTTTCAAATATATAAAGGATTTTTCCAATTTTATTCTAAAAACTAGGAAGCCATTATAATATTGATGAAAATTTTAAAAGCTAGCTCATTGTTTAAGTACTTCATTTCTCTGTGTAAGTACTTAGTTTCTTCAGTGCTATCATGTAAATGCTTTTTTTTCTTTTCAAAGCTATGTCTACTATACTCTCTGTATTGATGGAATCACTTACTTATGTGCTACAGACAATGCTTTGGACACCACAGTACCATTTGCATTTCTTAAAAAGGCAAGTAATACTTCTTTAAGAACTTTTTTGAATACTGAAATTATGTCACCTGTATAGCTTATTAATATCAATAACTAAAGCAGTTCCCTCATCTCCTGTCTATAAAGCAAATGGCATTAACAGCCTTCTGAGATTTCTCACCTCTCTCCTTTATCTGGCCCCTGCTTCTGTGCTTCCCACTCTCCAACTATGAAGTAAAATCCGCACAGTTGATCCACCCAGAGTTATTGTAGTCTCTTTATATCATTTTTTTTTCTTGAAAAGTTAGAAAATAATTAACTTTTACTAATGTTTAAATAGTTTTCAATACTATATATTTATAATGTATTGTTTTTGTTAGGTGCCAGTTGGATCTCCTGCAACTCATAGCGACCTTATATATAGCAGTTCTAAAGCCTGCCCTATCCTAAGCCAGTCTCACTGATTCTGACACATCAACTCCCATTGCCCCAGTTACTGTATCAATCCATCTCATTTGGGGTCTTTCTCTCCTGTGTTGTCCCTTTACCCTGCCAAGCATGATGTCCTTCTCCAAGGATTGGTCCCTCCTGGCCACATGTCCAAATTATCTGAGATAGAGCTTCAAAATCTTAGCCTCCAAGAAGAAATTTGGTTTCACCTTCTGCAAGATAGACTTATTTATTTTCTTGGCAGTCCATGGTTTGTTTAAAACTCTTATCCAGCACTACAATTCAAAGGCATCGATTCTTCACCTGTCATCCTTAGTCATTGTCCAGCTCTCTGATGCATAGCAAGTAATTACAAAGATGATGGCTGAGATTAGGCCCCCCTTTGTCTCTGGATTTACATGATTGCTTTGCAGCATCTGGAGAGGTCCTTGACAGCATATTTTCCCAATGCAATTTGTCTTTATATAATGTATGGAATAAAAAATGTTTGAGACCTATATTCTAAAGACTTAATTGCAGGTTATATGCATGGATTTCACCTGATTGTATATACAGGAATCAAATCAATTACATGTGCAGAAAGAAT
>NW_006399792.1:9730849-9732100 GCF_000299155.1 Elephantulus edwardii | reverse complement strand
GCATTGCCATGGGAAAGTCTGCTGTTAGGGACCTTTCCAAAGTTCTGAAAAGCAATTGTGTCTCTCTGGAGATTAAGGTGTGTCTGATACAGGCTGTGGTCTTTGCAATCACTTGTTATGCATCAGAGAGTTGGACAATGACTAGGGACGATAGAAGGGTAATTGATGCCTTTGAGCTGTGGTGCTGGAGAAGAGTGTTGAGGGTGCCATGGACTGCTAGGAAAACACAGATTCATCCTGGAAAGGGTTAAACCGGGCAGCTCCTTGGAGGCAAGGATTCTGAGGCTTCATCTAACATACTTTGAACATGTTGTAAGAAGGGACTGGTCCTTGGAGAGGGACATCATGCTTGGTAGGGTGGAGGGACAGTGCAGGAGAGGAAGGCCCTCTATGAAGTGGATTGATTCAGTGACTGGGATAATTGGGATGGGTGTGTTGGAGACAGTGTGATTGGCACAGGCCAGAGCAGAGTTTAGGGCTGTTGTACATAGGGTCGCTATGAGTCACAAGTGACTTGACGGCACATAACAACCACAACAACAACATATTCTAAAGATACTCCTAGTAGTAAACAATGTTCATTTGTAAGAATTAGGTAAAAAAGATTTTCTTCTTTAAGTAAAAGCATGATCTCTTTAGGGAAGGTTTTGGCTGAAAGTTGCCAACAAATATATAATAGAATAATTCATATATTTGTGCCTATGTATATACATGAATTTTTTCAATTTTTTAATGCATGGTTAATTTTCTATTATTAGCTTTCTCTGTACTGCTAATACTAGCCTAGGTTTGATCTTTCATAGAAAGAAAATTTCTTGAAAAGCAAAGATAGACACATTCACTCATTGTCAGAGTCAGAACTGACTCGTAGCTGAACCTGTAAAAAGTTTTTGAAGGTTGTAATTGCACAGAAGGAAATTGCCCATCTTTTTCCCCTAGACAGCCCCACCAGTGGATTTGATCCACTAGAGGTGCTACTTTTTTTGTATGTGGGTGTTTCTTTTTTTAACTGAGATTTTAATGAAAGTTCATAAAGAACTTGGTTTTCCATTCATTCATTGTTGCACATTTTTCTCCCTGTCCCTTTTCCCCTTACCCCACCATAGTTCACTCTTTTAAAAAAATAGTTCTTTCACTGTTATACAGTCCCTCCCCTGCCCCACCTCCCCGGCCACTGTACTATGCAGCTCTTATTCTGGACTCTTATCATGTCAATAATACCTAATCCTATATTCCTGAAAGGTACCCAAG
>NW_006399792.1:9729175-9729709 GCF_000299155.1 Elephantulus edwardii | reverse complement strand
TTCCAATTCTACAGCACAAAACAACAACAACAACAAAAAACAATTGCTAGAGTCCAAACATAAAACAATGGGAACTATTTATCTAAATATAGCCTGAATTATTTTTTAAACTTTACCCTTAATGATTAAAAACATCCCAAATACTATACTACCTTTCCTAAACCAGGTGACACAAAATTAGTAAGCACATAATTTTTTTACTACTGTTTCCAGGATATATGAAATGAAATATAAATGTTGTTATTGTATGTGCCATCAAATTGCTTGTGACTCATAGTGACCCTATGTGCTATAGCTCTGAATCCCTCTCTATCCTGAACCTGTCTCACTGTCTCCAACACACCTATCACCATTACCCCAGTCACTGTGTTAATCTATCTCATCTGGGGTCTTCCTCTACTGCACTGTCCCTCTATCCTTCCATGCATGACTTTCTCCATGTATTGTGCCCTCTTGGTCACATGCCCAAAGTGTGTGAGACAGAGCTTCAACATCCTTTCCTCCAAGGAGCAGCCTGGTTTCACCCTTTCCAGG
>NW_006399792.1:9725201-9727705 GCF_000299155.1 Elephantulus edwardii | reverse complement strand
AGAGGGACATCATGCTTGGGAGGGTGGAGGGACAGTGCAGGAGAGGAAGGCCCTCTATGAGGTGGATTGATTCAGTGACCGGGATGGGAGTGTCAGAGACAGTGCGATTGGCCCAGAACAGAGCAGAGTTTAGGGCTGTTGTACATAGGGTTGCTATGAGTCACAAGTGACTCAATGGCACATAACAACAACAACCAGAAGTAAAAGTCCTCAGATATACCACAGAGTCAAGATAATACTTCCAACCTTGTTGGCTCTGTTTTCCTAAATACAGCATCTTAAAATAGAAAGGATATTCTGCCACCAAAAAGTAGAAATGTGGTTTATTTTAAGATGTCTGCTACACTTTGCTTCAAGTGAGCATTTGTTCTTTAAGTCTCTAGATTAAATTACCTATCTAAATTAAAGATTTTCATTGATTTTCCCAGATTACTGATAGTTTTGTGAAAGATCCTTTGATGTCACAAGAAAATTTTTCTTCTTCAAGTCCTGTTTTCACAGATTTTCAACAAGTACTTGGAGAGTATATGGTAAGTAACCTCAAATTGTACTCCTAAGCATTGTATTACAGATGTGAATTGAGTTAGGAAGTATGAGTTAGGAGCTTTAAAGATAAATAAGAGTATCTCTATAAAATATAAGAAATAATAGGTATATTAACAAGTGAAGAAAACAAGATAGAGGAAATATATACTGAATACTATTAATGAAAATATCAGTGACATACCTTCCAGCATCACAGCAACCTGTAAGTCACTCCATGTGGTGTCAGGACTTTGAAAATGGCTTTTTTTTTAAAAGTACTAGTTTGTTTACAAAATTCAAATACATTGGTTTTGAGGGGTTTTGTATACTTAATTTCACAGTTCAAAGTTCATATAGCATTGCTTAATTTATACATTTAAATGTATATGTAATTGACAACTTTAATAAGCATTTTGTTAGATACCATTAAAGCAGAACCAACTCAAAGCTGATCCTCCAGGGAGTTTTCGGAGGCTGTAAATCACAAAAGGTGGCAAAGGCTTGCCCACTATTTCCCCCCATGAAACAGCTGGTGGATTTGAACTACTTGCCCTTGGGCTGACAGTACAATTCATTGTCATTAAGCCACCAGAGCTCCCTTAATGAACTTAGTCTTCTAAAAGATAGTTTTCAATTGTGGCCATATATTTGATGTTTTGTTTGTTTGTTTTATTAATTTTAATGAAAGTTTACAGAGACTTAGAATTTCCATTTATTAATTGTTTCACTTTTCTCCCTGTCCACCCCCACCCCAAATTCACTCTTTGAAAAGTAAAATGTTTTCATTGTTAAGTAATCCCTCCCCTGCCAAGTCCACTCCACTGTGCAACTTTCATTCTGGACTCCTGTAATGACAATAATACCTAATCACATATCCCTTTTTAACAGTTCTTTCCCTCACCTGTTTCAATGCAGTATGCATTATTTATCCCCTCTTTCTCAGGTCTTCCCTCAACCATGATCTCAGTCCCATTTTACAACAGTGGGCCTGTGCAATATTTGACCTTTTGTGACTGAGATATTTCACTCATCATAATGTCCTCCAGGGTCACCCATTTTGTATAATATTTTATGAGTTCCTTGTTTTTCAATGCAGCATGGTATTCCATTGTGTGAATATACCACTGCTGTTTTATCCATTTGTTTGTTGATAAAGGTGTCTTTGGTTGTTTTCAACTCTTTTGCTATTGTGAACAAAGCAGCAATAAACATGGGTGTGTGTATATCTGCTTGGGTTGTGGTTATGGTTTCTTTAGGGTATTTCTCAGAAGTGAATTTCCTGAGTGAAATGGTATTTCTATTTCCAAATTGTTGAGAAAGCGCCATCCAGCCTTCCATAGTGGTTGCACCATTTTACACTCCCACCAACAGTGAATAAGGGTGCCAATTTCTCCACAGCCTGGTTCCAATTTCTCCACAGCCTCTCCAGCATTTGATGTTTGCTACTCTGTTAAATTTTGCCATTCTTACTGGAGTTAGATGATATATCATAGTTGTTTTTATTTACATCTCTTTTAGAGCTAGGAATTTTGAACATTTCTTCATGTGTTTGCTCACTATCATTGTCTTCTTTGGTGAAGTGCCTGTTCATATCCTGTGCCCATTTTGTGATTGGGTTTTTTACCTTTATCTTGTTGTGGTGCTTGAGTATTCTATAAATTCTGGATGTAAGTCCCTTGTCTGACATGTCATTACCAAATATTTTTTCCAGGCTGTAGCTTCCCTCTTTACCCTGTTGGAGAAGTTTTTGGATGTGCACAAATAGTTTTTCAGACCAGAGGAGTGAGGGAAAGTGGAAGAATCTTGTCTGTACCATAATTTCTTTTTATTTTTTAAATAAAATTTTTTTGTTTTAACTGTGATTTTAACAAAAGTTTGCAAAAATGTTAGATTTTCATTCATTCATTGTTGTACAATTTACCACCCTCCCACCCTTTCCCCCTCCCCAAATTGACCGTTTTTTATATACTAGTTTATTA
>NW_006399792.1:9723464-9724401 GCF_000299155.1 Elephantulus edwardii | reverse complement strand
GCATATGGATATTATCCTGTCACTCACCACATTGTATTTCATGATGGATCTAGAAATGACTTTTTAAACTATGAAACCAACCCCATTTTTTTCTCACCTTTTCATCCCTGGCATAGTAGATCATGTAATCGTCTGATTCAAAATGTCCCCTTCCAAGCCATCTCATTTCATCAATACCTAGTATGTCAACATTTATGCATCCCATTTCTTTCTTGACAACATCCAGTTTTCCTATATTCATGCTTCTAACACTCCACGTTCCAATCACTAGTGTCTGCTTACAGGTGTTCCTCCTTCTTTGTGTTTCCGTATTTGAGATCTCAGATCTCAGTTGCCATATCTGCTAGTTTAAGTATGCTCTATTGTAAATAGAGGTTTCGAAGGCCTATTATTTCGGAAGTGGACAGCCAATCATTCTTCCTAGTCTATCTTAATTTGTACAGACAAGCATTTCACAGAAAAGAGTACATGAAAGACATTTACCCAATTAAAATATGACCAGTAGATTCAATGTTGCTATCCATCCTTGCCACGTGTATTTTGACCCACCCCTTTCCCTGCTCCACCACCATTCCTGCTTCCACCTACACAATTAAACACCTCTCTCCCCTTGACTAGCCCTTGATGTGATGGCTTAAGTCTCAAGCCATCAGTATTTCTGTGATTCTGAACACCTCATGCTGCCTCAAGTCTCTTAGGATGCAGCTAGTATCACTTCAGTTTAAAAGTCTCTAAGTAAAACTGTCAGGCACAAGTATCAAGGATGGCTTCTTTCCTCAGAAAGTTCTGAGAAAAAGTCTTTTGTCTTGAACTTCAACTCCAGGATTGACTTTCTGAAGTCACTCAGCATTTCTTAAGCTAAAGGAGTTGTTGAAAAACAAATTCAAGTCACAAGTGGCAATACTTAAGGATGCTTTGGGTAGAGTGTAGAATGATC
>NW_006399792.1:9719228-9720144 GCF_000299155.1 Elephantulus edwardii | reverse complement strand
CAATGGAATAGCTGAGTCATAATGGAATGTCTGTGTTCAGCTTTTTGAGGAAGTGCCAAACTGCCTTCCAGAATGGCTGTACTATTTTACAATCCCATTAAGGGATTGTAAGATGTGTATCCTTTTTATGCAGTTTTATGCAGGTGGAAGTCAAGTTTTGCCAACACCGTTTGTTGAGGAGGTTGTCATTTCCTCATTTGATAGCTTTGATTTCCTTGTCAAATATCAGTTGACCATAGATAGCTGGGTCTGTTTCTGGGTTCTCAATTCTGTTCCACTGGTCTATGTGTTTGTCATTGTACCAGTACCATGGTGTGTTTTGGTTAGAT
Organism: Elephantulus edwardii; assembly: GCF_000299155.1. Lineage (NCBI taxonomy): Eukaryota > Metazoa > Chordata > Mammalia > Macroscelidea > Macroscelididae > Elephantulus > Elephantulus edwardii. The sequence continues at coordinate 9,719,815 of NW_006399792.1, read as the reverse complement.
CAGGGAGTGCTATAACTCCCACCTCATTTTTGTTTTTAAGAAGTGTTTTGCTTATTCAGGGTATCTTGCCTCTCCAAATAAATTTGATAGTTTCCTTTTTTGTCCCCTTGAAAAATGAATTTGGTATCTGGATTGGGATTGTACTGAACATGTAGATTGCTTTTGGTAGGACTGTCATTTTCAAAATATTGAGTCTTCCTATCCATGAACAGGGCACATTTTTTCCCATTTCTTCAGGTCTCTTATTGTACCTTGCAAAAATGCTCTGTAGTTTTCTTTGTATAGGTCTTTTGTATCTCTAGTTAAGTTCACTCCTAAGTATCTCAATTTGTGGTTGGCTATTGGAAATGGTATTGCTTCCTTAGTTTCCTTCTCTGAGTTCTCTTTGTTACTGTAGAGGAATCCTATTAATTTTTGGATATTGATCTTCTATCCTGCCACTCTACTGAATTGGCCTACTAACTCTCAGAGTTTTTTCGTTGAGTCTTTGAGGTTTTCTGTGCACACTATCATATCATCTGCATGTAGTGACAGTTTAACCATATCTTTGTCAATCTGGACGTCTTATGTTTCTTTCTTTTGTCAGG
>NW_006399792.1:9691615-9717838 GCF_000299155.1 Elephantulus edwardii | reverse complement strand
AATTGGTCCAGTTGGAACAGATTATCCGGGAGGCGGGGCTCTATGAGGAGAAATGTGGGGTCAGGATTGGTGCATGATTTATCAACAATCTGCGTTATGTGGATGACACAACCCTGCTTGCTGAAACTGAGGAGGACCTGAAGCGCCTGCTGCAGAGTGTCAAGGACTGCAGCCTACAATATGGATTGTCAGAGATGTCATTGCCAAATGTTTTTTCCCTGTCAGTAGTTTTCATTTCACCCTACTGGAAAATGTTTTTGAAGCACACAGGGACTGAATTTTTAGAAGCTCCCACTCATCAATTTGTTCTCTCCTTGTTGTGCATTTCTGGTTATATTTGCAAACATACTTATATTACAGGCTAGGACTTCTAAGTTTGGTCCCATTTTGTCTCCTATGATCTTTATGGTTTGAGGCTTTATTCCATGGTCTCTGATCCATCTTGTATTGATTTTTTAGTATGATATGAGATGTGGATCCTACTTCTGCTTTCTGCAGGTATGCGTCCAGTTTGCCAGCACCATTTCTTAAAGAGGTCATTTCCCCATTTGACTGGTTTTGTTTCCTTTTCAAATACCAGTTGACCCTAGGTAGATGGGTTAATTTCTGCATCCTCGATTCTGTTACATTGGTCTGTGTGACTGTCACTGTCCTTACAAATGCCTTGCAATTTTGGTATTACAGCTGTGCAGTAGGTTTTTAGACCAGAGAATTCTATACATCTCACTTTGTTTTTGTTTTTCAAAAGTACTTTGTTTATTTGAGGTCTGTTTCTTTTCCAAATAAACTTGCCAATTGCTTTTTCTATCTCTTTGAAAATTGAATTTGATATCTGTATTGGGATTGCATTAAACTTGTAGATTTCCTTTGGTAAAATTTTCATTTTCACTATACTGAGTCTTCCTATCCATTAACAGGGAATATTTTTCTATTTACTTAGGTTTCTTATTGTTTTCTTTATAAAGTTCGTTTGTGTCTCTAGCTAGGTTTATTCCCAAATAACTCAATTTGTGGTTTACTATTGTAAATAGTATTGCTTTCTTAGTTTCCTTTTCTATGTTTTCTTTGTTAATGTATAAAAATCCCACTGAGTTTTGTGATTGATCCTGCTGCTCTATTAAATTGGTCTGCTAGGTCTAACAAGCTTTTTGTTGAGTTTTTGGGATGTCCTGTGTACACTATCATATCATCTGCATGTAATAGTAGTTTACCACCTCTTTGCTGATTTGGATGGCTCTTATTTCCTTCTCTTGTTGTATTGCCCTAACAAGTACTTCCAGTACAATATTGAATAGCAATGGTGATAATAGGCATCCTTGTCTGGTCCTTGTTTACAATGGGAATGCCTTGATTCGTTCTCCATTAAGAATGATACTGACTCTTGGTTTTGCGTATATACATTTCACCACTATGTTGAGGAAATTTCCTTCTATTCCTAACTTGTTGACTGTTTTGATTAGGAAGAGGTGTTGGATTGTATCAAAGGCATTTTCTGAATCAATTGATAGGAACTTGAGGTTTTCTTCTTTGCATTACTAATGTAATGAATTACACTGATTCATTTTGTTTTTTTAAACAATTCTTGTGTACCTATTATGAATTCCACTTGTTCATAATGAATTATTTTTTATATACTATTGAATCCTATTGGCCAGAATTTTATTAAGGATTCTTACATCTATATTCATGATAGATATTGACCCATAGTTTTATTTTTTGGTAATGAATTTGTCTGGTTTTGTATTAGGTTATGATTTTTTCATAGAATGACTCTAGTAATACCCCTTTTCTATATTTTATATCATTTAAGTAGAATAGAGAATTTCTTTTCATAGTCTTGAGGTTGAAACTGCTTTTGTAAATATGACAAAACCCAGAAGCCATCTTTTAAAATTGTTGCATAAAAAATAAAATATCCAGAGGACACTAAGCGACAGGAGAAAAAGGTGAGGCTCTGTGTGGAGAACAAGCACTCTCCATTGCTTGTGGGGAGATGAGACTGCAGCATCCCTGGGTTTACAGGTTCCTTCATATCAGCGTCCTTGCTTCCACAGCTGCAGGGCCATCCCATGGGCCTAACAGGACAAGAGACTTTAGTACACAGAATTTCAAGCAGAGAAAATAATTTTTATAGCTCTCTGCAAGAGTGAGAGGCCTGACTTCAGTCCCCCTGCATGCAAGCTGCTTCAGCTGGTAGCCCTGATCTCTAATCTCCTGCCACTCCAGATACAAAGGAAGACATTAGGTTCCAGGAGAAAAAGTTCATGAGAAAATGCTTGAGTAGAGTACCTGATCCCACACCACTCAGCCACTTCATACATAAAGGAGGCCTATAGTGTTGGTGTCAGGAGACTACATCAAAGTGAGGTTCCTACAGGGATGCAATTCAGAACAGATAGAACTTCAAGGACTTTAGGAAAAATAGTTTTTCCAAGAAAGGACTTAGAGTAAGTAGCTCACCCCATAGACTGAACATTTTAACTTGGCAACTAATTAGTAACATTATAAAGGCAAGAACCACCACCAACTTTGGCAGAGACAATAGTAAAAAACCTAACACTTACCAAGAACAACTTCGCATACTATCAAGAAAGCAGCAGGCAACTTCAAACACTGTGAGAAAACAAATTAAACCGGCTCAAAAAAAAAACCAAAAACACACACACACACACAAAAAAAGCAGAGAATATTAGAGACCTCATGAATACCCCAGAATCAAGAACACATATGATATATGTTAAAATGGAGACATTGGAGCAGCTATGGATGAAAGTACAAATAAATGATGGAAGAAACAATGGAAACCACAAATAAAGGGAATAACCTAAAGGTAGAGAATCAGAAAAAAATATATTTATGAAGAGTTATTTGAACAGCTATGGAAGAAGGTGAATATGATGGAAGAAACAATGGAAACCACTAAGAACGTAAACTCTAGAGACATAGAGCCAGAAGAAATATACTGATGAGGAGGAACTTGCACAAATATGTAAGAAAATGCAAACAAAAATGGAAGAAAGAATTGAAACTATAGATAAAGAGGTACATAAACTTAGGGGGGGAAAGCATCACAAGATAGAGAGGGTACTGCCAACACAGTACTAGAAATAACAGAAAGGCATGAAAATGCAATACAGAATATTAAGACTGAAATGGCAGAATTGTAAAACATGTTTGAAGGACAAAAAAGTAGAACAGAAGAAATCAGTCAGTCAGTCAGCTGGAAGACAAGAACTTCAATGGGAACATTAGAAGAAAAATCAGAGATGAGTCATAAAGAAAATGAAGGAAACATGAAAATTATTTAGGATGATACCAAAAAGAATAACATAACGTATGACTGAAAATCCAGACTGTGAGAGGGATAGGGGAATCACTGAGAAAATTGTGGAGAGATACTAAAAGAAAACTACCCAGGTATTATTAAGAATGAGGAAATCCACATTCAGGAAATTTAGTGAACACCAAATAGACTAGACCCAAAAACGAAAGCATCAAGACATATCATAGTCAAATTCTCCAAAATAAAAGATAAGGATAGAATAGTGAAAGCAGCACAAGACAAACAAGTCACTTACCAAGGGAAAGCAATTAGATTATGTTCTGATTTTTCAGCAGAAACCTAGCATGCAAGAAGACATTGATGGCATATACAGCAAGTTGAAAGAAAACAATTGCCAACTGAGGAACCTGTACCCAGCAAAGCTCTTCCATCAAATATGAAGGAGAAATAACATCCTTTGCAGAGAAGAAAGAACTTAAGGAATTTGTAAAAACCAGACCAAATCCAAAAGAACTGTTAAGGTTAGTCTTTCACACAGAGACACCAAAGGAAAGTGGATGGACCATAGTAACAAGAAACAATAAAAAAAGAAACACAGCAAAATGGCAATGATAAAACCTGGCCTGTCAATAATCACACCTAATATGAATGGACTAAAATCACCAACCAAGAGAAATAGAGTAGCAGAATGGATTTTAAAAAAAAGCCCATCAATGTGTTGTCTACAAGAGACACATCTAATAAACAAAGAGAAAGACTCAAAATCAAAGGTCGGAAAAAAATATACCAAGCAAATGACATCCACAAACAAGCAGGAGAAGCAATACTAACCTATGATAAAATAGACTTCAGAATGAAAATGTTAAACAACATAATCTTTCTTTAAACTGCCTTTAAGGGGCTTGGGATTTCTGGGAAGGTAATCTTACCTAGATTGACTGAGAGGAGGAAATTATCAAGTTTAGCATGAATCTTTGGTAAGATTCAAAAGCTTTGCTTCCATTCTACATGCAAAATTGAATAATGAAATATTGAGGCTTATTCATAATTAAACTCAAATTTGTGTGCTCTGCTTTGAAAGCTTGATAGGAATATTGAAAATCTATAATCATATACTTATCATATAATATTTTTTTCCAAGTACATTGGGTTAATCATAATTTTACTTTGATCTTGTTTCACTAATTAAAAGTTTGGTAAGCTTTAAAAAAATAAAATAAAGAAGAAAACTATATAATCATTAAAGGCACAGTAGATCAAGAAGACATAACATTGGTCAACATCTATGCACTAAATGAGACACCAGTTAAATACATAAAACAACTGTTAATAGCATTGAAGAAAGACATAAACAGCACCACCAGTTGTGGTAGGAGACTTTAACACACCACTCTCACCAAAAGATAGGTTGACTCAAAAGAAAGTTGACAAAGATGCAGAAGACTTAAACTACAGTCAGCCAACTCGACCCTGTGGATGTATTCTGAGTACTGCACCCAACTAAAACTAATTTCATTTTCTTCTCACATGCACATGGTACATTCTCCAGATTTATCATATTTTAGGGCACAAGACAAACCTTAAAAATCCAAAAACATGTAAATAGTAAAAAGTATCTTCTCAGACCACAAGGCCATAAAACTAGAAATTAACCACAAGAGAATAAAGCTTATAAAGCCACTAACATAGAAGCTAAATAACACCCTGCTAGAACAAACTTGGGTTATACAAGGGGAAAAATGAAATTAAAATGTTCCTCAAAATAAATGATAGTGAAAATACAATGTACTGAAACCTCTGGGTTGCAACCAAAGCAGTCCTCAGGGGACAGTTGATAGCAATGGGCAAATACCTAAAAAACAAAGAAGCAAAATCAATAATCTAATTCAACAACTTCATCAAATAGAACAACAATCTAACCCAGAAGAAGAAAGAAGAAAGAAAATTATAAGAACTAGAGCTGAAATCAATGAGAGAAAACAGAAAAACAATTGAAACCATAATTAAGACCAGGAGCTGATTTTTTTAAAGGGTCAATAAAATTGACAAACCACTAGCAAACTTAACAAAAGAAAATAAAGGAAAAGACACAAATAACTCAATTAAGAAATTATAGAGGTGACATCACAACAGAACCAGAGAAAATTAATCTATACTATCAGAATAGTATGAAAAGCTATACCAAGATAAATCTGAAAACTTAGAGGAAATGGGCAATTCCTTGAAACTCATCCCCTACCCATATTGACACAGTCAGATGTAGAACACTTGAACAAACCCATCACAAAAGAAGAAACTGAGTTGGTCATAAAAGGATTCCCCTTTAAAAAAGTCCTGGACCAGATGACTTCACAGTTGTATTCTACCAAACATCAGGGAAAATTTACCACCAATTCTACTTAATTTGTAGTTATTTAAAAAAAATAGAAAAAGAAGGAACACTCCCAGAGACATTCTGTGATGCAAGCATTACCCTAGCACCAAAAACAGGCAAAGATATCAAAGAAAACTAAGGACTAATATCTCTCATGAACATAGATGCAAAAATCCTTAACAAAATGCTAGCCAATGGAATCCAACAGCCCTTAAAAACAAAGATTCATCATGACCAAGTGGGATTCATAAGAGGTATGTAAGGATAGTTCAACAAAGGAAAAGCAATCAATAATTCACCACCTTAAGAAAACAAATAAAAAGAACCATATGATCCTAGCAATTGATGAAGAAAGCATTTGACAAAATCCAGCATGCCTTCCTGATTAAGACACTCAGCAAAATTGAAATTTCCTCAACATGATGAAAAGTATACATGCAAAACCAAGAACCAATATCATTCTCAATGGAGAAAGACTGAAAGCATTTTTCTTGCAAACAAGGATATCCACTGCTGTCACTGCTATTCAATATTCTATTTATTGGAAGTACTTGCTAGGGTAATACAACAAGAAGAGGAAATAAAAGGCATCCTGATCACCAAAGAGATGGTTAAATTGTTAGCCTGTGCAGATGATATTATAATGTACACAGAAAACCTCAAGGAGTCAACAACAACACTGTTAGAGCTAATAGATCAGTTTAGCAGAGTAGCAGGATACAAGATCAATATCCAAAAATCAGTGAGATTCCTGTGTAGTAACAAAGAGAACTCAGAGAAGGAAACCAACGAAGCAATACCATTTATAATAGCCAACCATAAACTGAGTAACTTGGGAGGGAAACTAACTAAAGGTACAAAAGACCTATAGAAATAAAACTACAGAATATTTCTGCAAGGCACAATAAAAGACTTAAAGAAATGGGGGAATGTGCCCTGTTCATGAATAGGAAGACTCAATATTGTGAAAATGACAATCCTACCAAAAGCAATCTACATGTTCAGTACAATCCCAATCCAGATACCTAATTCATTTTTCAAGGGGATCAAAAAGGAAATTATCAAATTTTATTTGGAAAGGCAAGAGACCCCGAATAAGCAAAACACTTCTTAAAAACAAAAATTAGGTGGGAGTTATAGCACTCCCTGACCTCAAAACAAAACAGCAGTAGTAACCAAAACACAACACCATGGTACTGGTACAATGACAGACACATAAGTGGAACAGAATTGAGAACCCAGAAATGGACCCATCTATCGTTGTTGTTGTTGTTCTTGTTCTTGTTCTTGTTCTTGTTCTTGTTGTTGTTATGTGCCATCGAGTGGTTTGCAACACATAGCGACCCTATGTACAACAGCCCTACAACAGCTCTGCTCTATCCTGTGCCAATCGCATTGCCTCTGACACACCCATCATGATTACCCCAGTCACTGAATCAATCCACCTCATAGAGGGTCTTCCCCTCCTGCGCTGTCCCTCCACCCTCCCAAGCATGATGTCCCTCTCCAAGGACCTGTCCCTCCTTAAAACATGTCCAAAGTATGTCAGATGAAGCCCCAGAATCCTTGCCTCCAAGGAGTAGCCTGGTTTAACCCTCTCCAGGATGAATCTGTTTGTTTTCTTGGCAGTCCATGGTACTCTCAATTCTCTTCTCCAGCACCACAGCTCAAAGGCATCAATTCTCCTTCTGTCCTCCCTAGTCATTGGCCAACTCTCTGATGCATAACAAGTGTTTGCAAAGACCATAGCCTGTATCAGGAGCACCTTAGTCTCCAGAGACACACCGTTGCTCTTCAGTACTTTAGAGAGGTCCCTAACAGCAGACTTTCCCATCGCAATACGTTTTTTAATTTCCTGGCTACTGGTGCCAAGAGTGTTGACCGTGGAGCCGAGCAAACTGAAGCTGTGAACAATCTCAATCTTTTTACCATCCATCCTGATGCTACCAATTGGTCTAGTGGTGAAAATCTTTGTCTTCTTGACATTGAGCCTCAGGCCATACTGAAGGCTGCAGTCCTTGACCCTCTGCAGCAAGCACTTCAAGGTCCTCCTCAGTTTCAGCAAGCAGGGTTGTGTCATCTGCATAACGCAGATTGTTAATAGATCTTCCACCAATCCTGACGCCACATTTCTCCTCATAGAGCCCAGCCTCTTGGATAATCTGCTCTGCATACAGGTTGAACAGGTATGGTGATAGGACACATCCCTGGAGTACACCCTTCCCAATTTTGAACCACGCAATATTACCCTGCTCTGTTCTGACAACTGCCTCTTGGTCCAAGTATAGGTTTCACATTAGCACGATTAAATGTTCCGGGATTCCCATTCTTCTCAGAGTCAGCCACAGTTTGTTATGATCCACACAGTCAAATGCCTTTTCATAATCAATGAAACACAGATAGACATTCTTTTGGTATTCCCTGCTTTCAGCTAAGATCCATCTAACATTAGCTACAATATCCCTAGTACCACGACCCCTTCTAAACCCAGCCTGGACTTCTGGCAATTCTCTGCTAATGTGCTGTTCCAGTCATTTTTGGATAATCTTCAGTAGAATCTTGCTTGCATGTGAAATCAATGATATTGTTCTCTAGTTTCCACACTCTGTTGGGTCACCCTTATTTGGAATGGGAACAAATATAGATCTCTTCCAGTCAGTTGGCCAAGTGGTTGTTCTCCAGATATTCATCAAGGAAATCAAAGCTATCAAATGGGGAAATGACCATGTCTTCAGCAAAAGGTACTGGCAAAACTAGACTGCTAACTTGTTCAAAAACTGAAAAAAGATCAACATCTCACACCATACACAACGTGGATCAGAGACCTCAGAATAGGGCCCAAAACCATGAAGTTCTTAAGAGACAAACTGGGACCAAGCTTAGAAGGCCTAGTCTATAGTATAAAGGGAGTGCCAAATAGAGCCAGAAATATACAATATGAAGAGGATAAAATTGATGAATGGTACCGTCTAAAGATTAAATCTCTGTTCTCATCAAAAACTTGTTCCAGAAGAATGAAAAGAAAACCTACTGACTGGGGAAAAATATTTGGCAATACCATCTTGGATGAGTATCTCATAACAAAAGTCTACATAATCCTACAGGGTATCTGGAAAAAAGATTGATAATCCAATTATAAAATGGGCAAAAGCCATGGAAAGACTTTTCACAGAGAAGGACATTCAGATGGCCCAAACACACATGAAGAAATGCTCCAAATCACTGGCAATAAGAGAGATGCAAATCAAAACGACAATGAGATACCATCTTACCCCAGTAGCAATGGCAAAGTTTAACAGGACAGAAAATAATAAATATTGAAGAGGATGCAGTGAGATAGGAACTCTTATATATTGTTGATGAGATTGTAAAATAGTAATACCACTCTGGAAGGCAGTTTGCCTTTTCCTCAAAAAGCTGAACATAGAAATTCCATATGACCTAGCTATTCCATTGCTTGGAATATACCCTGAGAAAATGAGAACTGGGGTATAAACAGAGACTTGTATCAATGTTCATAGCAGCGTTTTGCACTGTAGCAAGAACATGGAAACAGTCCAAATCCCCCCCAACTCAATGGAATGAATTCAGAAATTATGATACATTCACAAAAGGAATACTATGCAGCACCCCAGAGCAATGATTTTACAAATTACTACCTAATGTGAGAGATACTGCAGAGCATTATGCTTAGTGATCTCAGACTCATAAAGACAAATACTGTATAAGACCATTATTGTAGAATGAGTATGAGGATCCAAGGAGGCGAGGGGCAAGCAGCAGGGTGAGGATTGGTGTAGGCGGGAGGACTTAATCATAGGGTTGCACAATTTTATGGATGGGGAGAGAGGTGAATAAAGGAAAAGGACAAGATCTGGTGTGAAAAACAATGTGTATGAACTTTGTAAGTAAACTAGTATAAAATTTATTTTAAAAAATTCTGTATAAAGGACATGGGGTGGATTGGAATGGAGAACAGGAAGAGTGGTTAGAAAATGAACACACTGAGCTGGAACAGGTGAAGGGAAGGACTATCTGAAAGGAATTGATGATTATGCATTATATTTTTGACAATTAATAATCTGGAATAAGACTTGCATTACTAAGTGAATTGGGGAAAAGGAGGCAGGGGAGGTTGAAAAATGTCTTTCAATGAATGGATGAAAACACCTTTCTGTAAATTTTCATTACAATTATAATTAAAAGAAAAAATGCTTTTTAAAAAGGACATTATAGTGTGTTTACATTTGTATAGAAAAAAATACACATACAGATGTGTATAGAATCTCTCCAGAAAGATTTTCTTCACTGTGTACCTATTTTTCTTTTGTTATTTTTATTCCTTTTAATGAACGTTTACAATAATTTTCTATTTCCATTAATTCATTGTTGCGTTTTTCTCCCTGCCCACCCCTCCCTCCACCCCCAGTTTGCTCCTCTTTCTGAAAAGTAAAAGAAAAATTCCTTCATTTGTATACAGTCCTCCCCGCCCCTCAGTACACTCCACTATGCAACCTTCATTCTGGACTCCCGTCTTAGCCATAATATCCAATCATATATTGCTTTTAAGCTGTTCTCTCCCTCATTTGTTTCAATGCAGTACACATAATGTATTCAATTTTTTTCAATCTCACCACAACCCTGATGTCAGTCCCATTCTACAACAGTGGCATTATGCAGTATTTGTCCTTTTGTGACTGAGATATTTCACTCAGAATAATGCCCTCGAGGGTCACCCATTTTTAATAATATTGCATGAGTTCCTTGTTTTTCAATGCAGCATAGTATTCCATTGTGTGTATATACCGTAGCTTCTCTGTCCATTTGTTTGTTGATGGGCACTTAGGTTGTTTCCAACTCCTTGCTATTGTGAACAGAGCTGCAGTAAATATGGGTGTGCATATATCTGCCTGGGTGGCAGTTCTGGTTTCTTTAGGGTATATTCCCAGTAAAGGAATTGCTGGGTCAAATGGTATTTCTATTAGCAACTTTTTGAGAAAGCGCCATCCAGCCTTCCTAATGTTTGCACCATTTTACACTCCCACCAACAGTGAATAAGGGTTCCAGTTTCTCTGCAACCTCACCAGCATTTGTTGTTTGCTGCTCTGTTAAATTTTGCTATTCTTTCTGGGGTGAGATGCTATCTCATAGTTGTTTTGATTTACCTCTCTCTAAGAACTAGGGATTTTGAGCACTTCTTCATGTATTTGTTGGACATCTGAATGTCTTCTTTGGTAAATTGTCTGTTCATATCCTGTGCCCATTTTTCAATTGGGTTATTTACCTTTATTTTGTTGTGGTGCTTGAGTATTTTATAAATTCTAGATATAAGTCCCTTACCTGACATGTCATTACCAAATATTTTTTCCGAATCTGTGGCTTTCCTTTTTACTCTCTTGGAGAAGTTTTTAGTGTGCATAGGGATTTAAGTCTTAGAAGGTCCCATTCATCTATTTTATCCTCTCCTGGTTGTAGATTTTCCAGGATGCTTGGAAGACTGTTTATATTGTGGATTAGGACTTCTAGAGTTCTTCCAAGCTTTTCTTTAATGAAATGTATAGTCCTTGGTTTTAGTCCTAGGTCCACAATCGATTTTGAGTTGGTTTTTGTGTATGGAGTGAGATGTTTATCTTGCTTGAGTTTTCTACAGGTAGTTTTCCAATTTGCCAGCACCATTTTTTAAAAAGGTTGTCATTTCCCCACTTAACTGATTTCATCTCTTTGTCAAAAATCAGTTGATCATAGGTAGATGGGCTGATTTCTGGATTTTCTATTCTATTCCATTGATCTGTGTGTCTGTCATTATACCAGTACCACGCTGTCTTGATCACCATGGCAGCGTAGTAGGATTTGAAATCAGGAAGTGAGATGCCTCCTACCGTGTTTCTCTTTTTAAGGAGTGCCTTGCTTATTCGGGGCCTCTTTCCATTTCAAATGAAATTGGAAATTGCCTTTTCCATCTCGTTGAAGAATGGTTGATATTTGTATTGGGATTGAATTGAATGTGTAAATTGCCTATGGTAATATTGTCATTTTCACAATATTGAGTCTTCCTATCCATGAGCAAGGGATATTCTTCCACTTCTCCAGGTCTCTTTTTGTTTCTTGTAGTAATGTTTTGTAATTTTCTTTGAATAGATCCTTTGTGCTTCTGGTTAGATTTACTCCCAGGTATTTTGTCTTGTGATTAGCAGTTGTGAAGGGTATTGTTTTCTAAGCTCCAATTATGTTTCTCATTGTCACTGTAGAGAAATATAATTGATTTTTGTATGTTGATCTTGTATCCTATCACTTTGCTGAATTGGTCAACTATGTCCAGTAGTTTACTTGCTGAGTCGATAGGGTTTTCTAAGTACACTATCATATCATCTGCACACAGAGATAATTTCACCTCCTCTTTGTCAATTTGGATACTCTTATTTCCTTGTCTTGTCTTATTGCTATCACTAAGACTTCTAATACAATATTGAATAGGAGAGGTAATAGTGGGCACCCTTGCCCAGTTCCTGTTCTCAAAGGAAAGTCCTTTAATCTCTCTCCATTGAGAACAATGTTGGCTCTCAGATTTGCGTATACACTTTTTACTATATTGAAGAAATTCCCCTCTAATCCTATCTTGTTGAGTGTTTTAATCAGGAAAGGGTGTTGAATTTTGTCAAAGGCCTTTTCTGTATCAATTGATAGGGATCATGTGGTTCTTGTTTTTTGCTTTGTTAATATGATGAATTACATTGATTGTTTTTCTTATGTTGAACCATCCTTGCATACCTGTTATGAATCCCACTTGGTAATTATGAATTTTTTTAATGTATCATTGGATTCTATTGGCCAGGATATTATTCAGGACTTTTGCATTTATGTTTATATGAGATATTGGCCTATAGTTTTCTATTTTGGTGGTATCTTTACCTGGCTTTGGTATTAAGGATATGTTTGCTTCATAAAATGAGTCTGAAAGAATTCCATCTTTTTCTATTTTCTGAAATATTTTGTGTAGAATTGGTGACAGTTCTTCTCTGAATGATAAAATACACTTATAAAACCATCCAGCCCAGGGCTTTTTTTGATTGGCAGTTGTTTTATTACTTTTTCAATTTCTTCTTTTGTAGTGGGTCTGTTCAGATGTTCAGTTTCAGTTTCTGTCAGTTTAGGTAGGTTGTGCATATCTAAGTATTTGTCCATTTCCTCTAGGTTTTCAGATGTTTGAGTATAGTTTTTCATAATTTTCCATTGTTAGTCTTTTTATTTTAGTTGGTTCTATTGTGATGTTGCCTCTTTCATCTCTTATGCAAATTATTTGTGTTTTTTTCTTTTGTTAGTTTTGCTAGTGGTTTGTCAATTTTATTAACCTTTTCAAAGAACCAACTCCTTGTTTTGTTGATGGTTTCAATTAGGTTTTTTTCTATCTCATTTATTTCTGCTCTAATTTTTATACTTTTAGGTTTTTTAGAGCATGTTGGATTTTCATGCTGTTCTTTTTCAATTTGTTGGAACTATTGGGTTAGAGAGTCAATGGGCATTTTTTTCTGCCTTTTAATGTGTTTGCTTATTGCTATAAATTGGCCCCTGATTATTGCTTTAGCTGTTTCCCAGAGTTTTTGGTAAGTTGTGTTTTCATTGTCATTTGTTTCAAGAAACTTTTCAATTTCATTTTTTATTTCTTCTAGTACCCAGTCATGTTCAAGCAAGTTCTTGTTCAGCTTCCAAATGTATGGGGTTTTTCTCCTTTATCCTCTTGTTATTAATTTCTGATATCGTGGCATTGTGGTCTAAGAAGATACTTTGTATAATTTCTATGTTTTTTAATTTGTTGATGCTTGCCTCATGACTTAGAATGTAATCTATTCTGGAGAACATTCCATGCACATTGAAAAAGAAGTTATATTGTGCATTAGCCTATAAATATCTATGAGATTGAGTTGGTTTATTGTGTGGTTTAATTCTTGAGTATCTTTGTTGAGATTCTTTCTGGTTGTTCTATCTTTTCTTGAGAGTGGTGAACTGAAGACTCCAATTACTATAGTAGTGATGTCTATTTCCTTTTTCAGTTTTGTTAATGTTTGTTTTATGTATTTTGCAGGTCTTTCATTTGGTGCATAGATATTCAACATTGTTATATCCTCTGGTTCTATTGACCCTTTAAGTGTTATGTAGTGACCTCCTTTGTCCTTTGTGATGGTTTTTGCTTTAAAATTTATTTAATCAGAGATTAGTATCACTACTCCTGCTTTTTTTTGTTTGCCATTTGCTTGGTATATTTTTCTCGTCCTTTTATTTTTAGTCTTTCTTTATCTTCATTTTTCAGATGTGTCTTTTGTAGACAACATATTGATGGGCTTGTTGTTTGTTGTTGTGTGTTTTTTTATCCAATCTGCTACTCTTTTTCTCTTCAGTGGTGCATTTAAACAATTTGCATTCAGTCTGATTATTGAGAGGTAAGGTTTTATTGCTATCATTTTGTTCAATTCTTTCTGGTGTTGTTGCTAGTTACTTTGGGCCCTCCTGTTTTCTTGTCTACCTTTTTGTAATCTCTAGATTTTTTTAACATATAAGTGTCTATTTTAAAATCATTTGGGTTTTTAAAATACTTTCTGCTGCTTATTGAATATATTCATGTATTCTCTTAATAAAATATGAGAATCAAAATATAAGAGAACTTACTTTGCAAAATTTGGGTCAGAAAATTTGAAGTTTAGTTAATTCCTTATACTGATATATGAGTATTTTTACTTATAGGTTCTAACTTGTATCTGTATATACATTTATGTGTGTTATAATAAATAAAATTCATAGAAAAAATCTGAATTATATTTTACCTCTAAATAGATTAAATACAATAAAAATCAAGATGACAGTAAGATTTCCACACTAGAAAGTCAAAGTGACTGATGTATCAAATTCTATCATACAAAATATGGATGTAATTTGTGTAAGAGAAGAAGAACAGAAGACCTCCAATAATGAAACCGATCATCTCCAAACAAATGTAAGTGATTCACTCATGTTTTAATATTCAAAACAGTTCTTTAGATTACAGGATTGCTATACTTAACAAATTGCCAAAGACAAATTATACCAAGCATCCTGTGATATAATATTCCATGTCAACTATTTATGGTTTTATTTTTTAAGTATTAGAATGCAGCTAAAATGTTAAAAACATAACTGTAAAATAATCCAAATAAACAGGCCCACTGAACTTTTTTGGGGTGCCATGGAGTCAATTCTGACTCACAGTAACTCTCTAGGAAAGAGTAGAACTGTCCTATAGAATTTCCTAGGCTGTAAATTTCATTAGAGTGGTACCAGGTGTTTCCTCCCACAGAGCACTGAGTTCCTATTAGTAGCCTTTTACTTTGCAGCCTGATGCCTAACCATTGTATCATCAGGACTCCTTGGCCCCAAGTTAAGAAATAGTTACTTGTATGAAAACTCCCTGTTGTTGTTATGTGCTTTTAAGTCTCCGGTGACTCATAGTGACCCTATGCTCAGTATTTCTGAACTCTGCCTTATCCTGAGCCAGTCTCACTGCTTCTGACATACCTACTCCCATTAACCCAGTTACCATCAAATCTAGGGTCTCCCTCTCCTGCACTGTCCTCCACCCTTCCGAGCATGATAACCTTCTCCAAGGACTGGTCCCTCCTGGCGACATGCCCAAAGTATATGAGAGACAGAGCTCCAAATTCCTTTCTTCCAAGGAGCAACTTGATTTTACCCTTTCCAGGACAAACCTATTTGTTCTCTTGGCAGTCCATGGTATGTTCAAGACTCTTATCCAGCACCACACCCAGAAGCATCAATTATTCTTCTATTACTCTCAGTCATGGCCAGCTTCCTGATGTATAGCAAGTAATTGCAAATACTTGGCCAGGTTCAGGTGCACCTTAGTCTCTAAACTGACATCGTTGTTCTTGAATGCACTCTGAAGAGGTCTCTGATAGCAAATTTTCCAAGTGCAATTCGTCTTTTCATTCCCTGACTCCTGGTGCCAAGAGTGTTTATTGTGGGGCCTAGCAAGCTGACATTAACAACCTCAATCTCTTCTCCAGCATGGTGCTGCCAGTTGGCCCAGTGGTGAAAATATTTGTCTTCCTGACTTTGAGCTTCAGTGCACACTGAAGACTGCAGTCCTTAACCTTCTGCATCAAACACTTCAGGTCCTCTTCTGTTTCAGCAAGCAAAGCTGTGTCATCTGCATGAGTCTTCACTAATGCGTCTTCTTCGAATCCTGATGTCACAGTCTTCATCATAAATTCCAGCCTCCCAAATGATTTGTTTTGCATATAGATTTAAAAGGTATGGAGACAGGATGTAACCCTGATGCACTCCTTTCCTAATTTTGAAGCATGCAATGTTTCCTTGCTCTGTTCTGAGGACCGCTTCCTGGTCCAAGTATAGGTTTTTTCCACAAGCAAAATCAGGTGTTCTGGGATTCTTATTCTTTTCAAGGTTAGCCACAATTGATTGTGATTCACAGAGTCAAATGCCTTTGAATAGTCAATGAAACAGATAGATATCCCTCTGGTACCCTCAATTTTCAGCCACAATCCATCTGAAATTGGCTACATTTTCTCTAATGCCACAGCCTCTTCTAAACTTGGGTTTAGATAATGTACATTGATGATCTGCTCAGCTGCTAACCAAAAGGTTAGAAATTGTAATGTATCTAGAAACTCCTCAAAGAACTCTGGTGGCCTAGTGGTAAAGAGTTGCACTGCAATCCCGAAGGCACGCACTTTGAATCCACCAGCTGCTCCACTGAAGAAGGTTGAGAATCTCCTGCCATGTGCTTAGCTGCCTCTGAAAACCTTCTGGAGGGACAACTATGGTTCAGTTCTGACATGATAGTAAACAACAAGGACCAACAAAAGAAATGAAGACTCAACCTCTGAGTAAAATGGCAGACTAGCCAGAATCTCTTCAGACAGAACAAAAAAAAAACCCAAAGATAAAACAGGTGATAATTCTGGAATCCTGCGTTTAAAAAGAAACACAGACTGAAGGGAGAAACTGAATGAAAACATTGATTAAGAGGACAGAATACAGAATTGTGAGCAGAATAGTAGCCATTTTGAACAGTTATCTCTGTTCTTGGAATCTGTGACTGTGGCAGTGTCAACACAAGTGGCTAACTGATAAGGCAAAATGTGGGATCTTTTCTCCCAGGCTCTCCTAGAGATCAGGGGAGTGACTGACTTCCCTCACCACAACTATAGTTATGTAGTTATATCCTCCAGTGTATAGCAGTGTTCCCACAGTCCATCCAAGTTCTACCCAAGGTTGAGCCCACATCATTTTGTATCTGGTGCCTGGAGCATGTTCACAGCTCTACATTCAAAGACTCCTTCAGAGAGACAAGGACTGTTCAGAGCCTGCCCTGAAGGCAACCCCTGGGTTAGTAGGAGCACCAGCTTTGACTATGGTCCTTGCCTTTCACTGGACATCCTTGTAGTTAGCTCGCGCCCAATATACTACAGCCACATCAGAAGCTATTAGCAGCACCACAATAAATGAAGGAGAAATTAAGATTGTTAGCAATTTCAGCTTTCTCAGTCCCACAATCAATGCTCTTGGCACCAGTAATAAGGAAATCAAAAGACAAATTGCACTAGGAAGATGCACTGTCAAGGACCTCTCCAGAATGCTGAAGAGCAATTATGTCAATCTAGAGACTAAGGTGCACCTGATCCAAGCCATGGTCTTCGTGATTACTTGCTATGCATCTGAAAGCCAGACAATGACTAAGGATAACAGAAGAATTGAGGCCTGGTTTCATCAGGAGCCATGGATCTGTTCAGTTGAGTAACTAGGTGCCTGCATTAAAAAGTTCTTAGTGTGGCCTGGATTGCTATCCTACCTGGAGCACTAAACTGAG
Organism: Elephantulus edwardii; assembly: GCF_000299155.1. Lineage (NCBI taxonomy): Eukaryota > Metazoa > Chordata > Mammalia > Macroscelidea > Macroscelididae > Elephantulus > Elephantulus edwardii. The sequence continues at coordinate 9,700,303 of NW_006399792.1, read as the reverse complement.
GCCATGATGCCTGAAGTCCTCTGGTCCCTCTGCCTCAAGGCCTCAGGCCCTCTGGCTGGTGGCTCCAGCAATGCTACCTGGACCCCCAAATCTGCCACCTGGAGTATCTGGCCCCACTCCCACCTGCCACATGGATACCTTGGCCCCACCATCTGGATGACCTACTACTGCAGCCTTGCTGCTGGAATGTTCCTGTCTGCTGCTTGAAAGCCCATCCCAACACCTGGAGGACCTGGCCTCTTGCCTAGACACCCCTCCATCTGGGGGATGAACCACTGCCCACTCCCCAAACTGCCAGGGACAGCAACATCACGGGTGATTCCATTTCCTCTTCCCTCCCAGAGATTGAGGTACTTTTAGCCCTGCCACCTTGGACCCACCTAGCCTAGCTGCAGTAGTTGCCTGACAGAGGAGACTGCTAACTCATAGGCCATATCTCTCCCCAACTAAAGTAAGTCTACCTTTGACTCAAAAGTGGAGAGAGAAACTCAGGTAGGGTAGCTGCCCTGCCCTCCTCTGGAGCAGTGACTTCCTGAGCCAAAGTTTTCAGACCAAGAGTCTGCTAAGGCCTCAGCCATGAAAAACTCTACCATAGTAATGTCATGGAAGAAGCAAACTACCTCACATCCTACACAAACCCAAAACAAGATGTCACGCCCAAAAAAAGTGACAAAATATCAATGGATTTCCTGAAGCCAGAAAGTCTGATGGAACTTTTGGACAGAATTAAAAAGAACAATGATTGCATCTTTCCAATGGGTAAAAGACAAACTCAAAGAATTACAGGGCTCTGCAAGCAAAACTGAAGAGGAACTTTAAAAAACAATCTAAGACAATGCAGATAAAAATATTAGGCATTAGAGGCTCTGGAAAAACAAGAAATGTTTCAGATGCTGTCAAGATGTTGGAGGGACATATGAACAGAGTTGAAGAGAAGGAACACAGAACCAGTGAAACAGAAGATAGAATTGTCACCACTTCTCTGCTAGAATAAAAATCAGAATGAAAAAGGAAGTTAAAAGAAGAAAGCCTAAGAATAATGTGGGACACCCTTACAAGGAATAATATGTACATAATCAGAGTCGCAGAATAAGAATAAGCAAAACAAGACACCAAGAAAGTTGTGGAAGAATTCCTAGAAGAAAATTTTCCAGGCATAATGAAGAGTGAGAGAATATATATTCAGGAATCTGAGCAAACACCATATAGAATAGACCCCAAAAGAAAAACACCAAGCCATATCATAGTCAAATTTGCCAGAACCAAAGATAAAGAGAGAATTCTGGAAGAAATCAGGAAGAAACAAACAAAAAAAAACCTATAAAGGAGAGCAAATAACATTATGTGCTGATATCTCAGCAGAAACCATGCAAGCAAGAAGACAGTGAAATGACATATATCAAACATTCAAAGAATGCAACTGCCAACCAAGAATACTGTACCCAGCAAAAGTGTCCATCAAATATGAAGGAGAGATCAAGACATTCTCAGAAAAGCAGAACCTAAGGGAGTTTGTAAAAACAAGACCAGAGTTGCAGGAAACACTGAAAGACATCCTTCCAACAGATGTACCACAGAAAGCAGGATGGATCAAAGTAATCAAGAATAACACCACAGTGCCACAGAAAGCAGGATGGATCAAAGTAATCGGCAACAACACCAAAAAGAACTCAACAAAATGAGGGCAATAAAACTGACCCTCTCAATAATGTGAATGGCTTAAACATACAACAGAAGAGGAAAAAAGTAGCAGTTGGAATTTAAAAAGTGCAAAACCCATCAATATGCTGTCTACAATAGACACATCTGAAAAGTGAAAATAAAGACTAAAGGGTGGATAAAAATGGCAACCAGAAAATAGCAAGAGTAATGATAGTAATCTCTGATAAAATAGATTTAAATGCAAAACCCATCACAAAGGACAAGGAAGATCACTACATAATACTTAAAGTATAAATAGAACAAGAGGGCATAACAGTAATAAATATCTATGCACCAAATGATAAAGCTACAAAATATACAAAGCAAACATTAACAAAACTGGAAAAAAGAAATTTACACCACCACTATAGTAGTAGGAGATTTCAATGCACCAAACTCAAGAAAAAATAACATTACCAGAAAGAAACTCAACAAAGATGCTGAGAAATTTAAACCCACAATAAAACAACTCAATCTCGGGGTAGGGGAGGTGGGGGGGGAGGGAAAGTGCAACAATGAATAAATGGAAATCCAAAGTCTCTGTAAATTTTCCTTAAAATTAATAATAATAAAAAATTTTTTAAACCCTTGATCTCATAGATAAAGATAGAGATAGATATATCTATCTAAGTTAATGCACCCCCCCTAAAAAAGCACAGTTTACCTTCTTTTCCAAAGTGCATGGAATGTTCCCCAAAATAGATCACATTTTAGGTCATAAGGCAAGCATCAATAAATTCAAAATACAGAAATAATACAAAACATCTTCTCAGACCACAATGCTACAAAACTAGAAATTAATAAAAACCGGATAAAGGAGAAAAAAAACATATGTATGGAAGCTGAACAACACCTTGCTAGAACATGAGTGGGTAATAGAAGAGATAAAAAAATGAAATTGAAAATTTTCTTGAAACAAATGACAATGAAAATACAACTTACCAAAAACCTCTGAGAAACCACCAAAGTAGTAATCAGAGGTCAATTTATAGTAACAAGCAAAAACAATCAAAAAGCAAGAAAAAATTATAATTGACTCTCTGAATCAACATCTCCAAAAAATTGAAAAGGAACAGCAAGAAAGCCTAACACCCTCTAAAAAACTGAAATGATAAAAATTAGGGATGAAATAGAAAACAGAAAAACAATTGAAACCACCAACAAAGCCAGGAGTTAGTTCTCCAAAAAGTTCAATAAAATGGACAAACCACTAGCAAAATTAACAAAATAAAAGAAAGAAAAGCAACAAATAATCCAAATAAAAGATGAAAGGTGCAATGTCACAACAGAAGCAACTAAAGTAAAAAAGTTAACAATAGAATACTGTGAAAAACTATACTCAAAACAAATATGAAAGCCTAGAGGAAATCAACAAATACTTAGAAACTCATATCTAAACTAATACAGACTAAGATAAAACACCTGAAGAGATCCATTTACAAAAAAAGAAACTGAAAACATAATGAAACAGCTTCCAACAACAACAAAAAAAGTCATGGACCAGGTAATTTTTCAAGTCAATTTTATCAAACATTCAGAGAAGAACTGTCACCAATTCTACACAAAATATTTCCGAAAATAGAAAAAGATGGAATTCTCTCAGACTCATTCTATGAAGCAAACATATCTTTGATACCAAAGTCAAGGAAGGACACCACCAAAATAGAAAACTATAGGCCAATATCTCTCATGAACATAGATGCAAAAATTCTGAATAAAATCCTGGTCAATAGAATCCAACAGTACATAAAAAAAAAAATAATTCCTCATGACCAACTGGGATTCAAAACAGGTATGCAAGGATGGTTCAACATAAGGAAAACAATAAGTGTAATTCATCACATTAACAAAGTAAAGAACAAGAGCCACATGATCCTATCCATTGATGCAGTAAAGGCCTTTGATTAAATCCAACACTCAACAAAATGGGAATATAGTGGATTTTCCTCAACATAGTAACCAAGAGCCAAACTCATTTGCAGTGGAGAGAGATTAAAGCCATTCCCTTTGAGAACAAGGATGCCACTATCTTCTCTCCTATTCAATATTGTATTGGAAGTCTTAGTGATAGCAACAAGACAAGACAAGAAAAGAAGAGGTATCCAAATTCGCAAAGAAGAGGTAAAATTATTTCTCTATGCAGATGATATGATACTAAGAAAATTCTAAAGACTCAGTGAGAAAACTCTGGCCATAGTTGATCAGTACAGCAAAGTGGCAGGATACAAGATCAACATACAAAATCAATTGGATTTGTCTACAGTGACAAAGAGAATACAGAACTGTATCTAAGAAAAACAAGACTCATCACAATAGCTAACCAAAAGATTAAATACTTGGTAATAAATCTAACTAGAAATACAAAAGACCTCTTGAAAGAAAATTACAAAAAATTACTACAAGAGACAAAAAGACACCTGGAGAAATGAAAGAATATACCATGCTCTAAGATAGGAATACTCAATATTGTGATAATGGCAATACTACCAAAGGCAATTTACAAGTTCAATGCAATCCCAATACAAATACAAATTCTGTCCCTCAACAAATGGAAAAGGCAATTTCCAAGTTCATCTGGAATGGAAAGAGACCCCTTACAAGCAAAACACTCCTGAAAAAAAAGAAACAAGGTAGGAGACATCTCACTCCCTGATCTCAAATCCTACTACACAGCTATGGTGGTCAGGACAACATGGCACTGATACAATGACAGACACATAGATCAATAGAATGGACTTGAGCACCCAGAAATCAGCTCACCTACCTATGGTCAACTGATTTTTGACAAGGAGATGATATCAGTTAAGTGGGGAAATGAAAGCCTCTTTAACAAATGGTATTGGCAAAATTGGGAAACTAGAAAACTCAAGCAAGACCCACACCTTACACAAAACTAACTCAAAGTGAATCAAGGACCTAAGACTAAAGCTAAGGATGATAAACTTCAACAGAGAAAAGCTTGGAAGAACTCTACAAGACCTAATCCACAATATGAACAGTCTCCCAAGCTTCCTCAAATACCTACAACTAGGAAAGAATAAAATAGATGAATGGGACTCTTCTAAAAACCAAATCTCTAAACACATCCAAAAACTTTCCAACAGGGTAAAAAGGAAAGCAACAGACTGGGAAAGAATATTTGGTAATGACATGTCTGAAAAGTGACTTATGTTTAGAATTTATAGAATAATCCAGCACCTCAAAAAGATAAAGGTAGGGCTCGGTCTCAGCTCTGACTGCTCACGGCCGCCCTCCCTGCCCCCAGCCCCGACCCTTCGGGCTCCCCGCACCGGACACAGGGCCTAGACTCTCCGGGGCGCACTGAGGCCACAGGCAGCACAGCAGGGTATGGGGCAGACCCAGGAGATGAAATAACAACGTCAACCCTCCCGAAAGCCATTGATCTCATGACGAAAGCTACTGAAGAGGATAAAGCCAAGAACTAAGAGGAGGCCCTCCAGCTCTACCAGCATGCCGTGAAATATTTCCTGCTCCCAAAAGCCATTGATCTCATGACGAAAGCTACCGAAGAGGATAAAGCCAAGAACTAAGAGGAGGCCCTCCGGCTCTACCAGCATGCCGTGAAATATTTCCTGCACGCCATCAAGTACGAGGCAGACAGCGACAAGGCCAAGGAGAGCATCCGAGCCAAGTGCGTGCAGTACCTGGACCAGGCGGAGAAGCTGAAGGATTATTTACGGAACAAAGAGAAGCATGGCAAGAAGCCGGTCAAGGAAAGCCAGAGTGAGGGCAAAAGCAGCGATAGTGACAGTGAAGGGGATAATCCAGAGAAAAAGAAATTGCAAGAGCAACTGATGGGGTGCTGTCGTGATGGAGAAGCCTAACATTTGGTAGAATGACGTGGCTCGGCTGGAGGGGGCCAAGGAGGCCCTCAAAGAAGCTGTCATTTTCCCACGCTTGTTCACAGGCAAGCGCACCCCTTGGCGAGGGATAGTGCTCTTTGGACCCCCTGGCACAGGGAAATCCTACCTGGCCAAAGCTGTGGCCACAGAAGCCAACAACTCCACCTTCTTCTCTGTGTCCTCCTCAGATCTGATGTCTAAGTGGGTGGGAGAGAGCGAGAAGCTGCTAAAGAACCTGTTTGAGTTGGCCCGGCAGCACAAGCCCTCCATCATCTTCATCGATGAGGTGGATTCCCTGTGTGGGTCCCGAAATGAAAACGAGAGTGAGGTTGCCCGCAGGATCAAAACAGAGTTCCTGGTCCAGATGCAGGGGATGGGAAACAACAATGATGGGACTCTGGTTCTTGGTGCCACAAATATTCCATGGGTTTTGGATTCAGATGAGGAGGAGGTTTGAAAAGCGGATTTACATCCAGTTGCCAGAGGAAGCTGCCCGGGCCCAGATGTTCCAGTTGCATTTGAGGAGCACACCCCACAGCCTCACAGATGCCAACATCCACGAGCTGGCCGGGAAAACAGAAGGCTACTCGGGTGCAGACATCAGCATCATTGTGCGGGACTCTCTCACGCAACCCGTTCACAAAGTACAGTCGGCAACACACTTAAAGAAGGTCTGTGGTCCTTCTCGCACCAACCCTAGCGTTATGATCGATGACCTCCTGACCCCGTGCTAACCAGGCGACCCAAGGGCTATGGAGATGACTTGGATGGACGTCCGTAGTGATAAACTTTTAGAGCCTGTGGTTTGCATGTCAGACATGCTCCGGTCTTTGGCCACCACTCGGCCCACTGTGAAGGTCGACGACCTTCTGAAAGTAAAGTTTTCAGAGGACTTTGGACAAGAGAGTTAAAAGCTTTTTCACCTGGTGACGGTGGGAGGCTGACTGGGGAAATCAACAGTACTCCCCATGCTGGTAGCCAGACAGCTCCCCCTCCACTGTCTGGCTGTTAGCAGTGAGCAGGCAGGGCTTCCGCGGCCGGGCTGCAAAGAAGCTAGAAGCACCGGGTTCCCGCAGGAAGCGACTCCCCCTCTCCTGAGATGCTTACCAACTTCTTCTGCCGCCTTTTTTTAAAAAAAAAGATAAAGGTAAACAACCCAAATATAAAATGGGCACAGAATATGAACAGACACTTCACCAGACTTTCAGATGGCAAACAACATATGAAGAAATGTTTAAAATCTGTAGCTCTAGGAGAGATGCAAATTAAAACAACTATGAGATATCGTCTCATCCTAGTAACAATCACAAAGTTCAACATATCCACAAACAACAAATAATGGCAAAGTTGTGGGGAAAATGAAACCCTTATTCACTGTTGATGAGAGTGTACAATGGTGCAAGCATTCAGAAGGCAGTATGGTGCTTTCTCAAAAAGTTGGAAATTAGAAATACCATTTGGCCCAGCAATTTCACTGCTGGGAATGTACGCTAAAGAAACCAGAACTGCCACCCAGATATACTCACACCCATGTTTATGGCTGTGTTGTTCACAGTAGCAAAGAGATGTAAGCAACCCAAGTGCCCATCAATAAATTAATGGATAGAGAAGCTATGGTATATTCACATAATGGAATACTATGCAGCACTGAAAAACATGGAATTCATAACATATTCTACAAAATGGATGATGCTGGAGGACATTATGGTTGAGTGAAATATCTCAGTCACAAAAGGACAAATACTGCAAAATGCCAGTTATAAAACAAGACTGACTGCAGGGTTGCAGGGAAACAAAGAGGGGATAAATAATGAACACCACATTTAACTAGAGGAGGGAAAGAACCATCTAAAAGAAGTATGTTGTTGTTGTTGTTATGTGCCATAGAGTCGCTTGCAACTCAGAGCGCCCCTTTGTACAACAGCCCTTGCACGACAACAGTCCAGAATAAGAGATACATAGCAAAGTGAACTGGGGGTTGGAGGGGAGGGAGGAAATTGTGCAACAATGAAAGAATAATTTTAAAGAGAGAAGCGAATTGGGGTTGGAGGGTAGGGAGGAAAATGTCCAACAATGAATAAATGGAAATCCAAGTTTTCTGTAAACTTTTGTTAAAATATAAATAAAAACTTTAAAAAAAGATGCTTTTGAGTTATGGTGCCGGGGAAGAGTCTTGAATATACTGTGGACTGCCAGGAGAATAAGCAGGTCTGTCTTGGAGAGGGTTAAAACAAATTTCTCCTTGGAAGCAAGGATTTTTAAGCTCTCTCTCACATACGTAGGGCATGTTATCAGGAGGGACCAGTCCTTCCATGATGCTTGAAAGGGTGGAAGGATGAGGAGAGGAAGACCCTGGATGAGACAAATTGACACAATAACTGGGGTAATGGTGTTACTGACTTAAGTGAAACTGACTTAGATTAGTGCAGGATTCAGAGCTATTGGGTGTAAGGTTGCTATGAGTCACAGGTGATTCATTGGCACATAACAACAAACATAACATAACAACAAGAACCATCCTTGAAAATACCAGATAGACATTGACTATCTCTTCACACTATCCATCTCTAACTGGGTATCCTACCTGCACCCAGCCCTTAGACAGGCAAAAACACTATCTGTAGCTAGGTATAATCCCAAAGCACCTCTGAGACCAGCAAAAAATTCTGTGCCACCATTTGGTGTCCCCTAGACCAATGGGCTCTAGTATGTCAGATATGGTGAGGATGGCACAGGATAGGACAAGGTTCAGATCTGCTGTTCATAGAGTCACTATGAGTCATAATCGACAGCACGTAACAACAACAACAGTCCAGAAGAGGTATTATACATGCCCAGCTCACATCTTGGAACCTCAACCACCTTTCAAGACAAGTAAAAATTATCACCTAACTGTGCACTCTAACCTTCTACTGGTTTGGCAGACACACTGTCCTTGACCAGACATCTTGCCTCCACCCACCACAGCACTGACAAGAGCTACCAACTCACTCCTTTTACCAAATTCTTTTTTTAATTTCCAATTGCTTTTTAGATTTTTTTTGCTTATTAGTTTTTCATTTTCTCTCATGGCTTTTTGGGTTTAGTTTTGGTGAGTTTTATAATTTTTTAAATTATTAAATTT
>NW_006399792.1:9682878-9683564 GCF_000299155.1 Elephantulus edwardii | reverse complement strand
TTAATTTTCCTCATCTTCAGCTTGAACTTGCATATGAGTAGCTGGTGGTCTGTTCCACAATCAGCTCCTGGCCTTGTTTTCACAGCTGATATTGAGCTTCTCCATGTGATTATCTGATTCACAGTTACCAAAGCTGGAAGCTGGTGTATCTCAACTCACTAACGCCTAGTATATCAATCTTCATGTGTTCCATTTTATGTTTTACGCTTTCCAATATTCAAGATATGTACATTCCAAGTTCCAGTAATTAAATGATGTCACTGTTTCTCTTCATTTCAACTAACTTCCAATTTGGGCTCTGCCACTACACTACTATTACTATCTATGTTCCTCAAGTGTTCATATGGTTTTCAAAGGCCTGTTATTTAAGAAGTGGGTGACCAATCCTGCTTCCTACACTAACTTAATCTGGAAACTCTACTAAAACCTGTCCATCATGAGTAACCCTTATGGCATTTGACACACCCTTGGCACAGCTTTCAGTATAACAGATTGGACTTACAGGGTTGTTGTTGTTGTTGTTGTTATGTGCCGTCGAGTCGCTTGCGACTCATAGCGACCCTGTGTACAACAGCCCTAAACTCTGCTCTATCCTGTGCCAATCGCACTGTCTCTGACACTCCCATTCCAATTATCCTAGTCACCGAATCAATCCACCTCATAGAGGGCCTTCCTCTCCTGCGCCG
>NW_006399792.1:9680732-9682778 GCF_000299155.1 Elephantulus edwardii | reverse complement strand
AAGGAAAAGGGGATGGCGTATTCTCTTAGCTACTTCCTGCTGAAAAGGGACGCTGTGGGTTTCAGGGTGAAGATCTTCTCTCACTACTCTAAAGGGCACCTTTGGCGATAGGAAACACATACACTATTATGGAGATTCATTTTGGAATTTAGATGCACTGTTATCAATTGTGCTTAGCCGTACATGTTCATATCCTTGAAGATGTATCATGGAAGGGTTGCAGCCTAAAAGACACAAATTTAACTAACAAGTTAAAAGTACATGAATCAAAAATTAAAAAGCATTAATATTTCAAGTAGAGGCTCTAATAGTGGCACAAATCAAGTCACAGAGGGAAGGTGGTTCTTACAATAAAAGGCCTATTGACTAGCACTTTGTCTATTATAGCATAAAGGTTACGAACCACAAGATGTAGAGACTCAACTATGCCATTTATTGTTCTTAAGTCCTGGACCAAATTCCATCTACAACTGGGTTGTTTTATAACTCGAAAGTCCGCATGCAAGGCAGAGGTGAAGTAAGGAACTGCTTATGAGGTTTTCCGTTCATTCCAATAACTAAGAAACAGTGAGAAGAGTTGGGACCTCAGAAGGCTTTTAGGACCAAATAGTAGGCTCTTGTGTCGAGGAGAAAATGAATATACTTACCAGTAATATTAATGCTCACCCACAGCTCTTCTGGGAGGATCTAAATCATTGAAACATCCTCCATTGTTTCCAGCTGGAGCTGGGGCCTGTCAGTCCTGTCAGCCATGAGTACCTGATGTAGGAGTTTTTTATTTTTATCTTTCACTTTCTGTTCTGTTTTTCTTTCCCTTGCCAGACTTACCTCATCTCTTCCTCTCTTTGCCCTCTTTCTTGCTTTTCTATTATAATTCCCTGTCCTTTTGTACCCTCTCAGTTTTGGTTTCATGATTTATTTTACTATCCAATCATGTTTTAATTTTGGGAGTATTTTGGGTTTGGATTTTGTTTTGTTTCCTTTTCTTCTTTGTCCCTTCTAACAACAGATAGCAACAATAGCAAGCCATAAGTATACTTACTACAGCTTCACTCATGGGGTAAGAATAAAGAACACCTTCTGCTCCACCTGGCTGACTAAAATTTGCAATCAACATTGACAGAGTTACTTCTCAGCTGCACTACACAAAGAGTAAATAGAGACCTGCACACACATCCCCAGGTGATAGAATACTAGCATTACCAAATTAGCAAGCAATACAACACTCTAGCATAGCTTAATCAAATATGTCCAAACAAAAATAATATAAAGACAGAAATACCACAAAATCTCAAAGGCAACAAGTAAACCAGTTAATACCTCTGCCTCCAACAGAACACCCTAAAAAAAAACCCAAAACAGAAAAATGACCAAATTATAGAACCAGAAAATTTTCAGAGAAAGAAATGCTACTGGAACGTCCTGATAAGAAATTCCAAAGGCTCCAATGGATTGAGAAAACAGTCAAGCCAAACACAGAAAACAGAAGTATTAAATAAATAAACAAAAGACCAAATAGATAAAATAGATGGAAAAGGATTGGTAATACAAAAACAGGATAGAATTCAGAATATAAAGACTAAAACTGCAGCAACAGATAGCACATTGGAAGGAGAAAAGAGCAGAACTGGAGAAATAATAGTGAAATGGAAGGCAAATTCTTCTATACTAATCTGTTGGAGGAACAATCAGTATAAAGAAATTTTTAAATTTTTAAAAGCACAAAAATTTAAAAATAAAAATTAAAAAAGGAAGAAAAAAAGCACAAAAATCATGTGTGACAACATCAAGAGAATCAAATTGAGGGTATCTAACAGACAAAGCTTACAAGAAATACTAAAGGGAGTTGTTTGGACCAGGACCAACAACAACAAACAACTTGAAATTAACATATGTAACATCATTCCTAAACACATTAAAATACACACTAATCTTGAAATCAGGGCGTGCGATACCTCCTACCGTTCTTCTATTCTTAAGGAGTGCTTTGCTTATTCGGGGCTTTTTTCCATTCCATACGAAATTGGAGATTGCCTTTTCCATCTC
>NW_006399792.1:9666145-9674979 GCF_000299155.1 Elephantulus edwardii | reverse complement strand
ACCCAGCCTGGACTTCTGGTAGTTCTCTGTTGATGTGCTGTTGCAGTCGTTTTTGGATAATCTTCAGTAAAATCTTGCTTGCATGTGAAATCAGTGAGATTGTTCTGTAGGACTTACAGGGTAGATCCAATAAATTAGTAAAATGTCTTATCAAAATAGAAGATAGGAAAAGCACAAAGACTTTGGTAAATACCTAAACAACAGCAATTAAGAAAGTTGTTTGAAAAATCATAAATAAAAATAATTCAGCTCAGAAAAGCAGATGGAACAAAGAAACAAACACACAAAAAAAGAATACAAAAAAAGATAGCAATAAAACCATAGATACTATGCTTTTGAATATTAATGGATTAAATGTACCAGTCAAGAGAACAAGGATAAGAAAACATGAACAGACACACCTTAGATACAAACACAAAGATAGTCTAAAAATCAAAGAAAATATCATAAATCAGCAATCAAAAATTATAATTTTCATTCTAATAAAGTGTACTTAAAGACAAAAGCCAGTATAAGGGGCAAGGGTGGGCAATATATAATAATCAAAGGATCCATTTAACAAGAGGGCATAACTTTAATATCTTTTCAACCAATAACAGTGCTGTAACCTACGTAAATAAAGCTTTAACTCATTTGAAGAGAGAAATGTACAACTCCACAATAATAATAGTCGACTTTGATACCTTACTTGCAATGTAGGACAGAATTAGTAAAAAGGAACTCTAAAAGATACAGGAGAACTCAACAATTCAATTAACTGACTTTATCTCCTAGACATATATGACCAATAGAATGAATACATATTAGCACATAAGTAGAAATAACAAACTGGATCTCATAAATGCACATAGAACATTCTACCCAACAAGAGCACACTGTACATTCTTCTGCAGTCTATATGGAATATTCTTCAGAATCAATAATGTCACAAAGAAAACCTCAAGAAATTAAAAAAGCAGATAAATACTACAAAGCATTTTCTCAGATCTCAATGCCATAAAATTAGAAATCAACAAGAAGATTAGGGGGAAATCAAGTTTATGGAACATAATACCTTCCTTGAATACTAATAGGTAATCTCAGAAAAACACAGCATTGCCAACTCATAGCTGACCCTCCAACTAGTTTTCAGAGCATCTGGTGGATTCGAATTGCCCACATTTGGGCTGGCAACACAACTCCTTATCCATCAAGAGAAATAAAACAAGAAATTGAAAAACTTCTTGAAAGAAACAAGAATGAAAACACAACATACCAAATTCTTTGAGACACTGCAAAGTAATACCACCAGTTAATTTAAAGCAATAATGCATCAAAAAGAAGAAAGAACCAAAATCAACATCTTAATTCAACATCTAGACAATTAGACAAGCAGAACAAAGCCTACAGTTTCCAGAAGAAATGAGAAAATAAAAGCTGTTGTTGTTGTTGTTGTTATATGCCATTGAGTCACCTGCAATCCATAGCAACCCTATGTACATTAGCTCTGAACCCTACCCTATCCTGAGGCAATCTCATCATCTCTAACACACCTAATCCATTTCTACAGTCACTGAGTCTCTCCTGCACTGTCCTTGCACCATTCCAAATATGATGTCTCTCTTCAAGGACTGGTCCCTCCTGGCTGCATGCTCAAAGTATGTGAGATGGAGCTTTAAAATCCTTGCCTTCAAGGAGCAACCTGGTTTCACCCTCTCTAGGACTGACCTGTTTGTTCTCCTGGAAGTTCACAATATGTTCAACACTCTTCTCCAGCACCATAACGCAAAGGCATCGATCCTTCTTCTTTGAATAAATATTAGAGCAGGAATAAATGAAAAATACAACCAAAAATTATAGAATTTGAAAAACTAGAAATTGAGTTTTTGGAAGGATTCATAAATTAGTTAAAACACATGCAAATATACCGAAAGGAAAGAAGTGCAACTAATATGAATGAGAAAAGAAATGGGTAATATCACAACATAACAAATGGAAATAAAAAGATAATAATAGAGTAGTATGAAGAATTTCAACCAATATGAAAGCCTACAGGACATGAACACTGACTACCTAAATAGACAGAGATAGAACATTAGACAGACCCAAAGAATGACTAAAACAGTACATTGACAGAGAATTGCCAGAAGTTCAAGCTGGGTTTAGAAGAGGTCAGGGCAACAGCAATATTGTTGCTGATGCCAGATGGATCCTGGCTGAAAGCAGAGAATACCAAAAGAATATCTATTTGTGTTTTGTTAACTATGCAAAGGCATATGGCTTAACACGAATCTAAAATTGATGATTAAAATTGAGAAGACTAGACATCCCAGAACACTTACTCATGCTCACAAGAAATCTGTAACTGAATCAAGAAGCTGTTATCTAAATGGAGCAAGGGAACACTGCATGGCTTAAAATCAGAAAGAGTGTGTGTCAGGGATGTATCCTTTCTCCATACCAATTCAGTCTGTATGCTGAGCAAATAATTTTTGAAGCTGAGCTCCAAGGAGAGTATTTTCTCTTGATATTGTTCATTTTTTTTGTTAGAAGTTTTCTAATCTCCAGCTAGGGTGAATTGAGAAGCTGGGAAATGTAATCATACTGAGGATGCAGTCTTCCACTTAACCTGTCTGACTTCAATATACTGGTGACCCAGTAATCAACTGAGTCTAATGTTTGCGTTTAGAACCTTTCTAATCATCATTTTTAGGGAATAAAAGTTCTCATCCTTAGAGTTGGTAAGTGGGGATTTTTTTAAAGTCATGAAAAAGCTCTGTGGTTAACAGGTTTCTTTCACAAGATTTCCATCCCATCTCTTATTTCTAGCCCGTCCTGTAAGCTTACTTTCAGTAGGACCAAGAGTTTTTTATTTATAATCCTTTCCAAGGTCTAGAACCCACATCAGTTTGCTTGTTAATGACTTTTTCTACAGGGTTCTGTTTCTGGGGGTTTTTTCTATTCTACTGAAACTAATAACATAAATCTATTTTATAATTTCTACCGGAGAACAACCACTTGGCCAACTGACTGGAAGAGATCTATATTTGTTCCCATTCCGAAGGGTGACCCAACTGAGTGTGGAAACTACAGAACAGTGTCATTGATTTCACATGCAAGCAAGATTCTACTGAAGAGTATCCAAAAACGATTAGAACAGCACATCAACAGAGAATTGCCGGAAGTCCAGGCTGGGTTTAGAAGGGGTCGTGGTACTGGGGATATTGTTGCTGATGTTAGATGGATCTTAGCTGAAAGCAGGGAATACCAGAGGAATGTCTATCTGTGTTTCATTGATTAGGCAAAGGCGTTTGACTGTGTGGATCATAACAAACTGTGGCTGACTCTGAGAAGAATGGGAATCCCAGAACATTTAATTGTGCTAATGCGAAACCTATACTTGGACCAAGAGGCAGTCGTCAGAACAGAGCAGGGTAACACTGCATGGTTCAAAATTGGGAAGGGTGTACGCCAGGGATGCATCCTGTCTCCATACCTTTTCAACATGTACGCAGAGCAGATTATCCAAGAGGCTGGGCTCTATGAGGAGAATTGTGGCATCAGGATTGGTGGAAGATCTATTAACAATCTGCGTTATGCAGATGACACAACCTTGCTTGCTCAAACTGAGGAGGACCTCATGCACTTGCTGCGAGGGGTCAAGGACTGCAGCCTTCAGTATGGACTGAGGCTCAATGTCAAGAAGACAAAGATTCTCACCACTGGACCAACTGACAGCGTCAGGATGGATGGCAAAGAGATTGAGATTGTTCACAGCTTCAGTTTGCTTGGCTCCACATTCAACACTCTTGGCACCAGCAGTCAGGAAATCAAAAAGCGTATCACGATGGGAAAGTCTGCTGTTAGGGACCTCTCTAAAGTACTCAGGAGCAACGGTGTTTCTCTGGAGACTAAGGTGCGCCTGATACAGGCCATGGTATTTGCAATCACTTGTTATGCATCAGAGAGTTGGACAATGACTAGGGAGGACAGAAGGAGAGTGGATGCCTTTGAGCTGTGGTGCTGGAGAAGAGTACTGAATGTACCATGGACTGCCAGGAAAACAAACAGATCCATCTTGGAGAGGGTTAAACCAAGTTGCTCCTTGGAGGCAAGGATTCTGGGGCTTCGTCTGACATACTTTGGACATGTTGCCAGGAGGGACGGGTCCTTGGAGAGGGACATCATGCTTGGGAGGGTGGAGGGATAGCGCAGGAGGGGAAGACCCTCTATGAGATAGATTGATTCAGTGACTGGGGTAATCAGGATGGGTGTGTCAGAGGCAGTGCGGTTGGCGCAGGATAGAGCAGGGTTTAGGGCTGTTGTGCATAGGGTCGCTATGAGTCGCAAACGACTCGACAGCACATAACAACACAACATAATTTCTATAATAATTTACATTTCTTACCTACACATATTAACACTTAAGCATTATGACAATCAAATGACCAAAACAATAACAGATTATTCTTTAGTGATGCTCAATAAATGGCAGGCTTTATTACTCGTACTGCATTTCCAGTCATCATCTATGTACATCAGAAACACAGATTATTAAATACTTGAGAGCCCAGACCCCTCCCCTCTCAAAAAAATAGAAGTTGCTTAAACAAATAATAGAAGAACAACAAAATATATAATTTATAGATTATCTAATGTCTTAAGAAGGATAGAACAAGATTCAAATCTTTTGTTCATAGGGTTGCTATGAGTTGTATCCAACTCGACAACACCTAACAACTACAATGTCTCTAGAAGAAAAATAGGAGGTAATACATTCCTGAAACAATAACAGAAAGGTATATAAAAGCTTGATTGTGGAAGAAAAAATGTTTTGGAGCTAAAGCAACATGAAATGTTTAAAATTCAGAATAACTACTGTAATGTATAAAGTTCAGTCTGTGTTTAGAAGAGACCACGACACCAGGATATTATTACTAATGTCAGATGGATAATGGCTGAAAGCAGAGAATACTAGAAAAATGTCTATTGGTGTTTATTGACTATGAAAAGGCATTTGACTCTGTGGATCATGACAAACTATGACTAACACTGAAAGGAATGGGAATCTCAGAATATTTAATGGTGCTCATACAAAATCTATACCTACAGCAAGCAGCTGTTGTCCAAATGAAACAAGGGAACAATGATGGCTTAAAATCACAAAGGGTATGTACCGGGTTGTCTCCTTTCTCCATATCTATTCAATCTGTGTGCTAAATAAATAATTCCTGAAGCTTCACTCTATGAAAGTAATGTAGCATCAGGATCTGAGGAAGATTTATCAACAACCTGCATCATGCAGATGACACTACCTTGCTTGCTGAAAATAAGGAGGACCTGGAATGCTTGTTGCAGAAGATCAAAGACAACAACCTGCAGTATGAATTACTTCTCAACATCAATAATACAAGTCTTTACCAATAGACAACATCATGATAGATGGAAAAACGACTGAAACTGCCAATGATTTCATTTTACTTGGATCCACAATTAACATTCTTGATACAAGCAGTCAAGAGATCAGAAGCCATATTTCTTTGGGCAAATCTACTGTCAGTGACCCCTCCAAAATACTGAAAAGCAATTATGTCAGTTTGAAGACTAGTTGCACCTGATTCAGGCCATGATATTTTCAATCACTTAGGATGAGAGAAAAAGAATTGATGCCGTTGAGCCATGTTGCCATGTTGGAGATGAACACTGAACATCCTATGTATGGTCAAGAGAATGAACAGATATGTCTTAGAGAAGCTGCAGCCAGAGTGCTCTTTGGAGGCCAGAATGATGAGACTTCGCCTCACATACTTTGAACATGTTGCTAGGAGGGGCTATTCTTTGGAGAGAGACATGATGCTGGGAAGGACGGAGGGTCGATGAGGGAGAGGAAGACTCTCAACCAGGTGGATTGACACTACAATGGGCTCTAGTGTGTCAGGAAGTGTGAGGATGGCACAGTGTAGAACAGTGTTCAGATCTTTTTTCCATAGGGTCATTATGAGTTGTGCTCCACTCCACGGCACCTAACAACACAACAAACTATTCATCTGAGATCTGGGCAGTGAATAAAGAGGACAGAAGAAGAGATTATGCCATTGAGTTATGGTATTGGAGGGGAGTACTGAATATAACATGCATTGCCAAAAGAACAAACAAATGTGACATGGACAATGTGCAGCCAGCCAGAGTGCTTCTTGGAGCTAAGGATAGAGAGGCTTCATTTCTCAAACTTTGCATGTGTTGCTAGAAAAAGGCTTTTCCTTGGAAAAGGATATCATGCTTGGAAAGGTGGAGGAACAGCAAAAGAGAGGAAGTCTCTCAGCAAGATGTATTGACACGGTGACTACAGCAAGGTGCTCTGTGGTGTCAGAGTTGATGAGGATAGCACAGGATTCAGGTCTGCTGTTCACACTCACCTCGATGGCACCTAACATCAGTTGTATTGTGAAATTAAGGTAATCTCTCAGGAAAAAAAGAGCGAGAAAGCAGATGATAGAAATGATAAAGAATAAATCTAAGAGTTTCAGTATAATTTGTTGTTGTCGTTTTTTCAGTCAAGTCAGAACTGACTTATAGTTGACCTTCAGGTTTTCAGAGGCAGTAAATTGTGTGGGAGGTAATGACCCATCCTTCTCCCATGGAGAAGCTAGTGGATTCTAAATACATTCCTTTGGAATTGCAGCACAGTTTCTTAGCACAAGACCACTAGCGTTCCCTAGATGAATAATAACGAAAAAAAAAATTAAGAAATCAGAGGTTAGAAAAATGAAGAATAATATAACACAATGTTTTGGAATGAGAAAATATGAATTCTTATTTTGTTGTTGCAATACTCTTCTCCAGAACCACAATTCAAAGACATCAGTTCTCCTTCTATCATCCATAGTCATGGTCCAGCTCTCTGATGTATAGCCAGTAATTGCGAAGACTTTGGTCTGGATCAGGCATATTTTTTTTTAGTCTCCAGACTGATATCATTGCTCTTCAGTATTCTGGAGAGGTTCCTGACAGCAGATTTTCCCTATGCAACTTGTCTTTTTATTTCCTGGTTCCTGGAGCTGAGTGTTGATTGTGGAGTCAAGCACACTGAAACTATTAACAATCTCAAACTCTTCACCATCTTTTGTGATACTACCAATTGGCCCAGTAGTGAGAATCTTTCTTTTCTTGATAATGAGCTTCAATTGAAGGCTGCCGTCCTTGAGCTTCTACAGCAAATTCCTCAGGTCCTCCTTATTTTCAACAGCAAGGTTGTATCATCTGCATAACACAGGTTGTTGATGAATATTCCTCCAATCCTGATGCTACATTCCTCCTCATAGAACCCAGATTCCCGGATGATTTATTCCACATACAGATTGAAAAGGTATGCCTATAAGATGCATCCCTGAGAGGTACTTTTCCTGATTTTGAATGATCAGTGTTTCCTTGCTCTGTTCTGACAACTGCCTCCTGTATAGGTTATGCATATGCACAATCAAGTGTTCTTGGATTCCTATTTTTTTCAAGGTTAGCCACAACTTATTGTGATCCACAAATGCCTTTGCATAGTCAATGAAGCACAGATAGACTTCATCTGGTACTCTTAGCTTTCATCTAAGATCCATTTAACATTGGCTATAATGTCCTTAGTGCCACAGCTCTTTCTAGACCTAGCCTGCACATCTGGCAGTTCTCTCTTCCAGTCATTTATGGATAATCTTCAACAGGATCTTACTTGCATTTCCATATTAATGATAATTTCCACACTCTGTCAGATCATCTTTCCTTGGAATGGGTATATATAGCAAGTGTTAGGAAAGACTTGAATCAGAAGCACCTACACCTCAAACTGACATCATTACTTCTCAATAATTTGGAGGGGCCTGGACTGCAGATTTTACCAGTGCAATTTGTACATAGATCACTTGAATGCTGGTACCAAGTGTATTGATTGTCAATAAAATACTGTATAAGACCATTATTGTAGAAATAGAAAGATAACTAGTAAAATGAGTATGAGGCTCCTAAGAGGGAGGGTAGGAACACACAGGTAAGGATAGGCAGAGGGGTAAGGTTGAACAATTTGATGATAGAGGGAGGGGTGGATAAAGGAAATGGGAAAGATCTAGTGTGGAAAAACAATGTATATGAACTTTGTAAACAAACCAGTATAAAATAAAAATTTATTTTTAAAAAAGAGAGATGACGTCAATAACAATCTCAGTCTTTTCTCTGTCCATCATGATGTTGCCTGTTGGTCCAGTGGTGAGGATTTTTGTTTTCTTGATGTTGAGATACAAATCCATATTGGAGGCTATGGCATTTAACCTTCTGCAGCAAGTGCTTCAAGTCCTCTTCACTCTCAGCAAGCAATGTTGTGTCAATTGCATAACAGAGGTTATTGATGAGAACTTCCTCCAGTCCTGATGCCACATTCTTCTTTAAAGAGTCCAAGTTCTTTAATCATTTGCTCAACATACAGATTAAATAGGTATGGAAAAGAATACAACCCTGACGTGCACTTTTCCTGATTTTAAACCATGGTGGCCTAGTGGCAAGAAGCTGTGTGCTGTGAGCTGCTCCCTGGGAGAAGGATAGACAGTCTCCTCCCATGTAATTAACTTCCTTTGTTTTCGTTGTTTTGGTTTTTTTAAAAAAATTATTATTAAATGTCATTAGTTTTAATGAACATTTACAGAGATTTTGGGTTTTCATTCATTCATTGTTGCACTGTTTTCTCTACTCTCCTCCCCAGTTCGTTCTTCTCCCACCCCCACCCCCCGAATGTCTGTTTTAATTGTCCAATTGCCACAGTGCTTGTCAAAGCCAGTTCTGATTAATCTCCTTTGTCAGTGTGTACTTTGCCATTCCCT
>NW_006399792.1:9654740-9664868 GCF_000299155.1 Elephantulus edwardii | reverse complement strand
TTTTTTTTAAATTTAAATTTGTTATTAATTTCAGTGAAAATTTACAGAGGCTTTGGATTTCCATTCATTCATTGTTGTAGATTTGTCCTCTCCCAAGGCTCCCCTCTCCACCCCAGAACACTACCCTCTTGGAAAAGTAAAAGATTCTTTCATTGTTTTACAAACCCTCCCCCAGGTCCACTCCAACATGTAGCCATCGCTCTAGACTCCTGTCATGACAGAAATAAATACCTAATCACATATCTCTTTGCAATTAACTTCCTTTGAAAACTCGCCAGAGGGTCAGCTAAGTGTCAATTCTGACTCTATGGTACACAACAACAACAACAATGTTCCCTTGCTTTGTTCCCATAGTAGCCTTTTGGTCTAGGTATAGGTTACACATGGGCACAATTAAATATTTTAGGATTTCCGTTCTTCTCAATGTTAGCCATAATTCGTTATGCTCTACATACAAATACACATTTTCCTAATATTCTTTGCTTTCAACCAAGATCCATCTGACATCAGCAATGATATCCCTGGTGCCATAGCCTCTTCTAAATCCAGCTTGAACATCTGGCAATTCTCTATGTATTTTCTAGTCCTTTTTGAATGATCTCCAGCAGCATTTTGCTTGCAATGTTATATGGTTCGATAATTTCCACATTCCATTGAACAACCTTTCTTGGGAATGGACAAATATAGATCTCTTAGTCAGCCAGACAACTTATCCTTCAAACTTCCTAGCATAGACTGGTGAGCACATCTGTCATTTGAAACATGTCAGTTGGTATCCCATCAATTCCTGGGGCCTTATTTTTTGCCAATGCCTTCAGTGCATCTTGAATTTCTTCTTTCATTATGAACTTTGTATGTTCAATGATTTATTCATTACAAATACTTTTAATAAAAAACACAAATGGCAACTTTACACATGGACTTTACCACCTGGACTGGATAGTAATAATATTGGTTACATTTGTGAAGAAATCCTTGGATATTAGCAGTCAAAACTAAGCCAAGTGTTGACTGTGAAACAGGCCATCAATTACTCATGTGCAAATTCAAATTGAAGCTGAAGAAAATGAAAAGAAGTGCAGCCAAACAAAAATATGATCTTGAGTCTCCCCCACCTAAATTTAAAAATCATCTTAAGAATAGGTTTGAACCCTTGAACACCAGTGATCAAAGACCAGATGTGTTGTGCAATGCCATCAAGATTATCATCCACAAAGAGAGAAGTCATTACAGAGGGAAGGGGGAAAAAAAGAGACCCTGAAAATTGCACTAGACCATCAAGAAGCCAAAACAAAGGGGAGAGATGTTGAAATTTAAAAAGCTGAACACAGGATTTCAAAAGGCAGCTCGTGAAGACAAAGCAAACTGAATGTGCAGAGACCTAGAATTTGAGCATAAAAAGGGAAGAACTTGCTTAACATTTCTCAAGGTGAAAGAACTGAAAAATAAAACCAAGCCTTGAGTTGCAATACTTAGAGATGTTATGGGCAAATTTTGAAAATGGAAGGAATACACAGAATCAATGTATGCCAAGGCGGGGGTGGGGGATGTCAATTTTAAAAGGAAAATGGGAAGAGTTGCACAATTTGAGGAATGTAATCAACGCCACTGAATTGTACAAGTAAAAACTGTTGAACTCATGAATGTCCTGCTTTGTATATCTCAACAAAACTAAAAATAACATTATCATTTTAAAAATATTCTCTCTGCAAAGCAAAACCACAATAAGGTACGATCTCACCCCAGTAGCAGTGGCAAAGTTTTTTTAAGAGGATGTGGAGAGTTAGGAACTCTTATACACTGTTAGTAGGATCGTAAAATGTTACAACCATTCTAGAAGGCAATTTGGTGTTTCCTCAAAAAGCTGAACATAGAAATCCTTTATGACCTAGTTATTCCACTGCTAGGCACACACCCCAAGCAAAATAGAACTGAAACACAGAGATTTATACATCGATGTTCATAGCAGCATTGTTCACAAGACCAAGAACATGGAAAAAGAAAAAAAAAAACCCACATGTCCATCAACAAACAAATGGATTGAAACATTATGGTACATTCAAACAATGGAATAATACTATGTAGGATACAGGAGCAACAATTTTGGAAAATATGGTATGACAGAGGAGAGGCTAGAGAGTATTGTTCTGAGTGAACAAACACTGCATAAGACCATTATTGTAAAAATAGATGGATAACAAGTAAGTTATGTACAAAAGTCCAAAAGATGAAGGAGAAGGGAGTAGAAGGCTGAAGGGGCAGGGGGGTAATCACAGGGTCACAGAGTTTGATAGGCAGAGGGAGGTGGTGAAGGAATCCAGATGGATCTAGTGGGGAACTGAAAAGATGAGGTAATAGGCATAGATCAATGGTGATTAATTTTATAAAATACAGTTTATGAGAATGATCATACGAAACACAATGTGAATGAAGGAATGTATGAACACAATGTACATGAATGAAACACGATGTATACAACATTTATATACAAACTAGTTGTTGTTGTTGTTACATGCCACTGAGTCACTTGAGACTCATAGTGACCTTATGTACAACAGCCCTAAACCTTGCTTTAACCTGTGCCAACCTTATTGCTTTGATACACCAACCCCTATTACCCCAGTCACTGAATCAGTCCATCTCGAGGGTCTTCCTCTCTTGTGCTGTCCTTCCACCCTCCCAAACTAATATATAATTAAAAAAAAAACCAATCAAACAAAAAAACCACTCCACTGGAACAGATGAAGGAAAGGACTGTCTAAAAGGAATGTATGATTAGGCATTATAAATATGACAATTAGCAATCTGGAACAAGAAGTGCATTACAAAGTGAATTGAGGGAGTTGGGGAGGGAGGGGGAGAAAGGAAAATGTGCATCAATGAACAAATAAAACTTCACCCTTTCTGTAAACTTTAATTAAAATCACAATTTAAAAAAATTCTCTCAGAAGTTATGCCAAGTACAAATGTGACTCCTATCCAACACTGAAGGGATAAAATAGTCTAGGAAATGAGAACATAGTAGCCGTTGCTATCATTCCATTATCTCTTGCCTACAGAATGAAATATTCCTAATGAAAAAGCTGGCCACTTGAATTTCCTCCTGACAGGGTGGCATGCTCCTCTCTGTCCTGAGTTGGAGCCGAGCGGATCTAGATGGAACCAAGAGACCTGGAAAACTGGCGCAATATTTTCTAAAAGTTGTTTAGTCTTATTAAAACATTCTTAGTTTAATCAATACCAAGCTAAATCTGCTATTTCAAATTAGCAAAGGAGCATGTTCATTAGTCCAGATGTGGAAAGAAACAGTACATTTGTGTGGTGGTGTGTTTTTTTTTTTACATTTCAGGGCCAAGAATTACAAAAAGAAAGACGGACTCCTAGATGTCGGAAATACGTCAAAAGGATTTTAATAATCACTGCAGCAGTTTCCCTACCAATCATCATTATTCTTCTAATTACAAATGTAGTATCAACCTGAACCTCCTCCGTCCCCATCAGGCATCAATAAATTGTCATATATAATGGTAATCTCCTCCCTTGCAATTAACTGCCTCTGAAAACTGGCCAGAGGGTCACCTATGGGTCAGTTCCGACTCACGGTACACAACAAATGGTAAGGCTCTACAGCCATTGCTTAGTAAATCATCTTACAGTTGTGAGATTGGTGGCAGGAGCTGGAAATAAGTTGCTTCCTTTCCTTTAGTGCCCTGACTCTTGTGTTGGACTTTATCCATTTATGTAAATTCAGTTTTATCCCCTGCTTTTCTACCACTTCCCTCCCAGGAAGCTCTGATGGCGCAGTCAGTTGGGAGTAGTGCTACTCATCCAAAGGCCTCACGTCTCTCGATATTCAATCTACCAGTTGCTCCAAGGAGAAAGATGTTTGATTTACCACCTCGGAAACCCTCTGTAGATCAGGTAGGAGTCAGATCCAACTTGACAGCCATTTGATTTAGCGGTTTTGGTTGGTTTCTTTCTTTAAAGCTCTATCACTTCTCCAGCCTCTCTTCCCCCAACATATATATCCCTTTTTAAGGGAGCTCTGGTGGCCTAGTGTAAGAAGCTACCCAAAGGCATGTGATTCAAATCCATCACTACTCCTCGGGATAAAGATAGGTAGTCTCGTCTCATGCAATTTACTGCCTCTGAAAACGCTCCGGAGAGCCAAGGGGTCAGTTCTGATTCAAAGGTATAGAAGAAACCACTTTGAGTCTGACTGCTAAGACTTAACTTTCATCTCTGCTGCATATCCTCTACATGGCTATACACTATTTATTTAATCTATGCTGCTGTTTCCTCATCTGTAAACCTGGGCCCATAGTAGCACTGAATATCTACATGTTGTTTGTTGAAGAGATTCAATCAAGTAGGCTCTCAGTGACCCCAACCTGACAATTCTGTGCCATGCTCAGTCTGTACTGTGCTCATTTTGCACTTATCAACCCATCTTCCTTTTTCGCTAAACCTAAATTTTCCAAACTTGATGCTCTTTCCCCAAGGACTGGTGGCTCCTGAGAAATGAGAGATCAAGTTTCACCATCCTAGCCGCTAAGTAGCACCTTGATTACATATACTCCTAGGGAGATTTATTCCGTTAGTTGCCAATGTTATGACTCTTGGCAACCCACCCTGGGAACAGATCTAGACCTTGCCCTATCTTGTGCCATCCTTCTTCTCTCAGGTATGCTTAAGCCTATTGTTGCAGTCATTGTGTCAATCCATCTCATGGAGGGTCTTCTATTTCCCTGACCTTAGAGCTTTCCCAGCATGTTTTTACAAGGACTGGTCCTTTCTAACATCCCCAATGTATCTAAGGCAAAATGTCACCATGGTGACACCTCCTCTCAGACAGACCTGTTCTTTCAACAGTCCATGATATATTTAATACTCATGATCAACACCACAATTCAGACATCAGTCTCTTCTGCCATACTCATTGTCCAACTTAAGAGATCCATAAGAAGCAACTGAAAATATCATAGCTTGGATTAGGTGCATGTCTGTCTTTAACTGATAACCTTGCTCTTTAGCATTCTGGAGAAGTCCTTGACAGATTTTTCTAATGCAGCATGTCTTCTGATTTCTTGACTGCTTTTACATGGGTGTTGTCAATCCAAGTAAAATGAAATGGTTTAAATCAGTCTTATCTACATCTCTTATGATGGTAGAGTGGTGAGAATTTTCCACTGGACCAATAATGGATGTAAAAATATGTTTCACAAGTTTAGCCCAAGCATCTGGACTGTCTTATGGCAGCCTTAAAGTGTTTAAACATAAAATGAAGTTAACTATTGACTTAAAACATTTTCACATCTCTATACATTTCCTGTCCAGACCTGAACAAAGTAAAATTAACATATTTAGTTTTAATATCAAAGGACTACCATGTGATCACTAAAGCTGGGCCTCAAATCTAGTAGGAAAAAATCTTTGAATGCATTATACTAGATTTAATATTCGCTAAATAAAATGTCCCATGCATCATAATAAATTTTAAAAGGAGTATGTTAAACTTGAAAACTCCTTTTACATATCTTCTAATAGGCCAAATATGTAGAACCTAGAACAAAACCTCTTAATTCTGACCATTAAGTATTTAGAAGAGGCAAACCACAAGCTGATCGTAAGGGCTTTATGGGAGAGTAAAAACACTGCTCAGCACGGATAGCCTAAATGGCAACCTCTCATGGCAGACCAGAAATATGAGTGACCTTTCCTTAAAAACTCTCAAGGGATACAAAAGTAGAAGGAATAGTTAAAAGAATACTGTGTAGAATTCTCTGTATTCACATACTATTATGCCTTAAAGAGTTGCACTGCTAACACAAAATACACATCTCTTTAGTGGTCTGAATCCTCCAAGCTGCTTCCTCCCACGTGATTCACAGTTCAGAAAACCCACTGGAGGGTCAACTATGAGTTGGTTCCAACTCAACAGAAATGAGTATGTTGGTTACTCTTTCCTCAAAACTCTTGAGGCTGTAAATCAAACAGGAGACCACGCATGTTTCTCCATGGAACCACTGCCAAGATTTTAACTGATGGATCTGTAAGATCTTGATTTTGCTAATGTGCAGGCCACAAGAGCTACTGGAGACATATAATTCATTTTGCCTTTTTTAAAAACTTCCCTTGTCTTTGTCAAGTGAGCTCCTACCAACACTTTTAGGGACGTCAATTGGCAGCAAGTCTAGCAGAGAAAAAACATTTCCATACAAAAACTCCCTTCAAGATTCCTCTTCATATATTTTGGGAGAAACTAGAAATTGTCTTTCATCAAATTCAATTAACTCTTTAATTTCTAATGCTATTTGACTAATTATAAACTATCTAGCTTTCAAAAACTCATTTAAAATTCTTGTCATTTTATTGCCTTACCGTTCAACTGAGAAAATAAGACCTATTGTTTCCAAGTTTTCATCCAAGAGCAGAAAGCTTAAAAAAAAAAAAGACAGTGCAAAATAATGCATGGGTGCTTTAAGAGTTTAATTGTAAGACAAAAACACTACATTAAAATTTAAACATAAGTAATCTTTCAGAAAAAGAAAGTTTAGTGCAAATTTAAACTTCATTAAAGCCCACTATAAACTTCATTCACATGAAGATTTTAGAAGCAGGCATCTAGAACTAGAAATGCTTGATTCCAACAGAATCTGCAGGGTCAGGAGAATGTCTTGAAAATGTTAAATGATACAGAGGAAAGCATGATGTTAGTTTAAAATCAAGCCAACCAGATGCTTTTTTATTTAAAAAGTCATCAACAGACATGCTCATAGGTCTTAACACACAAAACATGCTTTATCAATGATTGTAGAAGCAACTTAAAAATTTATAAGCATTTCTAAGTTTCCTTTCCAGCCTTAACCAGTATCTACTACACTGTAATACTCAAAAAGCCTTCTTCCTATTTTAAAAGGATTCCTCTTAAGCCCACATAATTCATGTCCATCCATTTATCAAAATAGGCAGACTTGCTCAAGTGCTTAAGCATAGCTTTCATGACATACTCAATGTCATTCTTACATATTAAGGGATTTTCTGTTACTCTTACTTCCTAGTACTGCCTCAGACTGCTGTTAACAAGAACACCTTGCTCTTAGTATTTCACTGCTATGAAGTTTCATTTTCTTCCCTTTTCAGTGCTCTCGAAAAATCTCCTCTCCAAGATTCTGGGCCTTTACAGAGAAAAACATTTAGCTTACTACTCTGCCTTCCTAAATCAGCCTGGCTCCCACAGTATGTACCCCAAGTCAGTAAACAGCCATTTACAATAGGAGGGAGCTGGAATTACATTCTTTCAAAATGCTGAAGACCTTTCTAGCAACTCTTCAAGAAAAGTTCCAAGTTAATGTCAACGTTGCTGATTACCAATTTATGGTGCACGGGATGACTTGAAATCAGTGACATTCAAAGGGAGAGTGGAGCAGGATGCAGGCAAAAGGGATTTTTGTATGAAAATGTAAAAAAACCCTGACACTCTGCTCCCAGCCTGCAACTGCTGCCACAGCTACCCATCCCATTTCGTACACTCATTGCTCTCAGCTTCACAATGTTTTCCTTTTGATCTAGGCTTAACGTCCATGAATTATACACACATGACTGGTTTATGAACCATGAACCTTAAGTTTCACTCATGAAAGTTTAAAAAAAAGGGGGCCTTAAAAAACAGCACTTTTATCTTAAATGGAGCCAAGATCACCTGGGTGTGCAAACATCACTCCAGACTCCTCAGCAAGAGCACCTAGCATTTGAGTGACTAAAATAGATGGTAAGTCTCTGAAATGCCAACCCTTCTCCCAAAGGCTGTTGATCCCAATTAACACATGGGCAGTTAACATCTTACCCACAAAAATCTTAAGGTTAAGAGTCATAAATCAACTAAATGATATTTGACTATCAGTGATAATACTGATGGTATACTGGTTTACAAGTTTGGCTGCTAACCAAAATCCCAGTGGATGGAATTCACCAATTGCTTCATGTCTGCTCCCATTAAAGTTCATATCCTCAGAAACTTTATGGAGGATCACTAAGTCAGAATCAACCAGACAGCAGAGAATGTGGCTTTTAGTAGTGATTAAAAACAGCACCCTTCTCATCTTTGTCAAAAGCAGATGAAAAAAATTACTCAATGCAATTTGGGGTCATTCTTAAATGTCTAAGTGCACTGATTAAGTGTACTTATGTAAATGATCCTGAAAAATTTTATTAAGATTTGTCTGTTCTTTATATAAAAAGATCTAGATATTGACATTCCAGGTTAAACTGACCCCAAACAAAATTACCCCATTACACATTTCAGGATCAAAACGTATTATTGGACATTGAGTTTAATCCTTCTGGATTTCCAATCTTTCAAGGTCAAAAGCAGGCTGCTCTTAATTAATTCTTAAGTACTTTTAGAGTACATGGTAGTCATAATGACTTCAAATAAAACATTTCAAGCAGCAAAATAGAAAGATAACAGACTAAATGAGTTTCTGAAGTATACAACACCAAGGGCTGATACCAGGAGGCTCAAATTGGAGAGAACAGCTTTTGAAATTATCTGAGCATCAACTGGCACCTGGACAGATGTTTGACATGCATCATTATTTGTGCACAACTAAAAAATAATTATCATCCCAGTGAAGTAAATTTAATCATGTTCACAAAGCTCACAATTACCAGCCCTTGAAAATAAGGAGAAAGTCAAAATCTCATGATCAATAGTCCTAACTTCATAAAACAGCATCCTGAGAGCTAAACTATAAAGGCTGATTGTGTAATAAACTAGCACATATGCGAAATCTGTTGGCTAAATCCTTAAGGATACAGAGTTCTATTTTCATTTACCTGCCCTACTTCTTCTGTTCCTCTAACCCTCTTATCATCGCCACTCATACAGACAACACTAGTTATCACTCCGGTATCTATTAGAAAACACAGTAATTATTTTTTAAAAAGAACATAAAAGCCTTACAGAGAAGACAGCGCCAAAATCAATCAACAAATACGAAGACTTTAAAAGAACTTAATCTTTTGCTAGCAACAGAGTATTACATTGATGTCCTTTCCAAAGATCTAGTCTGGAGACCTGTAAAACCAAGAGGTAAGTAGGGTTTAAGACTACAAAATATGGTTGAAAACCATTTTGACAATGATACCCAGTGTACAGTGTTGTACGCTAACTTACAGACAGAAGAGTTAGCTCTAAGAAGTTGAATGTCTCTGGATTAAACAGGCATGTTGTTCTTGCTATGTACCAGTCTGAGTAGGAACTCACAGCAGATCCTCCTGTGGTTTTTCAGAGGCAATTAATCACACGGGAAACTAGGCATCTTTGTCCTGCAGAGCAGCTGATGGATGGGTTCAAACCACATGTCTCTGGGATGGCAATACAACTTCTTACTATTAAGCCACCAGAGCTCTCCAAATAGATGTAGTACTTCTTCCTCAAATGGTATCTCTTCATATTGACAACCAGCTCTTTTTACTTTTTAGATTTCTCTGGGATCTTGGCCAGCCCAAGAGAAATAAAGAGATCAAGAGGTTCTTCAACAAAGTGACACACAACACTGGCTAACAATGAACCTCACAGTTGACAAGCCAAGCCCCTTCTAGTCATATACATTTGAAATTTCAAATCACTTAAAACGTCAAACATTACAGGAACTGATAAAGTTGTGAAACATATCAAGTATGAAAACTAAAAACTGAAATAAAAATATTTGTAAAAGGTTGAAAGATGAAATTTGTCTTAATACTCCAGAGAACCGAGACTGGGAAGGAAAAATAGGGGGGAAATGTCCAAGATTAGAATGGTCAGGAAAAATGAAAACCCATGAAAGGGCAAGTTTTCAGAATAAGATCCAGAGTACCTGTAACAGTGGATGAAATAGAGCCAACCAAAACAATCCACAAAACTTCATCAAAAGCCAAATACAAGGAAAACGATTTCATGAAAGATCAAGAACCAGAGTAGTATCAAGTGTTTTCATGTTTTAATAGATTTCAACCTAGAATTCTGCTGAACTAATTCATTTAAGAAATGCTGCACCAGAAGCTCATAACTATAAAATGAAGTAAACAAGGATCTCATTGGAAAGGCCTCAACTACTATGTACCAACTCTAAAGTGCAATCT
>NW_006399792.1:9634740-9649740 GCF_000299155.1 Elephantulus edwardii | reverse complement strand
CTACGCACGTGTTCATTTTAATTGTCAGATCCTCAAGTTTTGAAAACCTATACAAAAAAATTGATTTAAAAGTAAGCATTTCTCTCCTGCTCCCCAATAGAATGGAAGTAAGCTGATTACAGAATTTCATAAATAGTTTTAAAGTACAGGCACACACACTTACATACTTTCTCTTCCAAGTACCTGAATGAATTCTGAATGGATGTCTACAAAAAACTAAAATGATGTAACACTCTTAAGAGATAGTTTTCTCAACAAGTAAATGAGTATTTAACTTACTTTACTAAGACCAACATTATGGTATTTCTTTTCCATTATCTTCTTCACTGGTTCCTCTTCCTTAAAGGTAATGAAGCAGAATCCACGCCTCTTATTGGTCTTGTTGTCCATGGGGAGCTCTATAGATTCCACCTGATATAAAAAAGCAGCTTTAATATCATAGGTAGCACTTTACAGACATAAAGAGAAGAGAAGGAGACAAAATAAACAAGAGGAAAACATGCACTTAATCCTTAAGCCCTATTTTGGTGTATCTTTTCTTTTTAAGGAAGTCTTAAAATTACAATGTTCACCACATTCAAAAAACAAGTACCACCACTCAACTTATATATATGTGAAGATGACTGAAATTTTTAAATTCATGGTCAAACTCAAATTACCCAAGAACAAAAGAGAGAAAACAGTCAATTTTAAGAAAATCAGAATAAATGTGATTGCATTTGATAGAAAATATGTAGCAGTGAGACCCTTTTGCAAATTGGAGAGATGTTCAAATAAGACAGCTCTGGCATTGCTTACTCTTGTAAACTGTTTAAGAAAATACAGCTATCCAGAAGCTTTTTGGGAAATAATTCTTAAATACTAACAAGAAAACAAGCAGTTTAACTAAAGTAAAAAAAACAACAGTGTAGGCACATGTGAGGCCCGAGGTCATCGGTTATTTCCTTTTAGATTTCTAAAAGCAAACTACCAATATTTCACTAATCTATAATTAACCTTAAAAACTTACCGCTATTAAAATTCTTTTCCTTTCCTATACTCAATAAAAGTTAACTTTTTTATCTGGGTAACCTAATTTTGTCTAGGACACTCTTAATTCTCCTATTAATCTAGTAAGTTTCTTAAGAAAAAACTACCTACCACTTTATGTATCCAGTATGCATACAGCAGTTATTCAGAAAATGAGAAGCGTAATCATATCAAAGGTCTAATAAACTCAAACTATCCCCATGTAAAAAAATTCAAATTATTATAATGTTCAACAAGCAAATTCAAAAAAGCCTAGTTTTAGTCCACTTAATGTGACTTATTATATTCAAACTAATTTTTATATAAACTTGGTCAAAACATTGTCACATACCTCACCAAAACCACCAAAGTACTCTCTTATTTTCTCTTCAGGTGTATCTGGAGAAAGGCCACCAACAAAAATTTTTTTAACAGGTTCTTTTGTTTTCATTGCTTTGGCCCTTTTAGGGTCAATCACTTTCCCATTCAATTTATGTTCTTTCTGATCCATGACCTAAAGAAATTGAAGTTTTTTTTCATTTTAAGTATATTTATCTCAAATTCAAAGAAAACTTATAAGTAATTTTTGTTAAATATAGTTAATGCCAAGCATATGCTGACTAGCTGCAGAGTAAAGTGCCATATCATATGGCCATGTGTCATAGTGTGGTATGTAAAATCCAAAACCCAAACCAGTTGCCAGAGGCAATTTCAACTCATGGCAAGCCCAGATTTCAGACTAGAACTGCACTCCATAGGTTTTTTCCAACAGTCAGGATCATTCTGATATAAAAGTGCCAATATTTTCTTCCAAGGTGCTGAGGGAATTTTAAGCAATAACCTTTCAGTCAGCAGCAAGCACTTAACTGCTACTACTCAGAGACTACATAATACAAAGTAATGTCTAAATTTAAAGCCAAAGATATGAGGAAGAAGGTTAAAAAATTAACTATAACTAAATAACACTAGGATAAACAAAATCAGGCAAACCAGTACATCTCACAGCAGCCATCTAGGCCTAGAATAGAACTGCCCTATAGGGTTTCCAAGGCTGTAAATCCTTACAGAAGTAGACTGCCCCATCTTTCCCCAAAAGAACAGCTGGAAAATTTGCGCTGCCAACCTTGAAGGTAAGGTAAGTAAGTTTATGTTTAACCACTGAGACACCAGGGCTCATTATTAGATAACCATGGGCTGTTGTAACAAATATGGTTGCTACTTCCTCTTAGCAAGGACTAAAATGATGATTTTGTCAAACTTCCTTATCTTACAAATTTCAAAAACTATGTTTTCGTGGACTCGGCACACCTATTTAAATGAAACCTTTTTAAGCTTCAATGGTTTCTTTAAAAGTTTTCTAAAGCCCAGCCACAGAATGTATTCAGGAAACAATTCTAGAAATTGACTCAGTTAAAAAACTAGAGCAAGAATACCCAACAACAACAGCAAAAATTGTCTTTTCGACTCTAAACTTAACTGTCATCAAGCTACATACATTTTAGTATTTTACAGAGTGAAACCTATAAGAGCTAAAACTTGATGGAACTCTTCTTTTTCCAGATCTTGCAAGTTTTCTGCCTTTATGAGTGCAATCTAGCCACTATTTTAAAAATTCACTTGAGTGAGAAAAATGTTATTTTCTTTCTCTGAAAGGTTTTCAACTTAGACAAGTCCCAGTTTTCCAAGGTTTTACATTACTTATTTAAATATTACTAATTGATCAGAATACATAAAACACTACCTTATCTACACTCTCCGATTCTTTAAAAAGCACAAAGCCAAAACCCCTTGATCGCCCTGTGATAGGATCTAACTTCAGAGTGCAGTCTACAACTTCACCAAATTTAGAGAAGTAGTCCTTCAGATCTTTCTTTGTAGTGTCCCAGCTAAGGCCTCCTATGAACATTTTCCTGTAAAGACAAAAAGCAGTATTAAAATGCTAAACAGAGAAGCTGCCTTAAATATTAACCAAGTCAATAATAAACCTTTTTAAGACTACACCAATTTATCAGGCACTATGTCATTTTTCTTATATAACTTCACTTCAAGGGAATTCTATCCAAAAGGTCTTGCTTGTGACTGTTTCTCAGCATAATTACAATAGTAAACAAGCAACATATTGTTTCGACATGCTGCAAAGACATACATGTCCAGAAAGTAAACAGTGGACATTAAGCTCTAACATTAAATTTTACGTTAAACAGAGATTGAAAAATACAATCTTAGTTTCAGATTTCTTGTACAAATCTTCATTAGACATAGCCAAAGGCTATGTATAATAAGCATTAGTCACAACAGTCAGCATTGTTTATGATGAAGCTCTTATTCCAATTTTAAAATTTTCTCATTAACTAAACTCGTAGAACACAAAATGGGAAATTCAAAATCTCACAAGCTGTGAAACAACTTTTTGGAGTGTACTAAGAGCCAGAATCTACTCAATGGCAGTGGGTTTTAAAAGACTTTAATGAAAACAAAATATATCAACAATTTAGGAAAAATTAATTGGTAAGTAACTAGTAGGCAATTCACTGGAACATAATTTCAATCAACATATCACTGCAGAACTTCTGTGAATATGTATGCAGTAGAACATTAACTCTCTATAAATACTAGAAATGATCAGTAGGCAAGTAGAAACCACTAAGAAAAAAGACATAAACTCCAAAACAAATCTTTAAAATTACTATTCAGCATAACGATTAGCAAAAATCTGTAGAACTCAGATTTGGCATCAACGTGATCTTTTTTTAAAAAACCTGCCTTCTGTTACCCCCCCCAAGAAAAAGGGGGGGGAACCACCAACCAAAAAACC
Organism: Elephantulus edwardii; assembly: GCF_000299155.1. NCBI lineage: Eukaryota > Metazoa > Chordata > Mammalia > Macroscelidea > Macroscelididae > Elephantulus > Elephantulus edwardii. The sequence continues at coordinate 9,645,917 of NW_006399792.1, read as the reverse complement.
ACCTCAAACAATAAACCCTAAACTAACACTGAATTCCCACCCCTTTACAAGGGATTTTCTTAAAAGGTAAACTCGGAATTTTTTATGTGAGAGGTAACATTAAAATTTCTGTTTATTCTATGTTTTCTTAACTTTGTTAACTGCGAAGTGGGTCATAACTGATGATGGAGTTTGATACTAATTTTCAGTTTCAGAAAGAAATGAAAGCAGACCTTTCATTCAGAAACAACTCCATCTTGTGGGCTCTAAGGATACTACCACAAAGACTCATTCTTGCAACAAGAGGCCTTTGAATTAGGGCTATTTTCTCTTCAAAGATACCTGATTACCAAGGTGCTACTTATCTTTCACCAAAAGCTTGTTTATACATCTACTAACAAAGTATACGGTGTTTTTTAAAGGTTAGCTCTTCCATTTAAACACTATTTAAGAATCCTTCAAATAAGACTTGTATGCTTAAAGAGAATTAGAATCCTTCTTATAGTGTACAATCAAATGAGCATTAACAGGCATCTACAGGTGCTCTATAGGCTATTCTAAACAATCATCTATAGCCAAATCCATGGAAAAATAGTTGGGGTATTTCTCAGTATACTTTTTCTTTCATACACATTCACCTTTTAATAGCCAATTCTTATTGTGGCATGTTTTAAGATACATTGAACTTCCTTCACAGATGAAAAGATCATTACAAATATTACCCTTTAAATAAAGGTGGAGGGCTCAACCGTATTATCTTTTTTTTAAAAAAGACAAAGAAAAAAAAAAAAGACAAATAAAAATTACTATAAAGCAACGGGTTCTTGTTCAGATATGCAGGGCAAGCTCTAAACCAGAAACTTAGTTCAATTAAGCTAAACATTTTTTGTTAGTACATCTATGATTACTACAGAAATTTTCCTTCATTAATTGAGCAGAGTTTAAAACTCAGTGTAAACTAATTGTATCAACAAAAGCCTTATTTTGAAGAGCTCTAAGTTGTAAAGATATTGTGGCTCATCTGCTTCTGAGACAGAATAGTTTGATTTTTATTTCACCAAGATCATGTTTATATCAGGAAAATGACCTTAATTTAAAATTACAACTGAATTTTAAATAATAAACCAAGAATGAGGCATACTTAATTATTTGCAGGCCTCAAGTATTTTTTCCAAGCATCACTCACTGATGCCTAGTTAATTCGGTCTCACAGCTGTAAATCATAATGGAAGGAGAAGCCTGCTCTGTTTTGTTTTTTTTTTCCTGACAATTTCTGGTGGATTAGAATGGCCGGGAAACACCTAGCCTTTGATTGAGCAGTGTTAACTCAGTACTCAAAGTACCGTTGACGTTCCCCTTTCACAGCACAGAAAGTCGGCTTTCTTAACTAGTTAAGCACACTAATTAATCAGGGGCTCCATAAAATGCTCTTTTAAAAAAATGCCTCCAATATAGTCTATATTATACTATATTATTATCTACATATACCTACTTTTGGGTTAAAGAGCTTAAGATATATATATGTATATAAACGGGTCAACAACATACATATATACAAACTCCATACAATGGTTATTATTTCTCCAGAGATTAGTAAAATATATCACAAGATATTTGCTATTCAGCATCTTTAGAGATTGATCCGGGAATTCTTCAGAGATAGAAGTGCTACCTTAAAGTACTGCCTTAAAGCCTGCTTTGCAGTCCCATCAACCACTGGCAGTAAAACTTTCGCCCTCTTAACCAAACACAGTAATAATTGCTAGCTACTCATCAATGCTGTTATGCTACTACAGAACATCCTCAGGAGCTTCTAAAATTGGTGCCATTGGTGGTGGTAGCCAAAACAAGTGCAACTCATGGTGACGGTATGAACAGGTCTGCAACTTCTTCTATCCTGTGCTATCCTCACAATCATTGACATACTTGAACTCTTTACAGTCAGTGTGTCAATCCATCTGGCTGAAGGTCCTCCTCTCTTCTGCCACCCCTCCACCTTTCTAAGTATGATCTCATCCCTCTCCAAGTGATAAGTCTCTCATGGCAATACCCCCCAAAGTATGTGAGATGATGAAGACTTATCATCTTTGCCTCCAAGGTGCACTCTGACTGCATCTTCTCCAAAACATATTCATTCTTTTGGCAATCGATGGGATATTTAGTACTCTTCATTACCACAGTTCAGAGGTATCAATTCTTCTGTCATCCTTATTCTTTGCCCTGCTCTCAGATGTAGAGCAAATGACTGAAAAGACTACAATCTCAATCAGGTACACCTCAAACTGACAGCATTAATCCTTTGGTAGTTTGGAGAGATCTTTGGCTGCAGAATTTCTCAGTGCAGTATGTCTCCTGATCTCCTGACTGCTGGTACCAAATATACTGATTGTTCAACAAGTCCTTGAAAACCAAAAAATATGATCCCAAGTCTATCCCACGTGAACTTAAAAATAATCTGAAGAATAGGTTTGAAACGCTCAACACTATGATCAAAGATGAGAGTTGTGAGGATCCGTCTAAAATTAGAGGCTATATATATTAACGCAATTCATTTTTGCCAAATTATTCATCACCAGCTTTTCTAAAATACCCTCCCAGTTTATTTTGCATGGTACTAAGCTTTTATTTTGCTTTTGTTACCATTTTATCATGCTTTAGGTGAAAGACTACATAGCTAATTAGTTTTCTAAAATGTAAATTTTTCCATGACAATGGTTATAATACTTGCACCGTATCAACATTTTGCCCATTTCTTCACCAAATTCCAGTTTAAATCATCCAGTTTCCCTGTCTTTTTCTTTCTTCTCATCTTGCTTCTAGGCAAATGTTACTCTTTTTTTTCAAACTTCAGTAAGTCTCTAAGCAAGAACATTAAATTGGCTTTTGTTTTAGAATAAATTAACATTTTTGGCAGCCCAAAGCCATTTGGCTTTTTTCCCCTTTTCTTGTGGTAAGGAAAATTTAACTAATTCAACAGTGGACAAACTATCAAATCCATTCCATCTTTATAAAACAATGTATTTAATCCACTCCATCTATATCTAGCAGGAATACCAAAAAGTACTTGTACAAAGTCTGTGATTACCTGAATTCTGGGCAAATGGGAATTTCTTTTAATCTCTCTAGAACATCAGCATTCTAACAAGCTAACCTTCAAATGATAAGATGTCATAAAACAGCATCAACTGAATATAAAGACTGAAATTAATAAGTAGAGCTATTTATTAATGTTTATTTATAGTTGTTGCTACTTTTACACAGAAGTGTAATTTCCAACAAACACAAAACTTTAAAAGTCCCTAATACTGTGCATTTGACTCCTAATCATCAACCAACAATCCTCCAACATGTAGGGCTTATGAACACCTACTGTAAAACTCTATTTTCAGACATAGATATTACAAAACTATGCCACTGAATAGCAAGTATAAAGTTATTGATCCAGCACAGATGAGGTGCAATATTATTATTCAGGCATCTCAAATGCTTCGCAGGATGTTAGTTTCATCATCTTTAAGAAAAATAAGTTTAACAAATAAACCAAACTATCTCCATCTGAGAAGCAAGAGCCTACCCTCGGGTATCTATACCGAAGATTACAGGGTATAGAACAGAGGCTGACACATCTTAAGTGCCCATGAAAATATGTCATAAATCAGAAAGGGCAATTCCCAAAACAAAACAAAACTCAATGCCATTGAGTTTATCACAACACATAGTGAGTAACACTGTCCCACAGGGTTACTGAGTCTCCCAGGAAACTGGTCTTTTTGTTTAGCAGTGTGATGTTTTAATTACAGCACAGGTAAAGCAAAATTTAATCATAACCACTTTTTTGTTTGTTTCTTAAATAAAATAATGGACTGCATGGATGAACTGTAGACATACAACATTAAGAGGGAAAGGCCAGCATGAGATGGATAGAAATGAATCCTAACATTTTTTCAATGCCAAAGACTTAAAAACAAAGAATTTTAAAATATTCCATTATATAGACAGGAAATTGGGCTGCTCAGGACATTCCAATAAAACAAGAGCACCAAAATCATCCTGAAGACTCACCTGTAACTCATGTGTACTTGACATAAATTCAAGTAATTATAGTAAACAATAATTTGAAAACAAACACAATACATATGGTCCAGTGATGGTTGGTGGTAAATCATCTGATTTAAAAGTTGTGTTTTTTACCCAAAAAATATATTCTATGAACTATCTGAAGTCAGATGTTTCAAAATCGACAACAAATGTATTTAAAGCTCCTTTCCCTAACAAGCCTATACTGTGGAAACAGAAGATTTTAAGCACCTTATTCAAGGTACAATGATAAACTATTGCACTTTCTCCCAATTCTGGAACAGAAAAAAACAAACAAAAGTTTTAAATATTCTCTAACTCTGAAACACTTCCTACAACTCTTTATCTTTACAGTCTTTACAAGCTCTGGCAGGCTAAAACTGCAATTGAATGATAAACAAATAAATACATTTCCAGTATATAACCCATCACTGCCACTTTTTTAAAATGTCACACAATAGATTTGTATAATTTTTTGTCTTTTACGGTTATAGTTATTCTTTTGAAAAACAAATGTTAACGATGCTATATCACCAATATAAGAAATTAGTATTTTCCCCATAAAAATTTAACATCTTTTTTAAAAACAATTTAAATCACTAGTTACCTACAAGAAATGAGGGTCACTTGCTTTGTACTTCACATGGTTGCTATTAACTATGAGAGCCCAAGTGGATTCCAATTCATGGAGGCTATGTGTGCAGAGAACTAGGCCATAAGGCTTTCAAGCAAATTGCCAGGCTGTCAATTGCAATTAGTTTGCAACCATGTAAATTCACAAGGCTGTTGCTGTCAGTTACTGTGGAGCAAGTGGATAGCCAGACACTCCTGAGTGCAGGGTAGAACTGTCCCATAGGGTATTCAGAAGTTAAGTCACCGTGCATGTCTTCTGAGATCCCTGAGAAGGTTCACACTAGTAGATGAACATTTAATCATGCACAACACACGAGAATAGCAATTTTAAAATTTGTGTTAATTTAAAAATTAGTCATAAAATTAAAACACTGACAATTTTTAGCATAACAAAAGTATTTAATCTGGTATATAAATAAAAATTTCAAAAAGTACTTTAGAAATAAAATCTACAGTGTAGTATGGCATCCACTTCCTAAACAACATGCCTCTGGAAACTATGAATTTTGAAAAATGTAGATGGTTGTAGAGGGGCTTTAGGCCTTTTGTTCATAGGGTCATTATGAGTCATGCTCAACTCAAAGGCAATCAACAACCAGTGCTTTTTGGATGTTAATTTAAAGTACTATGAAAAGAAACTCCTTTTTATTCAAAGCAAAGATATAGTGGATAAAATATTTCCAAACAAATTAATTCCTATAGTATATTAAATTTCATTACCTAACATTTTAAAATGAGCCTAAAGTTGAAAACATCAAACACAACAGTTGTCAAAATGCTTAGCCCAGGATTTCCCTTATAACATTTCATACAAGCAGCAAAAGCAACTTTCATTTTTACTTTTAAAATCAATTCTCAATTAAGTAAACTCCACTGATGTGTAAGTTAAGAAACAGAGTTTACTAGAGGTAAAGGATATGGTTAACTGAAATTACCATATAGATATCAACCTTAGAATTAGAACATTTTTATTTTCTGCAATGAACTTTTAGCTCTCATAATCTTTAAAAATCACACCACTTTCAAATACTACAAGGGAAACAATTTCTTCCATGCCATTATCTGTTGGTTGCTTAAATAAAACTTCTGATATCAACTTTTTCAGAAGAAAAAGATGGAATATTTGAGCTTTTAATTGATTTAACTTGACATCTAAGATTTCAGTGTATGCCTCAGTATTTCAAATAATCACCTTTATTACTGACCAAGTACTGCCACTAATAGACTCTCAACCAGCTCCTGATATTATTAAATGTCTCTCCTTCCATGTTCAACACAATACTCCAGAGACTGAAAAATGCTTACCTATACGCCACAGGATTATCAACTAACACTAGTTAAATACATTCAAGGCAGGGTATACATGTTGTGAACCTTCCAAAATAAGCATTATGTCCAACACAGATCAGTAAACTAAGGAATATGTTCTACACTGTTGTTCAAAGTGAGGCAAAGAAACAGATCTCAAAGCTTCCAGATTCAGTTCAGTGGCCTGGCTATGAACATGTTGAAGCAGAACTAAAGTCAAGCCAAACTAGGAAGCAGCACAACTTATTTTATCTCATTTGTGAATATGCAGACTTGAGCTACAAAGTCCAGATGAACTGGAAGTTATTCTGTTCCTTTAAAAATTTTTCCAACTATTGCTTGTTGCCATGAATTGCAGGCTAAAACTAAACCTCATACTGGTCATCATGGTAGACTCAAAATACTGAGGTGTGGCCTAAAAATGGAAGAACATCGAAGCAAATTTTAAAAACAAGCAGGCAAAAGAGACCACATGATGTGAAAGAAAAGACCTAGATTTAAGGCAATGTTTAAGGAATATATACTAAAAATGACACTTACATAAAAAACCCAACACAAAACTACACACAATCAAACCTTCAGTAACATTCTCCAATTCCAAATCTAAAAGGTCAGTTGATTCTTTTATTTTAATCTTTCAAGAAAGCTAGAAATTTGACATTCAAATTCCTTTCATGTTCGGGTTAGGGACAGTAATTTCTGTTAGTTTTACACTAGCAACTTGTCAAAAGTTCAAAAGAATGTAAAAGTGACTCTTCCTTATGGTTTCAAACTGCATTGTTCACAGTAAATCCAACTTCACTGAATCAAAAGGTCATAAAATTTGGCAGAAGAGTACCCTAAAAGTAATTACATTTAGAACTCAATGTTTGGATTGCTTCATAAACTGTTATACAGAGTAACAGTATTTTACTCTATATGGAGTTGTACTCCATCTAATCAGATGGGACCATTTTCTTTTCTGCTCAATACAGTTACATCAATATAAAACCATCTAAAACCCTAATAAAACATTGTAGTTCTCCACTGATTTTAAAATCTCTTGTATCATTTTGCCAGTCACATAATTCTAAAATACCTAATGCCTAAGAACAGCGACACTGTATACACTTAGCACCCATCTTTGCATTATAAAGCAACAGGCAACTGCTTATGGGGATGTTACAGTTTTAAAAACAAAGATATATAACAATACATTACCTACTACTAAAGAATAATAAAGCTTGCCTTCTTAAAAAATAGTTCTGGGTTGGCAGTTTTTTGGTCTTGTCTTTTTTTTTTTTTAATTGTCAGAAAAGGAGGAGGGCCATAAATACAAGAAATGGATTCTTGAAAGATTTTAGGTTAGAATTTTAAGTGTTTTTCCATTTTTGGTTATGTAGCATTGAGTCAGAACCAGCTCCTAGTGGATCCTCTAGCAGGTTTTTTGAGGCAGTAAATCATCCAGAAAAGACTACCTATCACTCTCCAGAGCAGGTAGTGGATATGAACTTCAAGTCTTTGGGTCGGCAGCAATAAAATGCATATAATATGTGTTAACAAAATTAAGATTTAAATTATTTTACTTAACAATTAGCTATGTCCTCATTATTAAAGACTGTATTATTAAACTGTATTGCCCAATACTCTTCGAAGTGGGAGGCAGCAAGTTAATAAGGTGATACATAGGAACACAGACTTTAAGATCACAGGGAGACAAGATATGACTAGTCAGCAACTAGTAAAAGACCTTGCAAAAGAAGATGACATTACTTGAGGGTAAAACGTTAACTCCAAATGAATCTCACTCAATAAAAACTACTTTCTGTGGATGACAACTGATCACAATCTATTATGTTAACTATTATTTAATTTTTCATTTTCTTTTCTAAAAAAGCCAAACCCACTGCCCTCCAGTCGATTCCAACTCATAGCCACCTTCCATTAGGTTTCTAACACTGAAAATCTATTAACGGAGGTGAACCACCCATCCTTCTCCCATGGAGTACCTGGTGGATTTGAACGAACCACCTTTCAGTTAGCAGTGTAATAAGCAATTCACTATGCCATAAGGTTTCCTTTAGACTTCAAATAAAAGTAAAATTACAGTTATCTGCAGAGCAAGTAGTATAAAAAAACAATGACCTTCAAACCTAAGTTTATGGCAAATTCAAATTACAGGAATTAAGATTTTAATATTAAACATCCAATGGAAAACAAGTCTTTCAACTATACTAATAGCTCTCATTTAGTTCACCACTCCTAACCAGTGAAATTTAATTACCACAGTGCCCATTAGTTAGCAGAGGAAATTAATCAACTTTTTTATTCTGTCAAACTGACCTGTCCCATCCCCTCCCACCAATCCATTTTGTTTTTCCCTTTTTTTCACTCTTCCTGCTCTTTTATTTCCAAGAAAAAAAGTGGGCAGGTTTCAGTAAATAAGAATATAGTAGTTAAGTAAACTGTGTGTGAAAATAAAATTTATTCTGACTTGGCACTTTAAAATAGAATAAAATTTAAGAATAAATCAACTATCTGCAAATTACTTATTCACCTGTGGCCCTCCAAACTCCAGAGCTGGTGGATACAAACCCCTGGAAAACTCAAATATGCTCCTAAAGGTGGAAAGATTGACATTTAGGGGAGGGAAAGGGTGGGACAAAAAGAACAACACTCAACCTACTAGCCTTGTCCAAAGAGAAGTCATGCAATTGTGAATATATGTCAACGAATTACAACTAACATTCCAGCCATATCACAACAAAAATAAAAAAATCTAAAGGGCTGTAGTGGAAAGCCACACCAGCCTTCCTCTGAATGGCTTGTATGTAATTCTCTACTACGTTGGGTTTTGCTTTCACAAATATGGTTGGCAATAAAAACAATTTTTCACAATACAGCACCATTTTAAAACTGTTTTAGTTCCAATATGTACAGAATATTTGGGCATAACATGCAAGACACTTTAAACATGTCACATCAAACTTTTAACATTAAAATTAATAATCCAACATTTTCCATTTTAACAAAAAAGTCAATATTAAAATTATACTCTTACCCAAATAGAAAATATCATTACTAATTCTGTTTAGCTTAAATTGGCCAAACCCAAAATACATGCATTACCACAGACTGAAAATCATATAATGGCATCAATCTTGCCCAATGATTACACACTTTGCCTAAAACATTTTATATCCCAGGTACAAAATATCCTACTGTACTACCATCTACAATTTCCTGGGGATCAATGGGCAACTAATACAAAGCCTTTGCATGTTATGGCTATTGAAACCTTTAAAATACAGAAATAAAATTTAAAAGTTTTACCATTCTTCCCGCTGTGCCGTCGCTGCTTCAGTGTGTCGTGGGGAGGAGTTTGAATGGCTAGGGAATTAACAACCGGTACAGCAACCAATCAAAATTCTAGTTTTAGTTTTTGACATTGCTAGGGTTAAAAACTTTTAATTCATTTACACTTCAGTTCAACAGTAGATAACTACAAAAGGAATTGCTTTGTGATTTGAAAACTCATTGAAAGTCTGCTCAATAGTATACAACAGTATACAGATACTTTGGTGCATGAGACCAAAGAACAAAATTCAGAAAACAAAACCGTTAAAGGTTTAAGTTTCTAGACGTATAAAACATTGGTTTATAAAAACAAATAACTCAAGATCAGTTCTGTTTAACTACAGAAAGCTAGTTTTCCCTCCCACCTCCACTCCCCCCAAAAACCAACAATATAGTCTGACAAGACCTGTTTGGGATTAACTATTTCCAAAATGCTTCTCCCTCCCTCCTCCAAATCTTCTGTTCTTCCCCAAGGAAGGTATTTTCTAATGCAGGATCAAAGCAGCGTTTTAAATGCTTTTACCTCCACCAAAATATTTCTGGTTATAATGGGGATTGGGGTTAGTGCTCTCATCACAAAAAGGAATAGAAGCTTTAACCTACGATTAGCAATCAGTAACGGGAATAGAAAGAAAACTCAACCAAGAACCCCGATTTAGTCCCTCCAGCTAACTCCTGGATTATACTCCCGCTCCCAAATGCCGCATTTGAACGTCTTCAATGCAGCTTTTCAAAGTACTACAAATGTTACTCCAACTGCAGAAAGCAAATTAGTACTTTAAAACAAAATAACCATGTACACCTTAGCACGATACAGTGCTTGACGTTCATTTCTTCATCTTATCAAAGAGAGCGGGCGGGCCTCCCTTTTTTTTTTTTTACATCGGATTAGAGAGCGGGAAGGAGAAATCAAGAGAGACCAAAATGGATCCTGGTCACTGAGGGGTTAAAAGGGGGGAGAGGGGGCGAGTTTTGTGCTTTTAATAAAAACTCAAAACACCCCAAGCAACAATGATTGGGAAAAAGTCGTGCGCTGCGCGTAAGCAGGTGGGGACGCCTGACAGGCGAGGGCGCGAACAGGGGCCGCGGTGCGGCGGGGTCGGCGCCCGGCGAGTACAGGCCCCGCCGACCTGAACTTGGGGCCGACAGCGGAGCCAAGGCCGCCCGGCGCCCAACAGGCGGGCCCGCCCGCGGGAGAGTGCAGACAGGAGGGCACCGTCGGGGCCAAAACCCCCGAATCCCACCCGGGCCGGAGGGGACCTGGACTAAAGGGCTGCACCGCCTCGGGAGGGACGGACGAGCGCGCTCAACATCCCGAGCAAGACGGCAGACAGGCGTCCGGGCGGCTGGACTTTCCAAAACAGGGAGAACACAACGCGAAAACCGGGGGCGGGGGTGTCCCCCTCGACAGGCGGGAAAGAAAAAAAAATCCTGGCGGCTAAAGCAGTGGGAGGAGACCCACGACGCGGGAGGGAAGGAGGGCGGGCCGGCAGCAGCATGGTGACGGCTAAAGGTGGAAACGTGTGTGCTGGGGGAGGGGAAGCGGCAGCCACGGGGAGAGGGGCCCGGAGGCCCGGGGAGCCCTACACCGCGGAGGGGTTAGTGCACGGAGCCGGGATCAGGGCCTGGGGCGCGGGCGGGGGGGAGCGGGAACAAGGCCTAATGGCGGAGGACGGACCAGGCGGGGAATTTAGTTGGGCCTGACTATCCCGGGCCGCCCTTTACTCACCCTTCATCCTCCTCATTCTTACTGGCGTCGATCTTCGCTCCCTCCGACTCCGCGCTGCCTCCTTCGGTGCCTCCGGCTGCGGTGCCGCCCCCGGTCCCGCTTCCCGCCGCCGCCG
>NW_006399792.1:9630579-9634587 GCF_000299155.1 Elephantulus edwardii | reverse complement strand
TCCTCCGACATAGTGCTCTCCTGCCTCCGCCGCTGTCGAGACTACACCGGCCGCTGCCGCGAACCGAAACTAGCAGCAAAGTAATCCCCCGCCGCTGCCGCGCGCTCGCTCTCCCTCGCGAAGAACACAAGACCGAGAAGGCGCGCGCGGGGCTGCAGGGGCTGCTGCGCCTCTCACCGGCCTGCCGCCTCGCCTCCCACTCTCACGAGGCAACCACTCTCACTCTCTCTAGCTTCACGGAAAAAGAATTCGAAGCAGCGGCGGCCGCTCTCGCCTCCTCCTCGCTTTAATGGCGCCGCCGCGGACCACCTAAAATGGCCGACGGAAGAATTGCTCGTCCCGGTCACGTGACGCGAGAGCGCGCCCTTTGCGCCTCCCCCGCCTCCTCTACCGCTGGCTGGATAGTTTTCCCCTCCTTCCCTCTCGGGCTCGGCCTCTGGTCTTTATATCTCGGCCTCACGCGCTGCGCCGCGCAGTGTGGGGGCCTTTAAAAGGATCCGGAAGTGTCGTAACCTGAGACAGCCGCGGGAGGACTACTGAGAACAAGGAGCGCTTTTAGGAACCGGCGGCGAGGGGCTTCCCCATTCTTTGTCCCCGCCCTTCCGAGGCCGCCTGGTACCTGCGCGCCGTTCCTTCTCTCACGCGGCCGCTAGCGGGAGCGACTGCGTGCTGCTCGGGATTCCGTTGAGCTGGCCCTTCTCGAAGGTCTCCTTAGGATGTACAGTGTTCGGGGACCTAGATGGAGGCGCACATCCGGCGAGTCCTTCTCAGCTAACGGTGCCGAGCCCTGAGGTTCCGGCCCCAGCCCGGGCCGCTCTCCCGGCGCCGGGCCGGCCATTCCCGCCTCGCCCTGCGCGCAGCGACGTTTCCACGGACGCCGCGTCGCCGGTGCCTGCGGGTCACCGAGGAGCTCGCCGCCGCGGCGACGCTGTCCTGAGCAGCCTGGCGAGCCCAGGGCGCTGGCGACCGGCGTGTCTTCCTCCTTTTAAACTTAGCTTTTTACTTAAGATTACTTTTTTTTTTTTTTTTTGCCTGATTTATTTTATCTTGAAATTTTCCGGCAGAAACAAGCAGGTAACTTGACTATTTTAAGGAACGGAGATTGTCTTACGTAGCAATCGAAAAATCTGTCCTTTTAAACGGTTACGAGTTAGGGAATGTGTTAGATCGACCAAAGGCTTGCAAGTTTCCTTTAGTTTCATTCTTTTGAGGGTCGTTTTTGTTGTTGGTTGGTTGGTGGGGTGGTGTTGGTTTTTTTGCATTGCCGATACCTTAACGATTATGTAAGTGTCGTCAGTCATGATTATGAGGTTTCTGAATTTGCCACGTTTTGGAGTTAATTTTTTTAGAAACCACCGCTGAACTTTTTTTTCCCCCCGAGACCGCGGTGAAGGTATTCTTTAGTAGAGCTGTTAGAATTCCAAGGTGCCTTGGATAGAAGCTTTATGTCCACTTGGAATTGACTACGTTCTGCAGTTCGCCTAATAAAGTCGCCAATGAGGGCCTGCCTGCCTGTCATGTATGGAGAACTAGGAAAACTATTGGGCATCCACTCTCAAAAGGAAAGCTTGCCTCAGGAAACCTGTGAACTTGGAAAAAAGATCAAAGCTTTGTGTTGAAGACTTTGGTTCTTAAGTTCGCTGTGGGTTGTCAACGACTCTGTGGCACTTAACACCAACAACACAAAACATACTAAAAAATTCTGAAACCGGGATTTTTTTTTTCCAGATCGTTTAGCTATTCCATTGGATAGTAATTTTGTATTTGGCAGTTACCAGTAACCGAAGACTGAAAAAAGCGCGTTTTGACTGATGGCTGGATTGGAGGATAATTTAAATTCGTATGAAGCAAATGAAATGGGGAAAAGTTTGTGTTAGTTCAAATGACAAAGACTTCTCGGATCTCAGCCAAGGAGGGAGAGATACTGTATTCAAACTATTTATTACAAGTTTAAGGCAATTAAGAAGAGGATCCTACTGAAAAGAGGAAAGGAAGACACCCTAGTATTTTTTATTTTAAGTTATCTCTAGATATGATCACCTATTAGTAATTATTATTCTCCCCAAAAGTGCATTTTAATTCACTAGTGTCCCTTTGGTTCCTGAAGTTCTAGATATTTGTGTCAAAAATTCTAGATATTCCAGAATCATTTTAAAGCTACCACCTTTATGTTATGTGAGTGTATGAAAATGACATTAAACATAGCTGGTAAGGTCAGTCCAAAATCACAGTAGCCCTCTTACCAAGTTTCTGAGGCTGTAAATTGTAAGGCTTTTTTTTCCTCTTTTCCTTCTGAAGAATAGCTGGTGAATTTGAATCACAAAGAGACACATAGTCTCTGGGATAATGGCATAACTTGCTCAAAGCCACCAGAGCTCCTTTTTTGCCAATCCCAAGGCATGTGTTTGAAATCTAGCTGCTTCTCAGGAGAAAGATGAGCAGTATCATCCCATGCAATTTATTGCCAGTAAAAATCCACCGGTGGGTCAGCCTATGAGTCTGTTCAGACTCAGCAGTACATAATAACAGCAAAACCTTTTACTCGTATATCCAGTCTTAATGTACTAAATCTGCAGAGTGTGAGTGGTTACATTGTGTTTCCATGTACAACATGCACTCAGGATTTTCATTTTTAAAAAAATGCAAAACCTTACATTGGAGTAGATTCTAACATGTGGCCCCGTGTGTATTACTCTGCTCAGAAGTAGCCTAAAGAATTAAGATAAATTCAAACCATTTCAGGTAGTAGCTGGAAATGAATTATTTCATTTTTAAGATGTCCAGGGGCCTTAGTAATTAGAGATTGCATTTATTAAAAGACAATTCACTAGATATTTCCAACTAATTAGGATCAGAGACTTTTAGACAAACCCAGAAGTCCTTTCATGGACTTAGCTACTCTCCCCACCACCCCACTTTCTCTGCCATAAAGACAATCTCCCTAACACTGTTGGTTTTGCTTGAAATTCCTTAAAGAGAATTAAGAATATTTCATTCCACATTATTAAGTAAGAAGGTTACTCTTTTAAGTATAGATGCCATAGTGGAGCAGTACACAAGATAGGCCCAAACCATTCAGAAGGAAGCCCTGTTCATCAATTTCCAGGTAATCAAAAACCTTTCTTGTTGGAGGGTCCCAGTGTGTCAGCAAATGCGCTGAAATCCAAGAGTCTGTCTTCGTTGAATTCAGTCTTTGTGAAACAGTCTGCAAGGTTGGAATTATAATTTGAGACTTAAATTGGAATCCGTTTTATTCAACACAAGATGCATACATCGAAATCTAAGGGTTAAAGGTTTAATCTATTAGATGAATTAAATTTAAGACAATAAAATGGATGTGGTACTCGATACTCAAATTTATAAAAATGGACTGTTCCTTCTAGGGCCGGTCTTGAAAGCACCTGATCCCAAACAAATAGGAGGAGGACCCATTTTCCTTTCTAATCTCTTTTCTTGGTATTTTAACAAAAATTTACAAAAAACTTGGATTTCCATTCATTCACTGTTGCACAATACTTCACTCCCAAATTTGCTTTTGTCTTTAAAAATATGCTTTCATTGTTGCACAATTTACTTCCTTCCCCCACCCCCTAGTCCACTTTGCTATGCACTTCATATTCTGGGCTATTATGCAAATAATACCTAATCATATTTCTTTTGGACATTTCTTTCCCTCCTCTGTTTCAGTACAGTGTTCATTATTTATCCTCTCTTTTCTTAGTTTCTCTCCAAACCCCGTGTCAGTCCTGTTTTATAACAGTGGCATTATGGAGCATTTGTCCTTTTGTGACTGAGATATTTCACTCAAAGAACCCATTTTCTATACCAGGTGCACATACCTGAGCCTCTTGTACTGTTAACAGTCTACCCATCTACTAGCAGAAAACCTTCAGTAGAATTAAAGCATTTTGCTAATAGTTAACTTGCAGTTTTATCTAAGACTACTATTTGCCCATCTGGGGGCCATACCCCATCATTTGTCCATGTCATGAATTTATCAATTTTTTT
>NW_006399792.1:9623469-9629969 GCF_000299155.1 Elephantulus edwardii | reverse complement strand
TGTCCACACCACAGCAGTGGGCAACGAGCTTAAAGCCCCTGATGGCTCTGGGCGCTGACTCTCACCAGTGGCTATGGATGAAGTCACAGGCGATTTTCAGCCAGCACCAGGAATTTATCAATTTAGAGAAAACAAAACCCCTGTCACTGAATAAGGAGGCCTGGGGTGGTGCAGCTGTTAAGCATTCAGCTACCTCTGTTAAGCTCACAGCCTTGGCAGCAAAGAAAATCTAGCTCAAAAAGATTTCCAATTAGAGAAATGTGATTACCTTGAGCTACTTCTCCATACCCAACCTATCTGGCATCTCCAGAGGTATCTAAAGCTTAAGATGCCCTAAACAGAATTTTACTTTGTCTCAGTATCGACTCGATATTATATATCCTACAGGTCAAAACCATCTCATGACTGACCCTCCAACAGTTTTAATCACATATGAGGAGATTGCCTATCTCCGCTACCCTTAGCACAGCTGGTGGATCCGACCCACCTGCATCGGAACTGTCTGCACAACTCTTACCCCCTAGGCCACCTCCTGCCCCAAACCCGGAAACTCTGAAATCCTTCCCCTCCTGCACCCACTGCATCCAACTCCTATTTAAGAATACATCAACATCTAGTTGTTCTGGTGTTATCATCTGTAGCATACTGAGCTGCTAACCAGAATACAATTCATCTAATTGCTTCTTGGGACACAAATACTGAAATTGTTCCTAGTTAGTTTTATTCACATTTATGACATAGGTACTGTTTTAGTACTAAGAATATAAAAGTGACCAGAATGGACAAGATTTCTAACTTCATAGACGTGATACTCTAGTAGGAAAGTCGGATGACAAGCAAAATAAGTAGATATTTAAGGAGCTCTGGTGGCCTACTGATAAGGAGTTGCACAGGCAACCCAAAGGTGCACAGTTCACATCCACCAAGTACTCTGCAGTCTCCCATGTGAGTAACCGCCTCTGAAAATCTACTGAAGGGTCAACTATGGGTCAGTTCTGACTCAATGGTACACAACAATAACAAATATTAAGTTAGCTAATTATGGGAATAAAAATGATGAGGCACTAGAAATAGAATGTGCACAATCTTTGCCAGAGAAGACCAAGGATGTAGCAATTTGAACAGAGTCTTGAACAAAAGTGAAACACTAACATCGAATTGGAACTTAAAACAACCCTTCTGCATATGTTCAGAGGCTATGCTTATCTTCCTTCTGAGAATCCATGAGTGAATTTGAACTATCTACCTTTGAGTTGGCAGGACAACTCCTTTCCCTCTTGGCCACCAGAGCTCCCTGTTCAAAGTAAAAGTAGTTAAGTCAGTTCCAACTCTTACCAGCCCAATGTGTTTCAGAGTAGACCTGCCCTCCATAGAGTTTTCAGTGCCTGATATTTCAGGAAGTAGATTCCCATGGCTTTTCTTGAAGCAACTCTGGGTGGGTTTGGACCACTAACCTTGCTGTTAGTGAGAACCACATTACCTGTTTGTACCTAACATCTTGAATAGAAGGTCGCAATGATAATCCAAAGACTGCACAACTCCAGTAGTTCAAAGCCACTAGCAGCTCTGAGAGAGAAAGGTGGACACCCTCCCATAGCAATGAATAGGCTCAGAGACCCAATACAGAGTTGCTATGAGTTGAGACTAACAAGATGTCAATAAATTAAAGATTTACACACAGAATCATATAGCTACCAGAGATAAGAAAGAGAGGAATTGTTATGTGCCTTTGAGTTGGCTATATTATACTGATCCTATAAAAAACAGCAAAAGCTTGCCTTATCCTGCACCATCCATAAAATGTCTTACATGTTCCAGCCTAGTACTACAGTCACTGTAAATTCATCTTGAGGTTCTGTTTGCCTTCCTTTCACTGACTTTCACCTTTGCAAGCATAATGTCTTATCCCAAGGAGTAGTGTAGCTAAGTGCTATGTTGTTATTGTTATGTACCATCAAATCAGAACAAATTCTTAACTGACATTCCAGCGGGTTTTCAGAGGCAGTAAATTGCTCAAGAGGAGATTGCCCATTTGTCTCCATGTAACAGCTGATGGATTTAAACCCCATGTCTTTAAAGTTGACTGCACAGCTCCTTACCACTAGGCCACCAGAGCAAATGTAAAATGTCTGTGGACCACGGAAGAGAGTAGGGAGCTCCAGTAGCCTAGTAGGGAGGGAGTTAAAGCTTATGACAATCCCCAGTAAAGTCAGCACTGAGTTGGTTCTAACTCGGCAATCACTTGGATTTGGGTTTGAATTGAGTGCATGCTTTTGGGACTCTGTCAGGAACTATATTTGCCAGCTTGTAGAGCTAGAGCCAAGCCTCTTCAGGCATAAGTTTACTGGCAAAGTAAGGTGATATCCTGCCAAAGCCCAGTTTCTCAATACTGCATGCTGCCTGTCCAACCTGACTCCCGTTCTTGGAAAACAAGGCTACAAAAGTGTCTGACCTACCACGTAACATGCAGATTTTTTAACCAAGTAACTCATAGGCCTTCAGGCTGTGCCTGAATCTTTGGGACTTGGAATTTGTCATAGTTGTATCCACCATTTCCTGGAATTAACTTTCTCTGTATGTTTATCATCACTGGTTTTGCTCCTATTGAGAAGCCAGACTGAGACACTCCTTTCCTGTACTCCAGCTTCCTCAACCAGGGCGACATTTTTCAACTCTGTGTTATATGACCTTACTTAATTCTACATCTGACCCAAGTCAGTCAATTGGATTTTCCCTTCTGGGAATTTATAAAGTTGCGACAGGGTAATTCACCAGAGGTACTGGCATCAGGCAGTGCAGTGCTCCCTGCCTCCGCTCGCACAACAGCCTCCTGGTCCAGGTGTAGGGTCCTCGTGAGCACAATCAGGTGCTCTGGATACCCATTCTCAAGGTCAGCCACAACTTGTCATCCGCACAATCAAATGCCTTTGCATAATCAATAAAACATAAATAAGCATTCTTCTGGTATTCCTTACTTTGAGCCAGCATCCATCTGACATCAGCTATGATGTCTATCCCTGGTGCCACAGCCTCTTCTGAATCACGCTTGAACTTCAGGCAATTCCCTATCTATGTACTGTGTCCAGCTGGTTTTTTAATGATCTTCAGCAGTATTTTGCTTACATGTGATACCAGTGAAGTTGTAGTTATATGCCGTCGAATCACCTGGGACTCTTAGCAACCCTATGGACAACAGCCCTAAAACCTGCTCTATCCTGAGCCAGTTTTACTGTCTTTGACATACCTACCCCTATTACCCCAGTCACTGTATCAGTACATCTCATTGAGGGTCTGCCTCTCTTGAGCTGTCCCTCCACCATCCCAAGCATGGTGTCCCTCTCCAAGGACTGGTCCCGCTTTGCTATAAGTCCAAAGAATGTCGGACAAAGCCTCAGAATCCTTGCCTCCATGGAGCAGCCTGATCTCACCCTCTCTAGGATGAACTTGTTTTCCAAGCAGTCCATGATACATGATATTGTTCAATAATTTCTGCTTTCAGTTGGATCACCCTTCTTTTAGGAATAGGAACAAAAATGGACCTCTTCTGATTTATTGGCCAGACAGCCATCCTCCAAATTTCCTGGCATAGACTGGTGAGTGCATCCAAGGCTGCATCTGTTAATTGAAACAAGTCAGCTGGTATCCCATTGATTCCTGGGGCCTGATTTTTTGCCAATGCCTTCAAGGCAACTTCCACTTCCTCTTTGATTACTAATGGATCCTGCTCATATGGTACTTCCTGAAATTTTTCCATGTCAGTCAGTCCTTTCTGGTAGTGACTGTATTCCATCCATCTTTTGATGCTTTCTGGGTCATTCAATATATTGCCCATGGCATCTTTAAACATTGTGACGTGAGTCTTAAATTTGTTTCTTTCAGTTTGAAAAGTGCAGGGTGAGTTCTTCCCTTTTTATTTTCCAATTCCAGCATGGTTTGGAATTGGGAAGGGAGTGCATCAGGGATGTATTCTATCTCCATACCTGTTCAGTCCCTATGCTGAGCAACTTATCTGAGAAGCTGGACTCTATGAAGAAGAATGTGGCATTGGGATTGGCAGGAGACTCATCAATAACCTGTGTTATTCAGATGACACAACCTCAATTGCAGAAAGTGAGGACTTGAGGCACTTTTTGCAGAGGATCAAGGTATGTAGCCTTGGATTGTGTCGCAATATCAAGAAAACAAATATTCTTAAGACTGGACCAATAAGCAGTGTTATGGTGGGTGGAGAGGAGATTAAAACTGCCAACAGCTTCATCTTGCTTGGATCCACAATTAACACCCTTGGTACCGAGACACATTTGCACTGGGAAAATCCGCAGATAGAGACCTTTCCAAATACTGAGTAGTAATGTCAGTACTAACAGAGCAATGGTGTCTCTCTGGAGACTAAGGTGCATCTGACACAGGCCATGGTCTTTGCAATCACTTGTTATGCATCAGAGAGTTGGACAATGACCAAGGAGGATAGAAGCAGAATTGATGCCTTTGAGCTGTGGTGCTGGAGAAGAGTATTGAGAGTACCATGGACTGCTAGGAAAACAAACAGATTCGTCCTGGAAAGGGTTAAACCGGGTGGCTCCTTGGAGGCAAGGATTCTGAGGCTCCATCTAACATACTTTGGACATGTTGTGAGGAGAGACCGGTCCTTGGAGAAGGACATCATTCTTGGGAGGGTGGAGGGACAGCGCAGGAGAGGAAGGCCCTCTATGAGGTGGATTGATTCAGTGACTGGGTTAATGGGGATGGGAGTGTCAGAGACAGTGTGATTGGCACAGGACAGAGCAGAATTAAGGGCTGTTGTACATGGGGTCACTATGAGTCGCAAGTGACTCGATGGCACATAACAACAGTGTCAGTTTGAGGACTAGGTGCATCTGATTCAGGCTATAGTCTTTCCGATTACTAGCTCTACATCTGAGAGCTGGAAAGTGAGTAAGGATGACAGTAAAAGAATTTCTGCCTTTGAGCTGTGGTGTTGGAGAAGGACACTGAACAGCCGAGAGAATGATTAGCTATGTCATGGAGAGGGTGCAGCCAGAGTGTTCTTTGGAGACAAGATGGATGAGGCTTCGCCTCACATACTCTGGACATATTGCTAGGAGGTGTTATTCCTTGGAGAGAGACATGATGTTGCGAAGGGTGGAGGGTCAGCAAAGGAGAGGAAGACCCTCAACCAGATGGATTGACACAGTGACTGCTACAGTGGGCTCTTGTGTGTCAGGAAGTGTGAGGATGGCAAAGGACAGGACTAGGATCAGATCTTTTGTTCGTAGGGTTGCTATGAGTCATACTCAACTGGATGGTACCAAACAACAGCAGTAGCAGCTGGCACCAGGCCCTCACCTGTCATTGAGTCAGAATTTACTCAGAGCTGACACTCCTGCAAATCTGTCAAGGCTGTAAATAAAAAGTGAGAAGACTTCTTTCTCTGACAGAGCCCCTGGTGGATTTGAACCATCAGAGAGGTGCGGTCTTTCCTTGAGCACTGCAGTTCCCTATGAACTACACAACCAGATCTTTCTGGAGCTAAGAGAAAATGTAGTTACAACTCAACTGAGCATGATTTTTGCACCATGTGAAGCAGGAAAAAATGAGAACATAGATTTGAGGGTGAAAAAGAAGAGAGAAGAAGCATATAATGTAGAAAGACTCAGGGACAAGAAGCTACATAATCCTGACAATATGAAGATAGCAACTGCCTTTTTTTTAGTTGTGTTTTGGATGAAATTTATAGAGAAAATTAGATTGTTGGTAACTTCAGCTTGTTTGGTTCCGCAATCAATACTCTTGGCACCAGCAGTCAAGAAATAAAAAAAAATTAATTGCATTGTTAAAGTCTAATATCAGGGGCTTTTCTAGAGTATTGAAGAGCAATGATGTCAACCTGGAGATTTAAGGTGTACCTGATTCAGGCAGGCCATGGTCTTCAACATTACTTGCTATGCATCAGAGGGCTGGAAAATAAGGATGATAGAAGGATCAAAGACTGAATTATAGTGCTGGAGAAGAGTACTGACATATCATGGACTGCCAGAAGAACAAACAGGTCTGTCCTGAAAAGGGTGAAGGCAAGGATTTTGAGATGCCATCTTAACATATTTTGGGCAAGTGGCTAGGAAGGACCAACCAGTCCTTGAAGAGGGACGTCATTCTTGGAAGGGTGGAGAGAACGTGCAGGAGAGGAAGACCCAGAATGAGATGAATTGACTCAGTGACTGGAGAAATGGGATTAGGTCTATTGGAGACAATGAGATTGGCTTAGCATAGGGCAGATTTAAACCAGAGCTAGTGTACGTAGGGTTGCTATGATTTGCAGGTGGCTCAGTGGCATATTAACAACAACATTGACTATTTTTTTTTTTCAGACATTAGTTAAAATCTCTTCAGTGTAGCAGCACTCTTCCCTCTTCCTCCCTGGGTTCCCTGTTTCCATTAGTCCTCCTTTCCTGCCATTTTCTAGTTTCTGAGCATTGTTTCCAAGCAAATGCTGGTCTTTT
>NW_006399792.1:9607801-9622929 GCF_000299155.1 Elephantulus edwardii | reverse complement strand
GCTTTGTTCACGATAGCAGAGCTGGAAACAACCCAAATGCCCATCGACAAACAAATGGATAGAGAAGCTGTGGTATATTCACACAATGGAATATTATGCAGCAATGAAAAACAAGAACTCATGCAATATTATACAAAATGGGTGACCATGGAGGACATTATGCTGAGTGAAATATCTCAGTCACTAAAGGACAAATATTGCACAGGGCCACTGTTATAAAATGAGACTAACATTGGGGTTGAGGAAATACAGAAAAGGAGGGAAGGAATGATGTATATTGCATTGAAACAGGTGAGGGAGAGAACTGTTTAAAAGGGATATATGATTGATTGGGTATTATTGTCATGATGAGTCCAGAATGAAGGCTACACAGTGGAGTGTACTTGGGAGGGATAGCATAACAATGAAAGACTTTTCAAGGACAGAGGGAATTGGGGGGGGGAAGGGAGTGGCCAGGGAGAAGTGCAACAATGAATGATTGGAAACCCTAAGTCTCTGTAAACTTTCATTAAAAATAATTTTGAAAAAGAGCTGAACAGAGAGATTCCATGTGAACCAGCTATACAACTGCTAGGAATACACTCCAAGGAAAACCGAACTGAGAAACGGAGATGTGTACACCAAAGTTCATAGCGGCATTATTCACAATAGCAAGAACATGGAAACAGGTGAAGCATCCATCAACAAATGATTGAAAAACTATGGTACATTCCCATAATGGAATGCTATGTAACACTCAGGAGCAATTATTTTGAAAAATACTGTATCACTTGGGAGAGGCTAGTGAGATTTATGCTAAGTGAACTAATTCAGGTGCATAAGAACAAACATAAGTCCATTATTGTACAAACATGAGGATAACCAGTGAGAGATGAATGGATATGCAAATGATTTTTAGCTGCTGTTCATGAAAAGTAATGAGTACTTAGAACTGTGTCACAAGGAAAACCTCTCTAAAAATGTGCATTTCTGTACAAGAGCTACGTAACATCATTCTTTGGGGGCCCTCTGCTGAAAAAGTAAGCCCATGTCTCAAATAATGCCTTTTTTATTTTTATCCTCTAGTATTATAGATGTCAGACAGTATCATACCTCTGTGAATGTAAAATATCATGTACCTGCTTTATGATATGTAATAGTGACTGCTATATCAGAGCTGGTTTTAAAAATTACGTTATTCTAGAATATTTACTTTCTAGAGGATGACTGAGAAGTTAAAAAAAATGGTGCCAGGAACCACAACAGTAACAGGACTTTGCTGTTTCCTGAAGTTTTTGTTTTGTACCTTTCCTTTTTTCTTTTTTTTTTTTTTAATGGTGTGTGTTCAGTGTCTCTTTTTTTTTTTTTTGTCCCAGTGACTGCAGAACCTGGAAAAGGTGTTGCTGCTATTCCTGCATAACACACTGCACTTGGTTTTTTTATATATAAACATACTGGAATTTTTGGAAACCTTATCTGCACCCAAGTTACACTGTGTTGTCTTGGCATTGTACAGAAATTAGCAGCCATATTGGTCTAGAAATGTTAAAATTATTTTTTCCATTTGTATAAAATATGTAAGGTTTTTATAAAATATTCAGTTTTTTGAAAAAGACCTAAAGGGCATCATTTTTTCCAAAAACTGAATTCATTAGGTGGGAAGAGACAGGGGGAAAGGATGAATGGAAATAAAGAACTCATGAAGAAATGGAACAATTGGTGTCATAGTGAGATTATATTCAGTGTCATGAAATTAAATATGTTAAATGGAAAATTCTTCACTCTAAATTTTCACCTAAATCAAAGTAAAAATTTCAAAAAAGGAAAAACTATCAAATTCTATGTTAAAGTCAGTATATGCTGTTTTTGTAACATTTTGCTAATTTATTAGTGTAATAACCAATTCTCTCAGGGGTGGAGGGGTGGATTCAACTGTGTTCCTCTGGTGGTCTAGTGGTAGGAAGTTGTACTGCATTCCCAAAGGCATGCTGATTGAATCCACCAGCTGCTCCACAGGAAAAGGATGGGCAATCTCCTGTGCAATTTACTGACTGAAAACCCACTGGAGGATCACCTATGGGTCGGTTCTGACTTGAAGGCAAACAACAATGATATAGAAATTATGTAATTGCCTTCCATGATCTGTTAAACCAAATAGTTGTATAATTTATTAAGGGCATTACCTCTTAATTCCATCACAGTTCTGACTCAACGGAAGGGCGATTTCCCTAAAGTATGACCTTAATATCTTTTATTTCACAAGAGATGAAAAGAAGAAAGTGAGACTTAAGGGGCAGCTCAGTTTCCGCAGAAAGGAAATGATAGAAATGTGTTTGTACACACGTTCTTTTTTATAGGAAACTCCTTGACACCAGACAAAGTCAAGACATTGAGAACTCCAAGAATACTGGATTAAGGATGCTAAAGGAAATAAGGATTGTCCTCCAGAACCGAAAAAAAAAAAGACCTTACCTTAAAGCTATCACCTTGAATTTGGATTTCTAGCTCCCTATAGAGTCGGTTGACTCTGAAATATTCTGGGAAGTAGTAATTGATAAAAAAGCAGTGGTAATAATAAAGTTTAAGGTTGCACTAAAGGCCTAGGCATAAAAAAGAAGGCCACAGTGTGGAATTGGTGGGATACCAAGTGACATGTTTCAACTAACAAGGGCAGCCCTGGAGGTGCTTACCAGTCTATGCAAGGAAATTTAGAAGACAGCTCCATGGCCCACCAACTGGAAGAGATCCATATTTGTTCTCATTCCCCCCAAAAAAATGTGATCCAACAGAATGTGGAAATTATAAATCGTTAATATCACATGCAAGCAAATATTGCTGAAGATCATACAAAAACATCTAGAAGAGAACACTGACAGAGAACTTCCAAGGTGGGACTAGAAGAGGCATGGGTACCAGGGATATTATTGCTAAGGTTAGGTGTATCTTGGCTGAAAGCAAAGTATACCAGAAGAATGTCTGTCTGTGTTTTCTTGACCATGCAAAAGCATTTCTGTTTATCATAACAAACTATGGCTAAGATTGAAAGTGGGAATCTCAAAAAAAAATTAAAGACAATTAAAAAAAGAAAATGGGAATCTCAGAACACTTAATTGTGCTCATACAAAAGCATACCTAGACCAAGAAGCTCTTGTCCAAACAAAGGAAAGGAACATTACACAGTTTAAAATTTCTAAGAAGAGTATGTATCAGGGCTGTATTGTTTTTCCATACAAGTCAGTCTGTATGCTGAGCCAGTCATTCAAATGAAGAACAATGTGGCATCAAAATCGGAGGAACTGACAACCAATGCAGGTGGTTCCTTGCTAAAAGTGGCATTATGCTTTATTTGTCTTTTTGTGACTGAGATATTTCACTCAGCATAATGTCCTCTAGGGTCATAGAGAAGCTGTGGTTCACACAATGGAATACTATGTGAAATTGAAAAACAAAGAACTCAGAAATACTACACAAAATTATGACCCTTGAAATACATATTTTTGAAAGTAGATTTAGAAAGGAAACAAGCAAGCATAGATAAGGGAAGATAAATACCAGGTCATATGAAAATTAAAATCTGAGAGAAACAGAAGCTAAAAAGAGACCAAGAAGAGTTCCTGCAGAGCCCACAGATAAAGATAACCTTTCTCTCAAGGAGATGCTCTGAATTAAAACTTTCATAGCCCTCTAATTCTAGAAAATCATTTTCTACTTGTAAAAACATTCACTTTAGATAATTATGTTATAGAAGCATTAGATATCTAAGCCAACATTCAGGAATCTTGGAAGACTTGGGAGGAAAAAACAGTACTCACTACATAATCTTATCACTCATTAAAAATCCGATTCCATTTGAAAAACAAATTAAAGACAAATTACTCAGAAAATGTTCTTCCAAATATAATCAGCCTGCACATACTGATGTATTTCATGCCATTGTTTGGATTTGTTTTTTAAATACATTTGATACCAAATAAATTAGGGTATACCTTTGGATATCTTACTTTTCTTAACAGATATACTAAAAATAATTGTTGCACTGTTTATCCTTCACTATTGCACAGATAATTTCATTTTGAAAGGATTAATGAAAAACAGGTTCCTTTGAAGTGGAGGTTAAAAATGTCCCAAATGCCCAGCTTTTCCAAACTGCTACACCGCTCCTTCATCTCTAACGTTAGCTGTTGCACGTCCTCTCAGCCTCCTCCTTTCTGTCTGTGTCTTTTGTTAGGTGCATAGTTAACATTAGAGAAGTCTTCAATTTATTGTATAATTTTTATTAATGAAGTTATTTCCATTGCTAATTTTTAAACATGTTTACATGGTTTACAACTGAGAAGGGATTGCATCACGGTTGTATTCTTTCTCCATACCTATTCAATTTGTATGCTGAGCAAATTATCCAAGAAGCTGGACTCTAAGAAGAGGAATATAGCATCAGGATTGTATGGAGACTCATCAGTAACCTGTGTTATGCAGATGACACAACCTTGCTTGCTGAAAATGAGAACTCAAATCACTTGTTGCAGAAGATCAAGGAGCCTTCAATCTAGATTGCATCTAAATGTTCAGAAAACAAGATTCTTAACTTCTGGACCAATAGGCAGCATTATAATAGTTGGAGAGGATACTCAAACTGTCAACAACTTCATCTTGCTTGGATCTGCAATTAACACCATTAGTACCAGCAGTCAGGAAATAAGGAAACACATTGCACTGGGGAAATCTGCAGTTAGGGACCTCTCCAAATTATTGGGGAGTAATGATGTCAGTTTGAGGACTAAGGTGTGTCTGATTCAGGCCATAGTCTTTCCAGTTACTTGCTATGCATCTGAAAGCTGGACAATAAATAATGATGACAGAAAAATAATTTCCGCCTTTGAGCTGTGGTGTTGGGAGGAGAGCACTGAACATCAGAGAATGGCCAAGAGAACAAACAGATATGTCCTGGGGAAGGTGCAGATGGAGTGCTCTTTGGAGGCAAGAATGATGAGGTTTTGCCTCACATACTTTGGGCATGTTTTTAGAAGGGGCTGTTCCTTGGAGAAGGACATGATGCTGGAAGGTTGGAGGGTCTGCAAAGGAGAGGAAGACCCTTAACCAGGTGGATTGACATGGTGACTGCTGCAGTGGGCTCTTGTGTGGCAGGAAGTGTGAGGATCCCTATGAGTCATACTCAATTCGATGGCACCTAACAACAACAACAGTATTGTTTTGCAATTGGAGAAAAGATATCTTTCATGCTAATAATTTTTGTGAATACCTATATTTCTTTTTCTCTGATAATACACTACTATCTGATATCATAAATCCTTTTCCAGAATAAAATATTGTACTGTTAAGACTTTCAGTGATCTGAGCAGATCACTCTTCCAAACTTAAAAAAAAAAAAATTTCAGTTCTGTATAGAAAGTATGGAAATGACATTTCTCAGAAGCATAGAAGTCCCTGGTTTCTTCACTTCACACAGAAAGCCTGAGCCATCTTTGAAGAGTACACCCAGAAGAAATACTGGGTAAGTGATCCTATATATCTACTTTCTTCCCCCCACAGCCCCATTGTGCTGTCATGTTCATTAGTGATGAGATGCTTTCAGACATTCTTATCTAAATTATTTACATGTTGAAAAAATTCAATTTTATGTTCTTAACATATCCCACATCCTAGTTTAAAATTCTAGATGGACATATCTCCTCACTTCCCTACCCACTTCTCCTCATTCCAGATATTATTCCTGCCAACTGAGTGCTAATTTTTAAATATATATGTCTCATCTATAGCCAAACAAAAATCATTAGATAAATTAATTTCTATTAGATATATCTATAATACTCTTCAATTTTTTTCTTTTAACTTTCTAATTGAAACAGTAATACCTATTTAAAATAAAAAAATGTTTTGCAGTGAAGTAATGTATAAGCACTATAAAAAATAATCAAGTATTTTTTCCGTTCTCCCATTTTTCCAGTATAGAATGTTTTATATCACTGAGATATTTGAATATATTTCTTTAAACAACTTATGGCTAAGGTGATATCGGATATGCAATTTTCATCTTGCTTTTAAAATGTAGCTAAGTGGCCAAAGCCTAACAAGTATTTGCCAATCTGATTTATACAATTATGTAAACATTTACAAGGTTTTGTATTGAATTACAACATACACACAGAAAAGTACACAAATCATATCTGTATATCAAAACCAGTTGTGCATTTGTGTTCCTTACATATTTCACTGGCTGATTTCTCAGAACTCAATCTGCTGACCATTTTTCTGCAGTGTCTCTGGCTGGACTCAAACCTCTAACCTTTTGGTTAGTCTCTGAGCACATTAACCATTTGTACCAACCACCAAGACATAGAGACCTACGTTGACCTAGGGTACAGAAAGTTATGCTACCAAGCCGAAGGTGGGAATTCTAGTCTGCGGCCCTCAGGCCTGGTTCAATTTTTCTCCCTGTCATTCTTCTAGGTGGTATAGAACTGGTCTGTGCATTGCTGTACAGAGGTAACTCGTGATTGCTGTAATGCTGAACACTGTGACACTAGTGCCAAACGTGGTAATGGTTACCCATGGTGGATAGTGTTGGTTGGAGCTTCCCAACTAAAACAAGCCTGGAAGCAGGAGCGGCATCCACTTCCAAAATGGCTTGCCTCCGGAAACTCTTATGTACGAACAGCCCTCAGGCCTTTCTTTCATAGGGTCTCTATGAGTTGTCTGCAACTCGACGGCACCTAACAACAACAACAAACCAGCCACGGACCAGGTCATGCAAGCAGTTGTTTGTACTGTCAGGATCTCTTAAGTATAAACCCAGAAAACTAAACCCATAGTTTCTGGGCTCTCAGCAGCTCCACATCAGACTCCATCCTGCACCTACTGGCCTCAGCAAAAGCAGAAGCCTGAGCAGGCAGCCTTGGCCCGCGCTCCTCCCTCATCATTTATTTCTCATTTCTTTTTCTTTCCAGTCTTTTCTCTTTTTTCCTTTTTTCTCTTTCCCCCTCTTCCTTTCCATCCTCTTTTCATTTCCCCCTTGCTACTGTGTTTCTCCTTTCCTTTCATAAACACCCCAACTTTGTTTGTTTTCTTTTTCGGTCCCACCAGGTGACAGATAACAATAGATCCACCCATGAAATTTCTGCAGTTCTGTGCACTGGGCAGAAGCTAACAATTGCTCCTAACCCACCCAGTCGATGACAGGCTGTTACAAACACCAGTGTAGCCCAGCCTTCCCGCAGCTGTGCTGCACGGACAGCAAACAGAACTGCGCACATACCAGTTATCAGTAAGAATCTACATGCTGCTGGCCTAGCAAACAGAGGGACCCATGTTGTCATTACATGCCAAGAGTCAGAACCGGCTCATAACTGACCCTCTCGTGAGTTTTCAAAAGGTGTGATTGCATGGAGGAGATTTCCCGTCTTCTATCAGCTGGCTGATGGATTCACTGCATAACTTCAGACTGGAGGCTCATCTCCTTACCACCAGACCCCCAGTTGTTAAGTGCCTTCAAGTAGTAGACGACTCAGAGACCCTGTGAACGAAATACCTGAACGCTTTCATCGTTTCTCCACATTCATAGAGTTTCCGGAAGCAAGATATTTCAGAAGTGGATGCCACTCCTGCTTCCAAGTCTGTTTTAATCGGGGAGCTCCAGCAAACACTGTCCACCATGGGTAACCATTATCGCATTTGACACATCAGTGTCACAGTGTATAGCATCACAGCAACCATGAGTTACCTCTGTACAGCAAATCAGACCAGTGCTATGCCACTTAGAAGAAAGTTTGATCAAAAACCAATTAAAACAGGCTGAGGGCCACAGGCTAAAATCTTGATAAGATGCTTGGTAGCATAACTTTCTATCCACTAGACCAACAGAGCTCTCTCTCTGTGGCTCACAGCAATTCTATGAACAACAGATTTAACCCTTGCCCTATCCTACACCATCCCCACAATCCGAGACACGCTCGAACCCATTGCTACCCTCACCATATCAATCCATTGTGTTGAGGATTTTCATTTCTTCTTTAACCTTCTACTTCTCTCAGAAATAAATGAAGCAGAAAAACAATAGGAACAGCAAGACTAACAATGCTTAGTTCTTTGAAAGGATTAATGAGACAAACAAACCACTGGTAAATCTAACAATGAAAAGATGAAAACAACAAGGGTAAAAAAAAATAGAATGGCCTAGTGGTAAGAAGTTGCACTGCAAGCCCAAAGGCATGTTGGTTCAAATCTGCCAGCTGAGAGAAAGATGGGGAAATCTCCCCCTGTGGCATTTACTGGTGCTGAAAATCCTGGAGGTTTATGAGTCAGTTCCAGCTTGACAGCACACAACAATGAAAATCTGGAGGACAAGAAACTTTTTTAAACTCATTGCCCTACCTACCTAAAGTTTCAATGAATGAAGCAGAAAACTTAATCCATCACAAAAGAATAATTAAACAGGTAAGTAAAAACCTCTAAGTAAATAAATCTTGGCTAAAACGACTTCACAGGTGAATTCCATCATACATTCAGTGAAGCATTCTACTCAAACTATTCTAGAATATAGAAAAAGCTGAACTATCCCAAATTCATTCTGTGCAGCAAGCTTAACCCTCCTATCAAACCCAGGGAAAGACTACTAAAAACAACAATACTATAGACTAATATCCCTCACAAACATAAATGCAAAAGCCCTCAACAAAGTTCTAGGCAGTAGAATCTAGTATCAATTTAAAAAAATTACACAAAATGGTCAAATGAGATTCATAGTGTGCAGGTGTAGTTTAACATTAGAAAAACAATCACCCTAATCTACCACATTAATAAAGGAAAAGAACGGCTTAATCATCAATTGATGCAGAAAAGGCATCTGAAGAAATCCAATATTGTAAATAAAACTCAAAGCATAATAGGACTAGAATGGAGGCTTTAAGGCCAGTCAGGATGGCCACTCCCTCCGTGAGAGCTGTGCAGGGAGCTACAGGTGCTCCTGGGCTAACTCAAGGTGAAGTGGGGCCACTATGGCCTTGAGTATCAGGATCCCTGGACTGACAAGAAGTATGACCGCAAGCCCGTAGCAGCACTGAGTGAACAGGAAAAGTGTGAAAGGGAACTCAGGAAGACTAAGGTCATGAAAGCTGCCCCAGCAACCAAACCCAGCTCCATGTCTGACAACCCACTGGTCAGCAAGTTTACCAACATGATGATGAAAGGAGGAAGCAAGGTGCTGGCCAGAATATTTATGGTGCAGACCCTGGAAACTCAAAAGGTAGCTGTTTGAGAAATACTAAGCTGCTTTCTGCAGAGGAACAGGCAACCATTGAATGCAACCTTTCTGCCATCTTCCTCCAGGCTCCGAAAACCCTGACCCTTTGATTGGGTTGGTGCCTGTCCTCAAGGGGGGCCACACCTACCAGGTCCCTGTGCCCCTGGCTAAGTGGCATCACCATTTCCTGGCAATGAGGTGGACAATTACTGTCAGGAGAAGCAGTACCTACAAATGCTGATACCAGAGAAGCTGTTACATGAGCTACTACAGGCTTTCCACAAATAAAGCTTCGTGATCAAGAGGAAATACGACATTTACAAGATGGACAAGGCCATCTGCACCCTGGCCCACTACTGCTGGTGGGAGAGAAAGGGTCCCGCTCCTGTGGCATGTTGAAAACTGTGGTTTAAGGATGTAGTTCTTTTAAGCACCGACTCACAAGGATAGCGGAGCATGCTTGTTGCTCATTAATAATTTCTTTGGGAGAGAGAACTTACCCCTTTTAGCTCATCTCCTTGCAAAGGGGAAACATGTTAACTTGGAAATTTCCCCCAAGAGACTGAATACAGCGCTTATTCACTAAACTTGGAAAGGGGTCCTTCTGCTGATATGAAAGGGAGCAATTTTAACATTAGAATAAGTTTATTAGAAAACTCTCACCCTCAACTGGTGTAGCATGTGGTGCATTCCAGCCATTCATTGAAACCAACTGGAGAGAACAGGCTTGTTTTCAGTGATCCTTATATAAAATACACAAAACCGGGGGAGAAGTAGGAGGAGTTCCTTCACATAAGAGCATGTATTAGAAAAAACAAATGAGAATTAATCTCCCTGGAGAGACTGAAATATTTCCTTTGTGAAAATGAGCCCCACAAGGATGTCATTTACCACCATTCTTATTAAATAGTGTATTGGAAGTCCTAGCCAAAGCAACAAGAGAAGAAATGAAAATAAAATCCATCCAGAAAAGTAAATAAGAAGCAAAAACAAAGTTACTCATTGCCATCGAGTCAGAACCAACTTCTGGTTGACATTTCATTGGATTCCTAAGACTATAAATTGCGTGTAATGAGAGTGCCCATCTTTCTCCCACATGGAGCTGCTGCTGGATTCAAACTGCCAGAAAAGCATAGCCTTTGAGTTAGCAGCACGATTCTCTGTGGACTACACCACCAGAGCTTCCAAATGGGGAAAAAATACCATGTCATGCATGATGTTGTTGTCATCTACTGTGGAGTTGGAACCAACCCATAGCTGACCCTCTGGTGGGTTTTCAGAGGCAGTTTAATCACATAGGAGGAGACTGTCCATCCTTCTTCTGAAGAGCAGCTGGTGGATTCAAATCACACTTTCAGGATTGTGACACAGCTTCTTACCACTAGGTCACTATAAAAGCAATCTACAGATACAATGCAACACAGATCTCATTATCATTTGTTAAAGAGATAAAAATTAATCAACTTTATAGAGAAAAAAAAGATCTCCAATGAGCAAAGTGATACTGAAGAAAAAGAATAAAGAAGGAGGTCTGCCCTATTTCAGGACCTACCGTACACTGATGGTAATCAATACTGTTATAACAACCAACACAGAACTGAAAACCTAGAAGTAAACCACCCATCTATAAATAGCTAATCTTAGACGAACAACTGAAATCCATTGTTGAGGGGGAAATCTAATTAACAAATAGTGATGATAAAACTGGATATCCATTTACAGAAAAATGAAATAAAACCTGTACCTCACACCATACAACACCAACTCAAGACAGATTAAAGATCTCAGTGTAAAACCCAAAATCATAATGATCATTAAACATAGAGTTATTGTTGCTGTTGCTGCTGTTATGTGCCATTGAGTGGATTGCGAATCATACTGACTTTATGTGCAGCAGCCCTGAAACCTACTCTATCCTGTGCCAACTTTACTGTCTCTGACACACCTACCCTCATTATCCCAGTCACTATATCAGTCCATCTCATCAATGATCTCCCTCTCTTCATCCATCCACCCTGCCGAGCATGATATCCCTCTCCAAGAACCAGTCCATCCTTGCAACATGCCCAAAGTATGTCAGATGAAGCCTCAGAATCCTTGCCTCCAAGGAGCAACCTCTTGGTTGCTTTTACCCTCTGTAGGACAAGCTTGTTTGTTGTCCTGGCAGTCCATGGCATATTCAACACTTTTCTCCAGCACCACAGTGCAAAGGCATCAATTCTATCAGTGTTCCGCTCTCTGACACATAACAAGCAATTGTGAAAACTATGGCCTGGATCAGGCACACCTTAGTCTCCTGACTGATGTCTTTGCTCTTCAGTACTCTAAAGAGCTCCCTGATGGTTGACTCTTCTAATGCAATTTGTTTCTTGATTTCCTGACTGTTGGTACCAAGAGTGTGTATTGTGGAGCCAACCAAACTAAAACTGTTAACAATCCAATCCCTTTACCATCTATCATGATGCTGACAATTGACCTAGTGGTGAGAATCTTTGTTTTCTTGATGTTGAGCTTTAATCCATATTGAAGGTTGAAGTCCTAGACCTTCCACAGCAAGTGCTTCAGGTCCTCCTCAGTCAGCAAGCAGGGTTGTGTCATCTGCATAATGCAGGTTGTTGCTGAATCTTCCTCTAATCCTGATACCACATTCCTCCTCATATGGAGTTCATTTAGGATCCCTAATCTATGGCATAAATAGTCTATCAAACATAACCAAATAGGCACAATCATCAGAAGATAAAGTTGATTATTGAGACCTTCTAATAATTCAATCTTTAGCTGCATTAAAAGACTTCACCAAGAGAGAGAAAAGAAAATCTACAGACTCGGTGGGGGGCGATTATATTATGGGCAATGATATATCTGGCCAGAATAATGTCTAAAGTTTATAGAAAACTCCAGCTCCTCAATAACAAAACCATAATGCAATTGAAAAATGTGCAGAGGACATGAAAAAACATTTCCTTGAATTAGACATTTGGATTATCAACAAACACTTGAAAAAACGTTTGAGATCGAGCTTGTTGTTCTTATGTGCTGTCAAGTCGCCTGCAACTTATAGCGACCCTATGTACAACAGCCCTAAACCCTGCTCTGTCCTGTGCCAATCTTCCTGTCTCCAACACACCTACCCCCAGTGACTGAATCAATCCATCTCATAGCGCTGTCTGTCTACCCTCCCAAGCATGACATTCCTCTCCAAGGACTGATCCTACCTTACAACATGTCCAAAGTATGTCATATGAAGCTTCAGAATCCTTGCCTCCAAGGAGCAACCTGGATTCACCCTCTCCAAGATGAACCTATTTGTTCTCCTAGCAGTCCATGGTATATTCAATACTCTCTCGAGCACCACAGCTCAAATACGTCAACCCTGCTTCTATCCCTAGTCATTGTCCAGATCTCTGATGCATAACAAGTAATTGCAAAGACCATGGTCTGTATCAGGCAAATCTTAGTCTCCAGACTGACATCGTTGCTCTTCAGTACTTTGGAGACATCTCTGACAAGCAGATTTTCCCAATGCAATTCATCTTTTAATTTCCTGGCTGCTGGTACCAAGAATCTTGATTATAGAGCAAAGCAAACAGAAGCTGTCAACAATCTCAATCTTTTTTACCGTCTATCATGATGCTGCTGATTGGCTCAGTGGTGAGAATCTTTGTTTTCTTGATGTTGAGCCTCAACCCATACTGAAGGCTGCATTTCTTGATATTCTGCAGCAAGCATTTCAGGTCCTCCTCAGTTTCAGCAAGCAGGATTGTGTCATCTGCATAACGCAGATTGTTGATGAGTTTACCTCCAATCCTGATGCCACACTTCTCATAGAACCCAGCCTCCCAGATAATCTGTTCCACATATAGATTGAAAAGAGATGAAGATAGGACAAATCCTTGATGCACACCCTACCCAAGGTGCAAATCAAAATATCTTCAGTAACAATATAAAAATTCAGTAAGACAGAAACAAATGCTAACAAGGATGTAGAGAGATTGGAATCTCATACATTTCTGGTAAAGATGTAAATAATGTAACCGTTATGGAAACCAATATGACAATTCTTTATCCAGCGAGCCTACTACTAGGTATATATACTAAAGAAATAAAAGCTTCTCTATGAACAAATATATGCATGCTTATCAATGTCACATTATTTACAACAGCAAAGAAATGGAAACAATTTTAAGTGTCCATCACTAGAAGAATCTAGAAACAAACTATTGTGCAAACACACAATGAAATACTACAGAACAACATTAAAGAATAACAAAGAATTAACAAAGTGCTGCATAATGTGAATGAATCTGTAGAATATTAATGGTGTTGTTTTAGGTCTCTTTGAGTCAAGTACAACTCAGAGACTATAAACAACAGATCAGAACCCTGTCCTATCCTGTGTCATCCTCATCTACAACATACTTGTGCCCTTTGTTGTAGTTACTGTTTTAACCCATCTCACTGAGGGGCAGAACCTCCACCTTTCCATGCATTTTGTCCTTTACTAAGGAGTAGCCTCTTCTAAAAACATGGCCAAAGTATAAGAAACAAAACATTGCCGTCCTTGCCTCTAAAGAGTACTCTGGTTGCACTTCCTCTAGACATAGATATCTCTTTGTTCTCTTAGTCTGTGGGGTATTCAGTACTCTTCCCCAACACCACAGCTCAAAAGTATCCATTCTTCTACCATTCTTATTCATTGTCCAGCTCTCAGATACATAACAAATTATTGAAAATATCATGATCTGAATCAGGTGCACCTTAGTCTTTAAACTGACTCTCCTTAGTACTTTAGAGAAGTCCATGACAGCAGACTTACTCAAGGCAACATGGCTTTTTATTTCTTGATGAGAACAAATGCTAACAAAGAAGCACAGCAATTGGAACTCTTATGCATTGCTGGTGAGGATGTAAAATTATGTAACAGCTTTGGAAATCATTATGTCATTTCTCTAAAGTTGGAAATTTTTAAAAGTTGAAAATAGAAATACCATTTGATCCACCAATCCCACTCATAGGTGTATATCTTTAAAAAAGAAAAGCTGCAGTAAGAACACTTATGTGCACACTGTTCATTCCAACAGCAGGTACCAGGGGTGTTGACTGTGGATCCAAGAATTTCAATCTTCTCTCCATCTATAATGATGTTAGGATATTAGGCTGAGTGAAGCAAGTCAGTCACAAAATAATAAGTATGTATCTACTCTTGTGAAAAGTAGGAAATGTTTACATACAGAAGCAGTCTTTGGTGGTTACCAGAGATGGAAGAGGATAGTGATGAGAAGAAAAACCAAAAGTTAGATAATAGACACATACTAAGCTGGGACTGTATCTTCTTACCTGTTCAGTATCTATGTTGAGGAAAATCACTGGAGAAGCTGGACTGTATGAGAAAGGATGTGGCATCATGATTTATTAACACCCTGCCTAAGTTAGGTAGATAGTCAATGGCACCTAACAAAAACGTATAACTTTTCCGTTGGAAACTATGTCAGTAAAACTATATATATGTTGTTGTTGTTGTTATGTGCCGTCGAGTCATTTGCAACTCATAGCGACCCTATGCATAACAGCCCTAAACTCTACCCTGTCTTGTACCAATCCCACTGTCTCTGGCGCTCCCATCCCAGTAACCCCAGTCACCGAATCAATCCACCTCATAGAGGGCCTTCCCCTCCTGCGCCGCCCCTGCACCCTCCCCAGCATGATGTCCTTCTCCAAGGACCTGTCTCTCCTCACAACATGTCCAAAGTATGTTAGATGGATCCTCAGAATCCTTGCCTCCAAAGAGCCACCTGGTTTAACCCTTTCCAGGATGAATCTGTTTGTTTTCCTAGCAGTCCATGGTACTCTCAATACTCTTATCCAGCACCACAGCTCAAAGGCATCAATTCTC
>NW_006399792.1:9604695-9606532 GCF_000299155.1 Elephantulus edwardii | reverse complement strand
TTTGTTCTTCCATTCCTTGAGCTTAAGAAATGCTGAGCGAGTTCTGCCGTTTTGATTTTCAGACTCCAACTCCTTCCACATTTCATTGTAATATTTTACTTTGTCATCCCGTGCTGCCTTTTGAAATCTTCTGTTCAATTCTTTAGTATCTTCAATTGTTCCTTGTGCTTTGGCTTCTCCATGCTCCAATGCACTTTTCAGAGTCTCTTCTGACATCCATTTTGGTCTTCTCTTCCTCTTCTGTCTTTGTAATGACCGTTTGCACTCTTCCTGGATGATACCCTTGATATCCTCCCACAACTCATCAGGTCTTCTCTCATGAGTGTTCAAGGCCTCAAACCTGTTCCTGAGATGGTTCTGAAATTCAGGTGGGATATACTCAAAGTCATATTTTAGTTGCCTTGGATTTGGTTTCATTTTCCTCAACTTCAGCTTGAACGTGCATATGAGTAGTTGGTGATCTGTTCCACAATCAGCTCCTGGCCTAGTTTTCACAGCTGATATTGAGCTTCCCCAGTGGTTCTTTCCACAGATGTAATCAATCTGATTCCTTTGCATACCATCAGGTAAAATCCAAGTATATAACCTGCATTTATGTCTCTTAAAAAACATATTTGCTATGAATAAATCATTGATTGTGCAAAATTCAATCATTCTCTCTCCATAAAGAGTCTGACTGGCAGAGACGCTGGGCAGCTGAAGGGTCCATAGAAAGAACTCCCCGCTATTTCCCAGGTAACATCTGTAGTGTTCAAATTCTCCAGAGTCTCTACAGGAGAAAGATGGGAAATCTCCTCCTCTGTTGATTCACTGCCTTTTGAAAGTCCTCTAGAGGATGAGCTCTCAGTCCAATCTGGCTCAATGGCAATGAGAGAAAGAGATGAGCCTTTTCTAAGATCTTAAAACTAAGAAACTGAAAATAAGAAATCTTTACTTATCAGATAATTATGATTTGCACATAATGATTCATAGCATATATTATTTCATATTGATGCATATAAAATATTATTTCATATAATAATTATCAGGTGATAATCATGTGATCGTATGAATTGGCATATGATAACTTTATTATTTGTAATAGTATAAGAGTTTTACATGATAAAAACCTTTAAAAGATATTTGTGATTGCAACTTAAATATAATCTTACATTTATAAGAGTAAATATTTTTTGTAAACAATAATAATTTTGTTCATAAGACCAGTATAAAATCTAGAAAGCTTAAAGTAAAAGGAGTTTAACTTTATTCATATAGCAGTCATTGGACTATGTTGTTAGCATTCTTTTTATGTAACAAAGCCAGGAAGAATACCCTTAATTATCTTTAAATCTATATTATTTTAAGTTTTGGTTAATTTTAAGTCAATATTCATTCATGCCATTTTATGTAATGATTCATCTATTTATAAATATCAGATGAACTTCTTTTCATGTATATATAAGAAAAGGTTCCCTCTGAGTGTAGACTATTTGATGTTATCCAACATCGATAGCAAAATATGAACTTCGTAAAAGTATCATTTTAAAACCTCATTTTCATGAACTAGATTCCAAAGACCTTTTTAAATCATATTTTAAAATGTCTCTTTCATTGTAGAACAAGACTTTTTCTGTCATAATTTCTGTAACGAAGACTTTTCTTAAATATGGGTATATTTTTAAGATGCAATAAACAGTCCAAAAGAAGATGGAAGGAATGAATATACTGAGTCATTGTATCAAAAGGAATAGTCAGATACAGAAGAATTTAATGAAATAACATATGAGCAAGAGCCTATGGTGATAAAGGAAGACGTTGAAGCTGTTTTGAAGGAAATAGCAAAAAATAAGGCCCC
>NW_006399792.1:9593394-9603284 GCF_000299155.1 Elephantulus edwardii | reverse complement strand
CAGGAAAGAGCACGGTTTAGGGCTGTTGTACATAGGGTCGCCATGAGTCGCAAACGATTCGACGGCACATAACAACAAACAACAACAATAAACAGTCCTTTAACTTTTCTTTTCCTTTCTTTTAGACATTTTTGGCTATTCATGTGGACTGGAGTGCACTCATAACAGAGTGATTCATTTTCTCATCTAGCTATAAAATTTCTTAAATGAGGATAAAAGGGGGAGAATTTTGTTAGTTGTTATTATCAAGTGCCATTAAGTCAATTGAATAAAATTTTTTCTGTGTCTACAATTAAGGTAGGCTGTATTTTGAGAAGACAGCTGTCCCCTAATCCTATTTTGGGTGTTTCATCTTCCAACACTGAAAGACTCATCTTCCAATACTTTATCAGACAATGTACCACTGTTATTCATATTCTGAACTGTTATTTCAAAAGAAAATAGCCCGTCCTACTTTTTAGGCTGTCTTAGTCAGGAAACTCCTTCAGATTTTGTCCCCAGAGGGCTACCCTCCACCACAACATTATGTCAACATCGCAGTAATACAGCATGCAAATTATCACAGGGCAACAAATTGACAGAAAGCAGTCTTTACCATTCCAAATTATCCTTTGTAAAGTTATGCCAGAAGTTCACACATATTTATTAGCAGGTAAACCTATGAAAAGTTGGTTTACATTGGTAAAAAATAAATATTGCTTATGAGAATATTGGGTTCTTAATCTCAAGGGTAAATTGTCCTGCCTGCTGCCTCAAAGAAAAAAAAAATCAGTATTATACTTGTCCTGTGTTGAATTGTGTTCCCTCCAAAATACATGTATATAATGATATATGTGTAATTTTTGTAATCATCCCCCATGATCTGATAATCTAAGCCGTTTCAAGAGTAGGATACTCAAATAGCTTTGATCCAACATAAGATTTGTTTCATTGAAACATGACTGGTAATGCCTTTATTTCTCAAATGATAAAAGGAGAGAAAGGTGAATGGAGAGAGGGCACTTCCTTGCGCCAGGAAGGAGAGCAGGAATGGAGCACACGCTTTGGATCCAGGTCCATTCGCTGGGCCCTCTGGGAGATGGATTGATTCGGTGACTGGGGCAATTGGGATGAGTGTGTCGAAGACAGTGAGACTGGCACAGGACAGAGCAGAGTTTAGAGCTGTTGTGCATAGGGTCGCTGTTAGTCGCAAGTGACTCAATGGCACATCACAACAACAACAAATTTATTATTAATTTCAGTAAAAATTTACAGAGACTTTGGATTTCCATTCATTCATTGTTACACTTTTCTCCCCTCCCAATCTTACCCCCCAAGTACAATACCCTCTTGGAAAAGTAAAAGAAAAATTATTTCATTGTTTTACAAACCCTCCCCCCAGGTCCATTCCACCATGTAGCCTTCGCTCTGGACTCCTGTCATGACAAAAATACCTAATCACATATCCCTTTTAAACAGTTTTCTCCCTCATCTGTTTCAATGAAGTATACATTACTGAATCCATCTTTCTCAGTCTCTCCCCAACCCCAAGGTCAGTCCTGTTTTACAACAGTGGCATCATGCAGTATTTGTCCTTTTGTGACTGAGATACTTCACTCAGCATAATGTCCTCCAGGGTTACCCATTTTGAATAAAATTGCACGAGTTCCTTGTTTTTCAGTGCAGCATAGTATTCCATTATGTGACTATACAACAGCTTCTCTATCCATTCGTTTTTTGATGGGCACTTATGTTGTTTCCAACTCCTTGCTGTTGTGAACAAAGCCCCAATAAACATGGTGTTCATGTATCTGCTTGGATGTCAGTTATGGTCTCTTTGGGGTATATTCCCAGTAGTGGAATTGCTAGGTCAAATGATATCTCTATTTTAAACTTTTTGAGAAAGTGCCATACCACCTTCTACAGTGGTTGCACCATTTTACACTCCCACCAACAGGGAATAAGGGGTCCAGTTTCTTGACAACCTTACCAGCATTTGTTGCTGGTTGTTCTGTTAAATGTTGCTATTCTGTCTGGGGTGAGATAATATCTCATAGTTGTTTTACGCTGAGAAGGTTCTTGACACAAGGAAAAGTCAAGACATATCAAGATCTCCAAGGCATGCCAAGCTGAAGGAAACAATAGACTTCCTATAGAACTGACAGATTGAGGAATCTTTCTACTAACACTGGCATCTTGAGCTCGCAATTCCAGTCTTTTTTAAACTGTAACTATAAATGTTCATTTGTTAAAACCATCCACTGCAGTACCTCTCTTACTCTGGTGGTTTAGTGCACAGGAAATCATGTTATCAACCTGAGATGGAACCTGTCTGGCCATTTGAATCACCAGTAACTCTGTGAGAGAAAAATGGAAATTCACCTCTCATGTGATTTACAGTCTCAGAAAACCCCTTGGAGAGTCAGCTTTGAGCTGGTCCCCATTCTCTGGCAATGAGTTAAGTTTGAGGTAATTAAGACAACATAGAAGGGTCAACGAAGTCATAACAGTTAAGATTCAGTGCAAACTCCACATGATCAAGGACATAAAGAGCTCAAGCAGGGGAACATGCTATTACTGAGTCAAAAGTTCCAGTTTATGGTAGGAAGGGCCTTGACTATACTTTTATGAGCTATCAAGCTCAGTCAGCCTGAATCTACCAGGTACAAGGCTGTGGTAAAAGGAAGTGAGAGTTATTGGTGTGTTGCAACAAGAGAGCCTACATACCAAAAATCTGTGAGGTATCTTGATGATCAAAGGAAGAGTATTTTAAGAGAACTTAACAAAGGGCGAGGTTTCAGACCTGTGCTGTATAACATAACAGGCTGCTGTTTCCTCAGAAACCTCAAAGTTAAAGTAAAGGTGCAATGTTTTTATAGAAATCTCTGCACCTGGACCGGAAATCAAGGTTCCTTCTTTATGACTCAGAACATTCAGTCGAGAGTGGACTGTCACATTCTTACTGACATAATTTCAAGCAGTTTTGAAGCCTCTGATTTCGAAGAATCAAGAGTCACTGAGGGAGGAAACAGCAGTCCCTCAGGGAAGACTCCATACCTTGCAGCTGCCACATCTCCCCAGGAACAATATTCTTTCTCTTTAACTTTGCAACTAACTTCTTATATGTGTCTGTCCTCTCAGTATGACAAATATCAGGACACATTTTTACCATCTCAGGTTGAAAACCGATAAACTGAGATGTTCTCTTTATAACAGGAAAGAGAAAGCAATTGCTCTGAAATTTTATAAGTCATTTTGCTAGTTTAATAGATTAACTGGTTTAACACTGGTTTAAAGATTATAGATGGATTTTGATAAGCTTTTACATGAGGAACCAAACTAGGGGGAAAGCTTCTGAACACAAACTAACATATAGTCAGATGAATTAAATCCTGGCTGTTACAGGACAAGAGTGTTCTCAAGCTATTTGTCCTTCTTGACCTTCAGGTTTTCATCAACAGATGTACATTGAGAAAGGTTTTATATACTCTCTAAGTTGAGTATCATTAGTGTTGTTATTATGAAAATTAAACA
Source organism: Elephantulus edwardii (assembly GCF_000299155.1). Taxonomy (NCBI): domain Eukaryota; kingdom Metazoa; phylum Chordata; class Mammalia; order Macroscelidea; family Macroscelididae; genus Elephantulus; species Elephantulus edwardii. The sequence continues at coordinate 9,599,771 of NW_006399792.1, read as the reverse complement.
AATTAACAGGTGATTATGTCAAGCACAATTTATGTTCTTCAAAATATATCACCCAGATCTTTGAAATGCAAAGAAAACTCTGGAGAAGGACACTGGAGTGGCATATGTTTAAAGTCCTTGCAAATAAGGGCAGAAATGTCATCAGATTGCATAAACAGAGTGACAGTTTAAAGGCTAGTTCCTGTGTTGTTTAAGATTATGTGTCAAATTGACCATGATTCTCTGGTTTGACATCTATGAAATGATATAATGTGACCATTTTGAAATAATGTCATAATCCTCTGTGTTGCTATTGTTTGTTCTTAGATACCATCAAATTGAGTACCCTGTTCTGTCCTGTGCCATCCTCACACATCCTGCCACACTCACTGCAGCAATCACTGTGTCAATCTACCTGGTTGAGGGTCTTCCTCTCCTTTGCTGACCCTCCACCCTTCCCAGCATCATGTCCCTCTCCAAGAAATAGCCCCTCTGAGTAACATGCCCAAAGTATGTGAGGCCAAGCCTCATCATCTTTGCTTCCAAAGAACACTCTGGCTGCACTTTCCCCAGGACATAATTGTTTGTTCTTTTGGCAGTCCATGGGATGTCAGCACTCTTCTCCAACACCACATACTACTCAAAGGCATCAGGGGTTTTTTTTGTTGTTTTTGTTTTTGGTCATCCTTATGCATTGCCCAGCTCTCAGATGCATAGCAAATGATTGCAAAGACCATACCTGAAACAGACACACCTTAGTCCTCAAACTGACATCATTACTCCTCAATAATTTGGAAAGGTTCCTAAATGCAGACTTTCCCAGTACAATGTGTCTCCTGATTTGTTGACTACTCTTACCAACAGTGTTAACTGTGGATCTAAGATGAATTTAATTCATCTGTGCTTAGTCTGACATAACTAACTTTGATAGAACATGAAAAGATTAGAATGAGATGCCACATGGTAAAGTTGCCCACAGCCCTGACTCAATGTAAGGGGAAATCTCTTTAGGAATGTGGCCTGCCTGGGACATATGTATTTATGAATTCTCTAGCAAAGCTAATTAGTCTTTGCTTGCTTTATATCCTGCAGCTGCCCCATCACCTCCAGTTCTCTGAACTTGAGCCACAGTCTGCCAAACTTGGATTCATCAGCCTCAACAGCAAGCATCCTGTTTTCTTACCAATCAGTTTTGGGCTTATCAGCCCTTGCAGGTACATGTCTCAGGAGAAGCCTTCATGTAGACATCTAACCCACATACATGGAATTTTCCAGCATCCACAAGCACATGATCCATTTTCTTGAGATTAATCTCTTGTTCTTACTCCAACTCCTTGTGTGCAGGTCTGTGTAACTTCACCAGATTTACTTCTCCAGAGATCCCAACCTAAAACCATGTTGAACAATTAAAGATGTATATTAGAGAATTCATAAATACATATATTCCTGCACAACCACTGCTGGACATGTGTGCGTCTTTTCTCAACATTAGATATGGTTGACTTTCATACTGGAGCCAAATCCAGGTTTTTTGATGATGGTGCTCAGGGGTCCGAGGAGTGCCTAGGGCCGCAGGCTTTGACACCAAGGCTCGGAATGGATTACAACCTCCAAGGTCCAGTAGTAAACAGTTGGGGCCCACTGAGGCCCTTCCATTTCCAAGGTTGCTGAAGACAGAGGATCTCAGTCGCAAGGAGCTGCTTGATGTGATCAAGGCAGCCATAGTGGATCAGAAAGACCCTCTGGTGACAATTAACAAGACATAGGGGCTTCCAAGAACAGGGAAGCCAGGAGACCTGCCGCTGCTCACAGTGCTACCTGAACTTGAGTCATTGGGGCTCTGGGATCAGGAGTTTCAGGTTGACTGAGTGCCTCTGAAGTGAGTGGTGGGGGGATGCTACTGTTAGGTGTCATTGAGTCAAGTATGACCCATAGCCACCCTGTAAACAACAGAGATGAACCCCGTCCTATCCTGTGCCATCCTCATACTTCCTGACACACTTGAGCCCTTTGCAGCAGTCACTGTATCAGTCCACCTGGCTGAAGAGCTTCCTCTCCTTCACCTGACCCTCCACTTTTCCAAGCATGATGTTCTTCTCCAAGGAATAGTTTTCCAACATTCATGCTTTGTATATTCCGTGTTCCAATTATTAAAGGTTGTTTGCTGCTAAAAAGAAGAAATATGTGCATGGCATGCTCTCTTTTAAGGTGATTTTTAAAAATAATACCTGTGAAATGTCACATATACACACACATGGATTTTGCAAGATCTGTCTGCATCTCATTTTGACTTTAATTAAAATTTCATTGTCAGTTTAGGAGGCTGGAAGTGCAAATTTGAAGCCCTGGCTCTAGGCAAAGCTTCAATCTCCACCATATTGTGAGGGAAAGACTTATCTCCGGTTCTCTAGTTTTAGCTTTTCTAGGTTCAAAAACATGTTTCTTAATTTGCAAATGGGTGGCTCTTTTTATGACTGGCATTTTAACTATTTCATCAGATCAACATTGCTCACATTTTTTGGCAAAGATGAATGAGTATATCTAAAGCTACATCTATTTCTTGAAATGCCTAAATTGGTATTCCATCAGTTCCTGGAACCTTATTTATAGAATAATAAATAGTCTATCAAACATAACCCAAAGACACACAAGCACAAAATAAAGCTGACATTGAGACTATCTAAAAAATGCATTTTTTTTCTTAACACATGTTGCAGTGAGTACTTTCAAACTCCAGTCATAGAGGCGAGCTCTCCTGGTGTTCGCAAAATCCTGCACTCTTTAAAAAAATACAATATTTTTATACAAAGACTTTTCCAAAAGACAAATAAAAATTGAGAAAAAATAACTTGAAATTAAATATCTGACATGTGAATTACCCCTAAAATTTTTAAAGAACAATTCCTCAACAACCAAAAACAAAGAATCTAATTTAAAATATGGACAGAAATCATGAAAGGATAGTCACCAAGGAAGACATTAAGATGAGCAACAAACACATGCAGAAATGCTTGAGATATTTACATATTGTTATTGTGTAGTAGCAAAAAAAGGCTCACTCACAGGCAGGATTAGACTGAAATTTAAGTACGAAGGCCCGCCCACCAGATCCTGCTTGCCCACACAGAGGCTTCCCACCCAAGTTGATGGTAAACGAGATCAGATACAATTAACCAGCTTACACTTGATTGCTAACACAATTTAGAAATGTCCAAGTATATCACAAACACCCACCAGGATCCAACTTCTCCAAGTTAAAGTCTCACTCATAGACAGGGTAAGATCAAAATTTAAATATGAAGGCCTGTTCACTGTGGCACCAGAGACATAGTTGCTGATGTCAGATGGATCCTGGCTGAAAGTAAGGAATACGCACCACAACAAGAAAAAGGTAAATAATCTAATAGAAAAATGGGCACAGGATATGAACAGACACTTCACCAAAGAAGACATTCAGATGGCCAACAAGCACATGAATAAATGTTCAAAATCCCTAGCTCTAAGAGAGATGCAAATTAAAACAACTATGAGATATCATCTCATCCCAGACAGAATAGCAACATTTAACAGAACAGCCAGCAACAAATGCTGGCAAGGTTGTCAAGAAACTGGACCCCTTATTCACTGTTGGTGGGAGTGTAAAATGGTGCAACCACTGTAGAAGGTGGTATGGCACTTTCTCAAAAAGTTTAAAATAGAGATATCATTTGACCTAGCAATTCCACTACTGGGAATATACCCCAAAGAGACCATAACTGGCATCCAAGCAGATATATGAACACCCATGTTTATTGGGGCTTTGTTCACAACAGCAAGGAGTTGGAAACAACTTAAGTGCCCATCAAAAAATGAATGGATAGGGAAGCTGTTGTATAGTCACATAATGGAATACTATGCTGCACTGAAAAACAAGGAACTCGTGCAATTTTATTCAAAATGGGTAACCCTGGAGGACATTATGCTGACTGAAGTATCTCAGTCACAAAAGGAAATACTGCATGGTGCCACTGTTGTAAAACAGGACTGACCTTGGGGTTGGGGAGAGACTGAGAAAGATGGATTCAATAATGTATACTTCATTGAAACAGGTGGTGTACTGGGGGAAGGTTTGGGAGGGGAGAAAAAGGGCAACAATGAATGAATGGAAATCCAAAGTCTGTAAATTTTTACTGGAATTAATAATAAACGTAAATTAAAAAAAAAAAGAAAGCAAGGAATACCATAAGAAAGTCTATTTGTGCTATATTGACTTTGCAAAGGCATTTGACTGTGTGGATTATGACAAGTTGTGGCTGACGTGGAGAAGGATGGGAATCCCAGAGCACTTGATTGTGCTCATGAGCAACCTATACCTGGATCAGAAGGCTGTTGTGTGAACAGAGCAGGGGAGCACTGCATGGTTTGGAATTGGGAAGGGAGTGCATCAGGGATGTATTCTATCTCCATACCTGTTCAATCTATATGCTGAGCAAATTATTCAAGATGTTAGACTCTATGAAGAGAAGTGTGGCATCAGAATTGGAGGAAGACTCATTAGTAACCTTCGTTATGCAGATGACACAATCAGCTTGCTGGAAATGAGGAGGATTTGAAGCACTTGTTACAGAAGATCAAGGACTGCAGCCCTCAGTATGGATTGCATCTCAAGGTCAAGAAAGCAAAGATTCTTACCACTGGTTCAATAGGCAGTGTCATGATGGTTGGAGAGAAGATTGATACTGTCAGCAGTTTCATCTTGCTTGGATCTACAATTAACACCCGTGGTACAAGCAGTGAGGAAATAAGGAGATGCATTGCAATGGGAAAATCTGCAGTTACAGACCTTTCCAAATTATTGAGGAGTAGTGATGTCAATTATTGGGGAGTAGTGATGTAGCAATCTTTCCAATTACTAACTACGCATACGAGACCTGGACAAAGAAAAAAAAATGATGGAAAAGGAAAATGTCTTCGAGGTGTGGTGTTGGAGAAGAGCACTGAACATTCCATGGATGGTAAAAAAAAAATGAATCTTGGAAAGGGTGCAGCCAGAGTGCTCTTTGGAGGCAAGAATGATGAGGCTTTGCCTCACAAACTTTGGGCATATTGCTACGGGTGCTATTCCTTGGAGAGAGACATGATGTTGGGAAGGGTAGTGGTTCAGTGAAGGAGAGGAAGACCTTCAACGAGGTGGATTGACAGGGTGACTGCTGCGATGGGTTCTTGTGATTCAGGAAGTGTGAGGATGGTGCAGGACAGGACTGGTTTCAGATCTTTTGTTCATAGGGTCACTATGAGTCATACACGACTTGATCGCCCCTAATAACAACAATAACAACAACATTGTGTAGTAGCAGCTTAAATACTAAGCATTAGAGAAGCTATTTTATATGTTAGCATCAGATAAACCATTTTATTCTGGTAGCCATTTGAGGAAATGTCTGGTTCAATAATTTTGGCAATAATCAAACAAGTTTGTCCTAGAGAGGGTGAAGCCAGGCTGCTCCTCAGAGGCAAGGATTCTGAGGCTTCATCTGACATACTTTGGACATGTTGCAAAGAGGGACCAGCCCTTAGAGAGGGACATCATACTTGGGAGGGTAGGGGGACAGAGAAAGAGAAGGAAACCATCAATAAAACGGATTGATTCAGTGACTGGGATAGTCAGGGTAGATATGTCAGAGACAGTAACGTTGACACAGGATAGAGCAGATTTCAGGGCTTTTATACATAGGGGCGCTGAGTCACAAGTGACTCGATGGCACATAACAACATATGTTGCTAAGGTTTATGTTCCCTAGTACATACTGTCCCAGCTTGGTTACTACTGTCTGATTACATCCTGTACCTGTCCCAGGGCCTTGAAACCTATGAAAAGTCAGAAACTATAATGACTCTCAAATGGGAAGAAATCTCAACTGCCAACCTCAATGAACTTCATGTAATCCCCATGCCTGATGTCTGTATATAAACCCAATATTTTCTTCCCCTGGGAGTCAGAATGGTTCAGGCAATAGCTGAAGTTCTTGACCCACGCATAATAAAAGATTTGTTAATCTCCAATATTGGCTGAGTACTTAAATCTCTCATTTTCTGCCATAACAATTATTTTTGTTATGTGCCATCAAGTCAGAATCGGTTCAGAGCTGACTCTCCAGCAGGTTATCAGAGACTGTAAATTGCATGGAAAGAGATTGTCTAGCTTTCTATCATGAGACAGCTAGTAGATTAGAACCTCTTGCCGTGGGGTTCACATTGTAAATCCTTACCACTAGACCACTATAACTTTTTTAAATTTTTTTTATTTTATGTAATATTTTTTTTATTGGGAAAAACATATTGGGGGTACAAGGAGGTGAGGGTTGGGGCAGAAGGGTGAGGATGGGCCAGGATGCAGTTGCAGAGCTGCACAGTTTGGT
>NW_006399792.1:9585995-9592970 GCF_000299155.1 Elephantulus edwardii | reverse complement strand
CCCCAGGTGCCTGTCGGGGCCTGGGTTTCAGCTGTCCACACCACAGCAGTGGGCAACGAGCTTAAAGCCCCTGATGGCTCTGGGCACTGACTCTCACCAGTGGCTATGGATGAAATCACAGGCGATTTTCAGCCAGCGCTGGAAGACCACTATAACTCTTAATCTGTCAAAATAGCAGTGAGATACTTTTTCACCCCAATAATAATTCATAGTTCAGTAAAACAAAAAAGAGAGAACAAATGTTAGCAAGGGCATAGAGAAATTGGAACTTCTTACGCTGTTGGTGTGAATGTAAAATGTTACAACTACTGTAGAAACCAGTGTGGCATGCCTTTTAAAGGTTAGAAATAGAAATGCCACTTGGTGCAAAAATACCACTACTAGGTATATATCCTAAAGAAATGATAATTGGGACAGGAACAAATACATGCACACTCATGTTCATGGCAATATTCTTTACAAAGGTGAAGAAATGAAAACAATTTAAGTGCTTACTAACTACTCAATCAATAAACTATTGTACCTAAACACAATGAAATACTACGAAGACACATTAAAGAATAACAAAGAATTTGCAAAACACTGCATAATACCAATGAATCTCTAGGACATTATGAATGAGTGAAATGGGTCAGTCACGAAAGAACAGATATTCTGTGAGTTACGATTACTGTAAAAAACTAAAGCAAGCATTGTGGATAGATAGAAATATTCTTTGATGGTTACCAAGAGTGAGAGGAGATTAAAAATCAGTAACAAGATAATGAACACATATTAATTTGAGTAAAGGGAAAGGCAATTTTAAAAAGGGAGTGATCAGTACAAAATCACTAAAGGAAGAGATGACATAGGTTTACAAGAGATACAGACATCACAGGTAAACTTTGCAGGCACAATCCTGCACTATCAATAACAAACATTACAAGTGGACCCATAAGCAGATGGGTAAGATGAATAGATAGGGGCAGTGAAAGGAAACACTAATGATCATTTGGTTTGTCAGATGATATTTTATATGCATATTTGTATATTCTTTAAGTATATAGGGAGCTCTAGTTGCCTAGTGGCAAGAAGCTGCACTGCAATTCCGAAGGCACACAGTTCGGGACTACTAACTGCTCCATAAGAGAAGGATGAGCAATCCCCTCCGATGTGATTAACCGGCTCTGAAAAATCTACCAGAGTGTCAGCTATGGATCGGTTCTGATTCAAATGCAAACAACAACAACATAATCATATACATGTATAGAGTAAACAGAGCCACATATGGCAGAGCCATATAAACCTCTTAATTGTAACCAAACATCTTGAGTGAACGCATTGCTAATCTGAGAACCTGAGAACTTTAGTCTTAAGAATCAACAAGGTCGATTTCATAACACAGTACACAGAAACCGTATTCTGTATTCTATTTTTTGTGAATTGTGACTGAGGTCTTAAAAGCTTGCAAATCGTCACTGAAGATGTAATGATTGATCTTCTCTGTCTAGAATAAAGAGTAGCAAAGAAAATCAAAGATAAGCTCTAGCTTTGTTCACAATAGCAAGGAGTTGGAAACAGCATAAGTGCCCATCAACAAATGAATGGATAGAGAAGCTGTGATATATTCACACAATGGAATACTATGCTGCACTGAAAAATAAGGAATTCATGCAATATTATTCAATATAGGTAACCCTGGAGGACATTATGCTGACTGAAGTATATCAGTAAAAAAGGACAAATACTGCATTGTGCCACTCTTGTAAACAGGACTGACATTGGGGTTAGAGGAAGACTGAGAAAGATGGGTTTAATAATGTATACTGCATTGAAGCAGATGACAGAGAAAACTGTTTAAAAGGGATATATGACTAGGTATTTTTGTCATGACAGGAGTCCAGAGCAAAGGCTGCATAGTGGAGTGGACCTGGGGGGAGGGATTGTAAAACAATGAAAGAATTTTTCTTTTACTTTTCCAAGAGAGTAGTGTACTGGGGGGAGGTTTGGGAGGGGGGGAAAGGGCAAAAATGAATGCATGGAAATAAAAAAAAAGATAAGCTCTAAAAAATAGTAAAAAACATTACCAGGGAGGAAAAATTAATTCATAGATAATAAATAGTTATTAAAATGTGTGAAATGAGCAAAGAGCTAGTGTCAGAAAATCAAAAGGGAAGAACTCACTTGGCATTTCTCAAACTAAAAGAATGGAAGAACAAATTCAAGCTTTGAGTTGCAATACTTAAATATGCTGCTATAAAAACATTGAATGATCTGAAAAGTATCAACAAAGATGGATGAAATACACAAAATCATTGTATGGAAAAAGAAATGGCTTATAGAGCCATTTCAGGAAGTAGCATAAGATCAAGTGCCAATGGTAATAAAAGAGAAAGTTCAAGTTCTGAAGAAACTGGCAACAAATAAGGTCCCAAGAATTGATAGGCTACCAATTGACATATTTTAACAAACATTTACACTCCTGAATGTGCTCAACAGGTTGTACCAAGAAATCTGGAGGACAGCTACCTGGCCAATTGACTGGAAGAGATCCATGTTTATTCCCTTTCCTGAAAAAGCTGATGCAAAAAACCAAAACCAAAACAAAACAAAAACCAAACAAACAACCGAACACCGTGGAAATTATCGATGAATATCACATGCAAGTGAAATTTTGCCTAGTCTATGGTATAAAGAGACTACCAAATACAGCCAGAAATGCTCAATCTGGAAAGGATAAAGTTGATCAATGGAACCTTCTAAAGATTAAATCCTTGTGCTCATATAAAACTTTTCCCAACAGAGTGAAAAGAAAACATACTGATTGGGTAAAAACATTTGGCAATACTATTTCGGACAAGGGTCTCATATCAAAATTTTAAAGAATGTTACAGGGCCTCCTAAGAAAAAGATTGATAAAACAATTACAAAATGAGCATGGAAAGGCTTTTCACAGAGGAAGATATTTGGATGACCAACAGACACATGAAGAAATGCTCAAAATCACTGGCAATAAGAGAGATGCAAATCAAAACCACAAAGAGATACCATCTCGCTCCAGTGGCAGTGGCAAAGCTTAACAGAACAGCAAGTAATAAATGTTGGAGAGGATGTGAAGAGATAAGAAGTCTTATATACTGTTGGTGAAATTATAAAATGATGTAACCACTCTGGAAGTAGTATGACCCAGCTATTCTGCTGCTTGGAATGTCCCCCCAAAAATGAGAACTGAGGCCCAAATGGAGACTGTACACCAATGTTCATAGTTATTCACCATAACAAGAACATGGAAAGAGCCCAAATGTCCAACCACAGTCTAATGGATTGAGAAATTATGGTACATTCACATGATGGAATACTATGCGGCATGCAGGAGCTATGTCTTTGTAAATCACTACCTAACTTTGGAAGGACTGCAGAGCATTGTTACGTGAACTTACTCTTTCCCATAAAGACAAATACTGTGTAAGATTATTTTTGTAGAAAGAGATAACTAGTAAAATGTGGGTGAGGATCTTAAGGAGAGTGGGAGGGAGCAGAGGGGTGAGGACTGGTGTGGAGGACAGGGGGTGGATAATCATAGAGTCGCACAATTTGATTGGTGGAGGAGGGTTGAGTTAAAGAAATGGGAAAGATAGAATGTGGAAAACAATGTATACAAACTTTGTAAGTAAACTAGTATAAAATAAAAGTTATGTATTAAAAAAGAGAAGAAAAAGTTCAAAATACAGAAGGTATTGATACTCAATTTAATTCTGAACTTTTTCCAATAGCATTGGAAATAATGAATGGAAATTAAAAAAAAATATAAGCTCTAAAAAATCCAAAGAGAGTTTAGAAGATGCTGTGGCACTGGGGATATCATTGCTGATGTCAGATGGATCTTGGCTGAAAGCAGAGAGAACCAGAATGATGTCTATTTGTGTTTTATCAACTATGCAAAGTCATTTGACTGTGTAAATCACAACAAATTGTTTAACATTGAAAACAATAGGAATCTCAGAACATGGGGTTGTGCTCATGTAAAACCTAGACCTAAACCAGGAAGCCATTGTCCAAACAAAACAAAGGAACACTGCATGGTTCAAAATCAAGAAAGGAATGAGTCAAATATGTATTCTTCCTCTATATCTTTTTAAATCAATCTGCTAAACAAATCATTAAGGAGGCTGAACTTTATGAAGAAGAATGTGGCATCAGGATTGCAACAACATGTGTTATGCAGATGACAGAAACTTGATCACTATAACTGAGGAAGATTTAAACATTTGATGCAGAAAATCAAGGACCACAGCCTTCAATATGCAGTGCATTTCAGCATTAAGAAAGCAAAGATTCTCACCACCAGGTCAATAGGCACTGTCATGATATTGCTGTTGTTATGTGCCATCAAGTTGACTACAACTTATAGCGACCCTGTGCAGAGGGTCAAGGACTGCAGCCTTCAATGTGAGTTTAAGCTCAACAACAAGAAAACAAAGATTCTCACCACTGGGTCAATTGGCAGCATCATGAAAGAAGGTGAAGAAATTAAGATTGTTCACAGCTTTAGTTTGCTTGGCTCCACAATCAACACTTGGGACCAGAAGTCAGGAAATTAAAAGACATATTGTGATGGGAAAGTCTAAAGTCTGCTGTTAGTGAACTCTCCAAAGTACTGAAGAGCAACGATGTCAGTCTGGAGACTTAGGTGCACCTGATACAGGCTATGCATCAGAGAGCTGGACAGTGACTAGGAATGGTAGAAGAATTGATGCCTTTGAGCTTTGGTGTTAGAGAAGAGTATTGAGTGTACCATGGACAGCTTAGAGAATGAACAGGTTCATCCTGGAGAGGGTTAAGCCAGGCTGCTCCTTGGAGGCAAGGATTCTGAAGCTTTGTCTGATGTAATTTGGACATGTTGCAAGGAGGGACCAGTCCTTGGAGAGGGACATCATGCTTGGAAGTTTGGAGGGACAGCACAGAAGGAAGGCCCTCTATGAGATGAATTGATTCACTGACTGGGGTAATGGGGGTAGGTGTGTCAGAGACAGTGAAATTGGCACAGGATAGAACAGGGTTTAGGGCTGTTGTACATAGGGTTGCTATGAGTCACAGGTGACTTGACAGCACATAACAACAACATGCACAATAGCTCTGAACCCTCCTCTATCCTGAGCCGATCTCACTATTTCTGATTCACCTACCCTTATCATCCCAGTTACCATGCCAATCTATCTCAGTCAGGGTCTTTCTTTCCTGTGCTGTCCCTCCACCCTTCAACTATGGCACATTGCAAAAGTATGTGAGACGAAGCTTCAAAATCCTTGCCTCCTAGAAGCATGGAGAAAAGATTGATTGTTAACAATTTAATCTTGTTCAGATAAACAATCAACACTCTTGGCACTATCCACCAGGAAATCAAAAGATGAATTGCATTGGGAAAATCTGCTATCAAGGACCTCTTCAGAGTGCTAAAGAGCAATGTCAGTTTAGAGACTACAGTGTGCCTGATTCAGGTCATGGTCTTCTCAATTACTTGCTATGCATCTGAGAGTTGGACAATGACTATGGGTAACAGACGAAGAATCAATGTCTTTGAGTTGTGGGGCTGGAGAAGAGTATTAAACATACCGTGAACTACCAAGAGAACAAACAGGTCTATCTTGGAGAGGGTGGAATTGGGTTGCTTCTTAGAGGCAAAGATTTTGGAACTCTGTCTCATATACTTTGGGCATGTTGCCAATAAATACCAGTGCTTGGAGAAGGGCTTCTTGCTTGAAAGGGTGGAGGGCCAGTGCAGGAGAGGAAGATACTAATGAGATGGATGACACAGTGACTCTGGCAATGGGGGTAGGTGTATCAGAGATGGTGAAGTTGGCTCAGGATAGAGCAAGGTTCAGAGCCATTGTTCAAAGAGTGGCTGTGAGTAATAGTTGACTTCACAGCACATAACAAAAAGAAGATGGGTGAAAGAAAAGACAATATGCAATAGATGATCAGACGTTGTGCATATTATAATAACGTTATGGAACAAATGTGTATGAATGTTTGGCTTAAAAAATAATATTCTTTATAAACTTTCCCTCAAACTTACCTCACAATTAAAAAGAAAAAACCCACACAAACAGGTATTAGTACTATGCTTGTTTCTATGAAAAAGGTATTAAGATTCATAAAGAATATTGACATTTAAAATGTCATGGCTTTTTTCTTAGCATAGTATAATTTAAAATGTAAATGTGTTTATTATAAGAAATCAAAACAAAACTATTATTAAGGAGGTTTGAGGACTGTAGTCTTCAACATGGATTTGAAGCTTAATATCAGAAAAGCAAAGATTCTCAGCACTGGGCCAATTGACAGCACCATGAAGATGGATAAGAGAATGTCAACAATTTCACCTTCCTAAGTTACACAACCAACACTCATGGCACCAGTTTTATATATAAAAAAGATAACAACATGTAAAGTAATTTTAACATTGTCAAGAGAACATGTAAATGTAAAACCATTACCAAGTTATTATGTCTGATATTTGTCTCCTTTAAATCCCCTTGAATAGTAAAATAGAATTAATTACTCTGTAAATTTTCTTCCTTTCCTTGTTTCTCACTGATATTAGGTTACTTTGAACATTTATAGTAAAAGAAGATGAAAAGAATTTAAAAACAGCTGTGTCATGGACTTGGAGAGAGGGACTGTATAACGATGAAAAAAATTTTCTTTTACCTTTCAAAGGGCGAACTTGGGAGGAGGGATGGGCAGGGAGAAAAGTGCAACAATGAATGAATGGAAATCCAAAGTCTTTGTAAATTTTCATTAAAATTAGTAATTAAAAAGAAAGCCCCAACCCAATGCCTAAGGGACCTTTTTGCTCTTTTGCTTCTTTCTGGATGATATCTTTGTTTTTTGGTTTTTTTAATTATTATTAAATTCAATGAACATTTACAGAGATTTTGGGTTTTCATTCATTCATTGTTGCACTGTTTTCTCTACCCTCCTCCCCAGTTCTTC
>NW_006399792.1:9584615-9585349 GCF_000299155.1 Elephantulus edwardii | reverse complement strand
CATGCAAGGTAGAGGTGAAGTAAGGAAGTGCTTATGAGGACGGAAAACCTGGATAATATCTTTGATGTCATTCTACAGCTCCTCTGGTCCTCAATCATCAGCGTTCAGTGCCTCAAATGTGTTCTTCATATGGTTTTTAAATTCAGGTGATATAGAATGAAGGTGATATTTTGGTTCTGTTGTTTTTATTTTCTTTAGCTTCAATTTCAACTTGAATATAAGCCAAATGTCTGTGCTACAGTCAGCACCTGGACTGGTTTTAACTGCTAATATTGAGCTTCTCCAGTGATTATTTTCCCCCCATAGATGTAGCCAATCTGACTTCTTTGTAGTACATCAAGTGAGATTCATGTGTATAGTCACTGTTTATATTTTTAAAAGAAGTTATTTCTAATTAATAAATCACTGATTGTACAAAATTTAATCATTCCATTTTCAGCCTCATTTCTGTCACTAAAATCCATAATTTCTATCAGTCCTTTGTTTTCAAGTTTTCATTCTACTCACCAATTATTGTTAATGCAGGTTGATCGCATATTCTAGTTCTAACTACAAAAATTTGTAGTAATCTTCCATATGTTCTCTTTGGCTTTAGTTTTTGGTGAGTATATTTGAATAATAGTTGTATTAACAGATCTTCCTTTTATGCAAATGATAGTATAGAATTGTACTTCAGGATAAATCTTTACATAATCTTTTTACTGAGGCTCAATGTCAAGAAGACAAAAATTCTC
>NW_006399792.1:9578785-9582645 GCF_000299155.1 Elephantulus edwardii | reverse complement strand
GTTCAAAATTGGAAGGGGTGTATGCCAGGGATGTGTCCTATCTCCGTATCTTTTCAACCTTTATGCAGAGCAGATTATGCGAGAGGCTGGACTCTATGAGAAGTGTGGTGTCAGGATTGGTGGAAGATCTATTAACAATCTGCGTTATGCAGATGACACAACCCTGCTTGCTCAAAGTGAGGAGGACCTCATGCACTTGCTGCAGAGGGTCAAGGACTGCAGCCTTCAGTATGGCCTGAGGCTCAATGTCAAGAAGACAAAGATTAAAAAAAAAAAAAGACAAAGATTCTCACCACCGGACCAGTTGGTAGCATCAGGATGGGTGGCGAAGAAATTGAGATTGTTCACAGCTTCCATTTGCTCGGCTCCACGGTCAACACTCTTGGCACCACCAGCCAGGAAATAAAACATGTATTGTAATGGGAAAGTCTGCTGTTAGGGACCTCTCTAAAGTACTCAAGAGCAACAGTGTCTCTCTGGAGACTAAGGTGTGCTTGATACAGGCCATAGTCTTTGCAATCACTTGTTATGCATCAGAATTGGACAATGACCCAGGAGGATAGAAGAATTGATGCCTTTGAGCTGTGGTGCTGGAGAAGAGTACTGAATGTACCATGGACTGCCAAGAAAACAAACAGATTCTTCCTGGAGAGGGTTAAACCAGGCTATTCCTTGGAGGCAAGGATTCTGGGGCTTCGTCTGACATTCTTCGGACATGTTTTAAGGACGGAGAGGTCCTTGAAGAGGGCCATAATGCTTGGTAGGGTGGAGGGACAGAGCAGGAGGGGAAGGCCCTCTATGAGGTGGATTGATTCAGTGACTGGGGTAATCGGGATGGGTGTGTCAGAGGTAATGCAATTGGCACAGGATAGAGCAGGGTTTAGGGCTCTTGTACATAGGGTTGCTATGAGTCACAAATGACTCGATGGCACATAACAACAACAACACAACAAAGCCTAGAATATAAACTTTTATGCATTCCATTTCATTTTTATAGTCAGATGGATCTTGACAGAAAGCAGAAAATACTAAAATGATGTTTATTTGTGCTTTATAACTATGCAAAGGTATTTGAATGTGTGGATTATAACAAATTATAGCTAACGTTGAGAAGAATAGGAATCCCAGAATATTTCATTGTGCTCATGGGAAACCTATACTTAGAACAAGAGGCTGTCGTCCGAACAGAGCTCTGCATGGTTTAAAATCAGGAAAGCTGTATGTCAAGGCTGTATTCTCCTCCATATCTATTTAATCTGTATGCCAAGCAAATCATTCGAGAAGTTGGATTTTATGAAGAAGAGTGAGGCATCAGGATCTAAAGAAGACTCATCAACAACTTGTGTTATGTAGATAAAACAACTCTCTTTTTTTTTTTTTGCTTGCTGAAAGCAGACATCACATGAAACATGTGCTGCAAAAGATCAAAGACTACAGCCTTCAATATAAATTACATCTCAACCTCAGGAAGCTAAAAATCCTCATCACTGGGCCAATAAGCAACATTTAGATGGAGAAAGGATCAATGCT
Source organism: Elephantulus edwardii (assembly GCF_000299155.1). Taxonomy (NCBI): domain Eukaryota; kingdom Metazoa; phylum Chordata; class Mammalia; order Macroscelidea; family Macroscelididae; genus Elephantulus; species Elephantulus edwardii. Next base: position 9,581,115 of record NW_006399792.1, on the reverse strand, counting down.
GTTAATTACTTTGTTTTACTTGAATCCACAATCAACATCCTTGGCACCAGCAGTCAAGAAATCAAAAGACATGCTGCACTGGGTAAATCTTTTGTGAAAGACCTCTCTAAGGTGTTTAAACTGACAATGATGTCCGTTTAAAGACCAAGATGCATCTGATTCAAACTATGATCTTTTCAATTACTTGTTTTGCATCTGAAAGTTAAAAAATGACTAAGGATTACAGAAGAAGAATTGATGCCTTTAAGTTCTGGTGTTGGAAAAGAGCACTGAATATCTTATGGACTGCCGAAAGAACAAACAAATATGTCTTGGAGAAAGCACAACCAAGGTGCTCCTTAGAGGCTAGGATGGTGAAGCTTCATCTCACCATTGGATATGCTGTTAGGAGTAGCTGGTCCTTGAAAAATGACATTATACTTGATAAAGAGATAAAGATAGGAAGACCTTTCACAAAGAAGACCTTGATAAAGAGAGGAAGACCTTTCACAAGATGGATTGATGTAATGTCTGTAGCCACTGGGCTCTAGTATATCAGAGATGATAAAGACGCCACAGGATAGGGCAAGGTTCAGACCCATTGTTCATAGGTCAGCTTGATGACACCTAACAACAAAAGGAAGTGTCATATTCAAATGTAAGATAAAATAATATTTTTTAAAAAACAAAACAGAACCGATGCGCCATGTAACCTTCAACTGTTTTTGTCGTTGATTACCCTCGAGTTGAGCATGACTCATAGCAACCCTATGAACAAAAGGCATGAAGCCTTTCTCTAATTATCGTCATTTATCAAAGTTCATAGAGTTTCCAGAGGCATGTTGTTTAGGAAGTGGATGTCACTCCTACCACTACTCTAAGTCAAGAAGAACAGAAGTGTTCAGTATTGATCCAGCTATCACTGCTGATGACGCCAAAAGACATCACAGTAGTGCTTGCTTCGGCAGCACTTATACTAAAATTGGAAAGATAGAGAAGATTAGCATGGCCGCTGAGCAAGGATGACACGCAAAAGACATCACAGTAGACATCCTGGACAGTATAGGAGAAAAATACAGAACACAACTCAAAATAACAAAAATAGCCTAGCTTGATGGTCTAAAAGAGACTACTGGGAACCCCATTATTATATTCTTATTGACTCTTTGAGCCTGGACCTAAACTCATCATGAGAGCTCAACATTTGGTCAAATAATGTAGACAAGCTTATAACATGAAACAGGGAGGTACTCACTCCTTAAAACCGTCAGTTACAAAGGATTAAAGCTGGTATTTGCTGAGGTTTAAAGCTCTGAAGGCAGGATTGGAAAGCTCTGAAGGCAGGATTGGAAAGGATAGAAGTATGAATGGAAACAAGAATCGTAGGCAGGAAATAAGAAGAATGCTGTAAGGATGTGGAGATTGTAAATGCCATGACACAAAATATGTATAAATGAATGAAAATCCAATTTACCTTGCAAATTGTCACTCAAACAACAAAACTGTTGTTGTTAGATGCCTTCAAGTTGACTATGGCTCATAGCAACTCTATGAACAACAGATTTCAATTTTGCCCTATCCTGCATCATCCTCACCATCTCGGATACACTGGAGCCCATTGTCACAGTAACTATGCCAATCCATCGTCTTGAGGGTCTTCCTTTCTTTCTCTGACTTTCTACTTTTTCAAGTATGATGGCTTTTTCCAAAGACCAGCTCCTTTCACAAAATGCCAAAAGTATATGAGACATATTTTCACTCTCCTTACCTCTAAGTAGCACCTTGGTTGTACTTTCTCCGAGACAGACTTGTTTGTTCTTTTGGCAGACTGTAGGATGTTCAGTACTTGTCTCCAACGCCACAATTTAAAGACATTGATTCTTCTTCTGTCATCTTTATTCATTGCCCAATGTTCACATGCATGTGTTGTTGGATGGGAATGATACATAGCTGAACCTCCAGCGTGTTTTCAGAGGCAATAAATCATGTAAATCACAAGAAGGAGACTGCCCATCTTTCTCCCACAGAGAAGCTGGTGGACTAGAACCACATATCTTAGGTTGGCAGTGCAACTTTTTACCTCTAAGCCACCAGAGCTCCTTATATGCATCAGAAGTAAGTTAAAAGATCATGGATTGGATCAGATGTACCTTAGTATTTAAATCAACTTCTTCACTCTTGAGAACTTTGGAGAAGTCCTTAGCAACAGATTTCCCAATGCAACATGGGGTTTGTTTATTTTTATTTTTGGACTGCTGTTCACCCTGGTTATTGATTGTGGATCCAAGTACAATGAGATTGTTAACAATTTCAGTATTTCATTCATCCATCATGGTGGTTTTTGTCTTCTT